>NC_141875.1:332042028-332353428 GCF_056163025.1 Triticum urartu
ACCTAATTCCACCTCCGCAACTTTCTGTATCCACGAGATCCAATCTTGGGGCCTGTTCCAGAGCTCCACCGGACGGGGCATCGATCACGGAGGGCTTCTACATCATCATCCAAGCCCCTCCGATGAAGTGTGAGTAGTTTACTTCAGACCTACGGGTCCATAGTTAGTAGCTAGATGGCTTCTTCTCTCTTTTTGGATCTCAATACAATGTTCCCCCCTCTCTCATGGAGATCTATTCGATGTAATATTCTTTTTGCGGCGTGTTTGTTGAGACCGATGAATTGTGGGTTTATGATCCAGTCTATCTATGAGCAATATTTGAATCTTCTCTGAATTCTTTTATGTATGATTGGTTATCTTTGCAAGTCTCTTCGAATTATCAGTTTGGTTTGGCCTACTAGATTGGTTTTTCTTGCCATGGGAGAAGTGCTTAGCTTTGGGTTTGATCTTGCGGTGTCCTTTCCCAGTGACAGAAGGGGAAGCAAGGCACGTATTGTATTGTTGCCATCGAGGATAAAAAGATGGGGTTTTTATCATATTGCATGAAACTATCCCTCTACATCATGTCATCTTGCTTAAGGCGTTACTCTGTTTTTAAGTTAATACTCTAGATGCATGCTGGATAGCGGTCGATGAGTGGAGTAATAGTAGTAGATGCAGGCAGGAGTCGGTCTACTGGTCTCGGACGTGATGCCTATATACATGATCATACCTAGATATTCTCATAACTATGCTCAATTCTGTCAATTGTTCAACAATAATTTGTTCACCCACCGTAGAATACTTATGCTCTTGAGAGAAGCCACTAGTGAAACCTATGGTCCCCGGGTCTCTTTCTCATCATATCTATCTCCATCACTTTATTAGTGCTTTGCTTTTTTACTTTTCATTTTACTTTTCACTTTGCATCTCTATACCAAAAATACCAAAAATATTATTCATCATCTCTATCAGATCGCACTTTGGTAAGTGACCGTGAAGGGATTGACAACCCCTAAGCGCATTGGTTGCGTAGAGCTATTGTTTTTGTGTAGGTACGAGGGACTCGCACGTAGCCTCCTACTGGATTGATACCTTGGTTCTCAAAAACTGAGGGAAATACTTACGCTACTTTGCTGCATCATCCTCTCCTCTTTGGGGAAATCCAACGCAGTGCTCAAGAGTTAGCAACACACACACGGATAGATAAACGGGGTCATGCAACCAAGGAATGAGCTCAAAATGTGGAATCCACGAAAAGCGCTCGTGTTGCACAACTCTAGAGAGACGTTAGCACAATTGCTCAATTGGCGGATGTGACACTTGTGCACAACCTATGACATGCAAAATATGTCAACTTTCTATCCCTAGTATGCTATATATGTATGATGTTCCAGTGTTTCGCACACGATGATCCAAGACGATCAATATGGTAGTAAGATATTTAATGTGGCGATGCCATGTCTATTGCTTACAAGCTCTTTGTTTTTCTCTTTGCGGTTAAAAGCTTTTTTTCTTTAGCCACTTTTGCAAAATGTTCTAACTAAGATAGAAATTATGTACGCGGGAACAATCTAGTGACACAATAGATGATATGATGATACCAAGATGAGGTATATATGCAATGATAGGTTCATATCGATGATCACTAAAGTGGACAAGTAGCATAGCCCAGCAATACTCAAATGGCTGGTCTCGATAGGAAAGCCACACAAAATGGGCTAGGGGTTAAGAAACCAATGGCAAGAATGAATGTACAATGATGGATACCATGATACGAAGATGATATAGAGGTTACCATTCTTGCTTACAGTTAGGTTGTCCAAATGGTGAAGGTGGCCGATGTCGAATCCTTGGCAAAGTTAAGCGGTGGTGTTGACGATGTCAAACTTTTCCTAGTTAGCCAAAACACCCTAGGTAACAAAAAAACCACAAACTCAAAATCTCAAACGGAAAATGTCAAATGGTGATAGCGGAATGTGTTGGTGGTTCCGGAGTTTTCAATGTGGAAGTGGTGGTGGTGGTGGTTGATGAAGATGCAACTATCCCTAAGTAGGAGAAACACCTTAGGAGACTAATGTCACCACTCAAGCAACCACAAATGCTATATGGAATTAAAAATGGGTCAGGTTGCGGAAAGCTATGGTGGTTTTGCAGATGATAATGTGGATGGCCTATGCAAAGATGCCAAAATGCCAAAATTTTGATGGAGTCAAATAGTGATGGTAGTATTTTTTTGGATGGAGGATGTCAATAGCTACAAAACGAGCTAAAGAACGCGAAAACCGAACTCCGAATGAATTAGTTATGGCCGAAACGATTTTTCGAGTTGGGCTGAAACTAGGGGGTGCGGGAACCCGGGGGTGGGAAATCAGTCAAATCACACAAACCAACCCAAATCACACATCCACTATTGTAGCATACATGAGATCCACAAGCATACAAGAACAATTCAAGGAAAATAGC
This sequence comes from Triticum urartu, assembly GCF_056163025.1. Lineage (NCBI taxonomy): Eukaryota > Viridiplantae > Streptophyta > Magnoliopsida > Poales > Poaceae > Triticum > Triticum urartu. Next base: position 332,044,474 of record NC_141875.1, read on the forward strand.
ACTAGGGTAAAGTTCTTCCCACTCCAAAGGAGGCGAGGTCTTGGTGATGATCTTCTTCAAGAGGAGGCCTTGAATCCACAAGACGATCTTCCCCAAGAGGAGGCCTTGATCTCTAAGAGGAGATTCTCGAAGAGGAGGTCTACATCTCCAAGAGGAGGAATATGAGTAAAGCTCTCTCTTTGTCTATCTAATACTTTGCTCACCCTAAGAATGGGAGTACAAGGGTCATTATTCCCATAGTGCACGCAGGCACAACTGGAGGTGTCCGGGAACCAGGGGTAAAGGGGACCAGGCACCCGGGGGTCGCTGGGATATGAGGAGGCCGGGCACCCGAGGTAGCACCAGGTGAGGGGCCGGGCACCCGAGGGGTCGGGGTGTGGGCACCCGGAGGTGAAATCTCGGGAACCTGGGGTGGTCAGGGGCTGCGCCCGACTGGTGCCGGGGGTCCGAGCACCCGGGGTGGTCCGAGGCCTCCGATGCTTCGCGTCTTGGGGTCCTTCTTCTTTTGTAGATAAGATTAGGCCCAATGGTGGATAATGTGATACAATATAACAATCACGTCGAATCCTAGATCTACATCTCTCAGATATTTCTTTGAACTCCTACCGAGGGACCTTACCAGAGATTATATTCACCAAGTTCTTTGTTGTCAGAGCAAGGGTGCTGAAGGTAATGAGGTTTTCCCTACATTTATTTCACAAAAATGAATGGTTTGTTGATCAGCGCCGGCGACTGAGGCAGAATGGAATAGGCTCCGAAAATGCTAAATTTCATTTTGGAACTTCAGATGATAGAGTAATAGGAAGTCATCGTGTCAACCCCATACATGAATTCTGAGTGGCTGACCCTTTTCAAAAATTATCAGGTTTCGAAACCAGATTTTGAAGTGGTAATATTAGTTTGAACCTCTCTGGTATCCATGTTTAGCAAAAGCACGAGCGTTTGCAGCCGATGAGCTGAATTTCATTTCTAATAATAGTTTGAACCTTATAATCTTCGAATTTGAGCCATATAACTTTGGAATTTGAACCTTGTAATATTTTGAATTTTTGTGGTACAATCGTTGAAATGGCATTGTATGAGACTCGTATATTGGTAGCACTATTTTGACTTTAATATGCAATAGTCTTAGATTTTATTAACCATTCTCGAATCTATTTACCTTGTCGATCTCATAGCACACGATCTGTATAGCTAACTCGACTGCGATCTTCGACATTATTGCACATAGTTGGTTTCTTCAACAGTGTGCCCTGTAAAGCGCAAAATCAATTATCGCACTCGAGTGTCCATCATCACCTTCTATGTAACTTTGATCTCATCACCCACGGGTAAACTTATGACCGAATTCATTCCACACACTTCATTTTCACAAAGCTTTTTGCCAATAAATGCTGACGATTTGTCCCTCTTCTAGCCGATGCATGGCCAAACTAGCCAGGCGGGAAGCTTGCGTGGTAAAATGCATGGTAGCACGGGAACAGGCTCACCAACGATACATTTGGCGCCTCTTCGAGCCCACGCGTGGTCAAACGAAATGCGTGCAGTGTGGTGTTGTCCAGTGTGCACTGGAATCCTCCGCTATGAACGCCGTGACAAGATGTGATTATTACAGGCCGGACGGCCCCCATTTATTAGAGCGGCCATTTAACCCTTGTGTCTCTTCAACCTTCTGATCACGCCCCACCATCGGAAGAAGCGCACCCACCATGACAAATTCTTAGAGGGTATACTGCGCGGCTCCAATGGCGCTCCGAGCGGCTGCCGACGACGCGCAGCGGTTCACCATGCATGCCGTGGTGGACACCCACAGAAGGATCATGGAGTTCTTGGCGGTGTACACCAACAACCCGGTCTGGGTGGAGCACTGCAGCCACATCATGGAGTTGTTGCTTGCCAAGGAGAAGTACAAGGTGGTCGGGTTCGACCTCGAGTACACCCGCGCTCGTGCTGGGTCTCATCGCAAGGTCGCTGTCACCTAGATGTGTGTTCACAACCACGTCCTTGTCTACCACTACTGCCTGGCCACAAGGCCTTGCGAGCGTTTTGCTAGGTTTGTTAACAGCCCCCACTACATGTTCGCTACGGTCGACATCACCAACGATGTAAAGGTGCTCAATAATTCGGGCATCGCTTGCTAGAATCTTGTCGACATCTGGGGCCAATACAAGATCTGGTGCAGCAAGGAGCATGAGAAGGACTCACTGGTTCACCTCGGCACCTTGCCGATGCCATCATGGACCCCTACTACAGAGACATGAAGGATTCCTGCAACAAGGACAAGCATGCCTGGCACTCGGCCTGGATGGAGAAACTCGACAAAGCTCACGTCGTGTATGTTGCCAAGGAGGCTTACATGAGCTATAACATGTACAGATAGATCTTTGATGTGAGGAAGTGCCTCCTTCCCCAAAATGGCCAGGGATCCAGCCGAAAGCAGAGCAATGGCAAGCGTCGTCGCAACAATAAGTAGATGATTAGATCCTCGTTTCTCCTAGTTTAGTATGCATGTAATTGCTTACTTTGGTGTGTGGAAATGTTATGTGTGTAGTCACTTGTGTAATTGTATGCTTAATTTGGTTTTGCAATGCTGTCTTTTTAAGTATATATGTTGATGCTTTGTAGACAGAGCAAATCACATCGCACGCGAACTAAACAATGGAACCCGTCGGTGATGATTTCATCAATCACTGACAATTGTATACCAGCAATTGTTTGCTCACAACACACACAGATTGTTAACAGGAATCGTATGGGTTGTTATCAGTCTTCCCACACATTTCTGATTATAGACCTATTTGCCGCGTATCACACACATCTTGTTAAGTTCAACCGTTTCCGTTCTCTTGGCTCAACACAAACAGTTCATCCGAGTGAACTGTATGCCGTATATCGCACACACCTTCATCTAGCTGCCCGTTTCTCTTGTTCCACCTCATCACAAACAGTTTATCCGAGTGAACTATATGCCATATATCGCACACGCCTTCATCTGTCTGGCTGTTTCTTTTGTCTTTCCTCATCGCAAACAGTTCATAGAACTGAACCGTATGCCCCTCATCACACACGCAACTAAAATATGAACCATGTTTGACGTATCCTTCATGGCAAACATTTTGCATATTTATTGACGGTTATTTTACATCACCGTTTGTGATTATGCATCGCACACAGTTTCGACAAAGGGTCTCTGATCATAGTGTCGCGTTAGCAGCATCCTGCAGTAGTCCATGTTGTTGAATAGGTTCGTGCTCACCGCCATGGTCGAAGGGGATGACCCTTGCTCAATCGTCTTGTCGCTGTCTTATATGATGTCCATATGATGTGGTACCTCGTAGCTCGTCTCCATGGCCAAAGGGAATTTCCCAAGCTCGGCCATCCTCCTTGAGGGGCTTCCGAAGATGGATGTGTCTCCCTCGCTTGTAGGTGGTTGCCTTGGACTTGTCGTAGGTGTAATTGTGGGAATTAGGCGAAGATACCTTCTTAACACTTGGCGAAGATGGCGAAGTGGTGGTGGTAGCCCTAGCTTCCTCTTGATGGTGACGATGTCATTGTAGTCGATGGCGCTCTTCGTCGTCATTCACCTTTGCCTTGTGGGCATCTTGGCGGTCGTCTCAATGATGATGATGGTGCCGCTTGGAACTTTCATCGGATGCTAACGTTGAAGATTTGCCACTTGAGCGTCTCCGCTTGAAGATTATGAAGGGGAAGAAGACTTGTAGTTGGCCCACACATGTCGGGTGTCATCCATGGGTGTGTCCAACTTGTTGTTGATGTAGTCCCTTTTCCTTGCTTTAGTGTGTCGTATGTTGATGGCGAGTCGCTCGATGTGGTCGAAGACCGAAGATGACGTGCATTGCATATCCATCACAAGTCTCAAGAAAAGGTGAGTAGGAAGTGAGAGAACAAAACCAAAGATACCTTTTTCGAAGATTGAGGATGTATTGAGTATCACTCAATGTAATGCTACAATAGTAGAATTGGTACCGGGTTTGTTTCTCACACCTACACAAGTAAGAAGGTTCACAAAATTGCAAGTAAAGCAAGTAGACCAATAGCAAAGAATGGCACACGGAAACACACACACGGATAGATAAAAGGGGTCATGCAACCAAGGAATGAGCTCAAAATGTGGAATCCACAAAAAGCGCTTGTGTTGCACAACTCTAGAGGGACGCTAGCATGATTGCTCAAAAGGCGGATATAGAACTTGTGCACAACCTATGAGATGCAAAATATGTCAACTTTCTATCCCAAGTATGCTATATATGTATGATGTTCCCGTGTTTCGCACACGATTATCCAAGATGATCAATATGGTAGTAAGATATGTAATGTGGCGATGCTATGTCTAGTGCTTACAAGCTCTTTGTTTTTCTCTTTGTGCTTGTAAGTTTTTTTTCTTCGGCCACTTTTGCAAAATGTTCGAACCAAGATAGAAATTGTGTATGCGGGAACAATCTAGTGACACAGTAGATGATATGATGATACTAAGATGAGGTATGTATGCAATGGTAGGTTCATATGAATGATCACTAAAGTGGACAAGTAGCGTGGCCGGCAATACTCAAATGTCTAGTCTCAATAGGAAAGTGGAGAAAAATGGGCTAGGGGTTAACAAAGAAATGGCAAGAATGAATGTATAATGATGCGATACCACGATACACAGATGATATAGAGGTTATCATTCTTGCTTACGCACTACTAGAAAACAGGTTGTTAGTGGCGCACCTATTTTTGCTATTAATGGCGCAATAGGTGCGCCACTATTAACATGCCACTAGTAACAAATAGTAATGGCGCACCTCTGGTGCACCATTAGTATCCCAGATAATAGTGGCTCACCTGGTAGTGCGCCATTACTATGTCCAACAGTGCGCCATTACTATGCCTCCTAGGGGCCATATTTACCTTCACGTATGCCCCCAAGTGTGCCATTACTATGCCCCATAATGCGCCACTGGTATTTAGCCCCGGTGCGCCACTAACGCTCAATATGGTGCGTCACTACTATGAGTATTAGGAGTTATGATTTTTTGCTTTTCTGGTATTTGCACAGGTTACAAAATATCTGGTATTTGCACAGGTTACAAAATACATGTTACACATCACAGAATATAAACATCACACAATAGAATTCATCATATTAGTCTCCATATTCGAAATAGCGAACAAAGTTCAAACATTAGCCAAGTTTAGGTCTCGAGACATTAGCAAAGTTCATCATATATATTAGCGAAGTTTGTTGTCAAATTACAAAGTCAATATCGATCATCTAAACTACCATCACATAGAATAGAGTTGAGGTCACGATGAGCATCATCGCGATGAAACTAGTCTTCATCCGGTTCCTCCTCCGCTCCCTCCTCTCTCCCGCTAGATAGCGCGCGTATCTAGCTTCTACCTCCGCCCTAGTGGTGTACCCTTTGTAACTGTTACCGCTGAAATGGTGAACCTGTCTCCGACACTCCTCCCAGTCGTCGTAGACACCGGGAACCTTACCCTTGTACACGACATACGACGGCATCTCTATGCACTAGAAAAATAAAAAGTTAGTACCAATTCACAGACAATATATAAGCAATATATAAGTATGCAACAAAAGGATCATAAGAGAAAAGCAACACATTAATAGCACGATTCATGGTCCTACTAATAAATAGCATCGATTACATATAAGTTGGACGACTGTCCAAACTAAAGAGACATACAAGTTCATTAAAGTTTAATTACAACATGAGCTAATCGATATTTCAGAACTACATAGCATCATTACTTTCGACTCGACTCAGGGAGCGGAGCGTGGATGAAGCCGCCGTCTTTGGTGATGGTCATGAAATTGCGATCATTGCCAGCCTGCATTTGTAGCGTTGTTTCTATCTAGAACTGCCCTGAGGTACGAAGGACATCTTGATGGATGACTTCTGCAAACTCCAACTGGATGCGAAAGAATTCTTGTCTGATGTCCGCGTCCTGGATTGCCGACAAGCTTGCGGCCCAATATTTGAGATTACTTGATAGCAGAAGGTGACTATGGTCCCGTATGATCGCCCGCATGTGATGGAGGGCGTACTAGGCATCCTTCTGACCGCCAGGCGGCTGCTTGACACAGGGGAACTTCGTTACGTGGATGAACACGTGCTTGCCGTACCTACAAATTGGCCTCCTGAAGGTGCCTCGAGATTTGGCGTAGCCGGAGAGAGCATCATCAAGAACTTTCTTCATATTTGTGTAGTCTTTCTTCGACTGACGGTCTGAGTCAAAATACATGGCCATGGAATATTTCGGGCTTAAGAAGATGAGTGTGCAATGTGTGTCACTGCACAAAACATGGAATGTTAGGAAAAAAAGAACGATCGAAATCTAAGAAATCATATGTTACGGGGCGGTGAGGGGATGACTTACTCGGGAAAGTAAGGCACGAGGAAGTTATCCTTATCTGGGTTCGCCAGAATGACGCCTTCGAGGTATGAACTCGCGACTTGCTGGTACCAGCGCTGCCCAAGATCTTGGCACGCATGTAGAAGGGGTCGACTATCACGATGTCCGGGGTCTTGTCTCTAATGATCTGCATCTCCATACTGAGCGAAAATAGCCAAATGAAGGTGTAGTGCAGCGGATGAAGGTTAAACATAGCGAAGATGTCATCAAACCACAGGACGATCATACCCCCGATGGTGCTATCGACAAAGCCCTTGCCCTCTAGAACCTTGGCCACGGAAACCGGGTATGCCACATCATTCTCGGAGAGACGCCGCTTCTCCAAAGAAAGAACACTATCATGCAGACTCCGCATAGCACCGCTTGCAGCATTGAGCAGATTAGTCGGTATCATCGGCCTACCCGCCACGTGCACCCTCCTCGAGATATCCTTAGGTGAAGGTGGCCCGTCCTGAGCACGGATCGTACTCGGTGCCGGCTGGCTCGCACCATTGTTATATTTTCTTTTCCGTCCCTTCTGCTTCTTCTGCTGTAATGGGATCGAGTTCTGCTCAGAGACCACCTTCTTGAGTGTGTTGGGGCTAATAATATTTCGCACATCGGCTATCTGAGGCTTGGTGAAGGCGGCAGCTGGAGGCGTCTCCTGAGAATTGAACGCCAGATGACGCCTGTTGCAATTAGGTTTCTCCGTGGTACCAGCTAGATCGCGATCGTCTTTTGCAGGGTTGGGTTCTTGAGAAGGAGGCCCCACGAATTCATCACCGTACCCATGTTCATTGAAGTACTTATCGACGTTGGTAAATGTACCATCGTCGTCGTCCGGATCCTGTGCCATATGCATGTCCGGATTAGCTGGTGGCGGTAGCCTTGCAGCGATCTTGCCATGGCTTGGCGCCGGCACGACTGGCGGTGTTGTCTGTGGGGTGGTGTCCCCCGTCCCCAAACGAATCTGGCTCTTCGGCCAAAGCATGGACCAGCTTATGCAGGCACTGAGGGTCATCACATCATCTTCGTCGGCCCCAAGGGGTCGATACGGAGGCAACAAGTCATCGCAGGCTCGCAGCACCCGGACCAGTTGAACCCTATACACTGTGGGTGGCATCGGATTACCGTGGAACACGCGGTTGCCCGGTTGAACGATTCTGGCCTTGGCGACATCGATCAACTCACCGTCCATGAAGTGCAGGAGAGTGCATGGAATGTCGGCGGCGCCCTGCGAAAACATGTTGGGCATCAGGGATGCCCAGTCAAAGGCAAGGAGATGAAGTCATCAGCCGAGAGGCTTAGTTACCGTGATGGCGTCGAGCTCGGCTAATGTCGAGGCACTGCCAACGGCGGGCGTGCAAGTGATGGAGGGGCCGCTTGCTGCCAAGGTGCCGGTCGGCGTATTCTTCCCACCCCGGGTGCATTAAGCTGCAATGCCGGTGCCAACGCCGTAGACACCAATGCCGCCTCCGCCGGAGACACCAATGGACTGGCGCGTTGTGTGAGTTGCTTCCCGTGAAGCTGGGAATCAGGGGCGGCCCCTGTTGGCCGCCCGCAATCCACCCCCGCAGCCCCTCAAGCAAGGTAGGAATAATGGCGGTGATCGTCGCTCCCACTTGGTCTCGCACTTGCTCTTCGACTATCTCCGGAATCCGCGCCACTTGTGCCTTGAGTTCTTGAACCTCGCGCTCCTGGCTTTCCGAGCTGGTCTTTCTCTCCTTTCGCCCAGCATTATAGTATTCCGACCATTTCGTGGACCACCCTTTGTCGGCCACACGACCAGCTGACGACGGCTTACTGAACTTATCCTTGTGTTTCATTACGTTCAACGCCCTATTTAAAGTGGTGTCCCAAGGGGAGCTCTGAAATGACCCTGCGCTACTACTTTCAGTGTCCTGTGGAAGGAACGTGAACCATTTAGAAATTTGGCTTCATTAATTAGAATGCAACCATATGGAGCTAATTACGCGGGGGTGTATTCCTTACCAGAACAAGCTCAAGCGCCTTGGTCTTCGGATCTGTGGTAAGCTCCTTTGTTACCGGGTCCACCTTGTACCGGGCCCTGACATAGTTCATGGTCTTCTTGTCACGGTATCTATCGAAGAGGGGCGGTAGGCCTTTCTTGGCACGCTCCGTGTCCTCCTTGTCCCATATAGGTTCCGCCACTCTGTAACCGTCGGGACCGAGTTTGTGGACCCCTAAGTTCAAGTCCCACATATCTTTCCCCCACTGACTTGATTCCGCAGATGCGTTGCGCTCGCACTTGATCTTGAAATCCAGGTAGTCAGCTTCGCTAATCGAAGGATTTTTCTCCTTGATCTTCTCATAACTATCACCTCTTAGAATCCTTCTCTTCACCGCGATTCTCCAAGTAGCCAGGGCCATGCTCATCTTCGTGAGGGCAGCACTGTTCACTTTATTCCCTTAGAGGCGTGTGTTTGCGAAGTCACCGTGGAACTTGTATCGTTCGTGCAGCTTCGTGAAGAGGAGGTTGCGCAAATTCCCACGGTCACGATGCCTTAGGTTCTCGGTGTTGATCGAGCTGGTGCTCCGGAGAATGCACCTGAGTTTTCCCGCGTACCCACTGACTAATTCTTTGGGCGCCGTTGGCTGCCCACTGGAGGACACTTCAGTAAATTCCTCCTTGATGGTGATGAGCATGTTTGGCGCTGGTCCTTCCGTTGCCTCTTCGATTGGCTGGCATCTGTGTGTGTGCTGCCATCATCAGTGATGGCATCCTTGGCGGCACCATCAGTGGTGTCATCCCCGACGCCACTAGGGTTTGTGTAGTCGGGATCGGCGTCTTCCACAGCGTCCTCATAGCAGTGAGGTACTTCCTCCATCTCCTGGGACAGCTCCCAGAATGCCTTGCCCGAACAACCGGCCTCATCGTTGTTGTCCATGTTCGCTCTAAATAGGAAAAAGGCTACTTGAGTTATTTCTTAAATGCAGTCTAGGAAAAAATAAATCCACAATTCAATATATCAGGACGCATCACCTCTTCATAGACTCGATGGGGCCTCAAATGCCCTTCCTCATCTACAACTAGTTGTCCGCGTCAATCGATGGGTTTTGTCACATTTTTCTGATTCAAACTACATTTTGATGGCTAGCATTGGGAAGTTCCAGTCTACTAGTAGAGGGGAAAACATGAGGAGCAGCTTGTACGTTTGCTTGCTGCGGTGGGACGGGATGGAGGATATAGCGGTAGCAACTCAAAGCAGTAGCAGTAGCACCCCTATATCGTACATAGATTTATTTTTTGCCCTGCTGCTCTTACTACTTTTAGCTTATCAAAGTGGATGTATGTATCACATGTTTCTGAAACTAGATTTGTATTGCTGGTATGTAATTTTGTGTATGTGATCTAAAATAAATACAAAAATATCGGCTGATTCTACTGTAATGCATTATTAGTCTCAAAACTTCCAGTTATGTTTGCAATATTAACAAGAGTACACTACTAGAGTTAACAAATTGGGCATCTTCTAGGTCAAACTGTAAATGTTGTTTAATTTTTGTTTGGGTTGAGAATCGGGCACCTTCTAGGTCAAGAAAATTGGGCATGACCTTCGCTAATTTTCTTGACCTAGGAGTGCCCCATTCTCAACCGAAATGGAAATTAATCAACATTTCAGGAGAAAGGGGTCATTTCAGAATATCACAAGTAGAAGCAGCATCACAAGTTAACAAAATCACAAGTAGAAGCAGCATCACAAGTAGTACAGCAGCAGCATCATCACAAGTAGTACATCAGCCGAAGTGAATACAGTTTTTATATGAAGTTTCTGAATTTATATGCAAGTTTCTGAAATTTATGGAAGTTTCTGAATTTATATGAAAGTTTCTGAAATTATATGAAAATTTATGAAAGGAGAGAAAGGAGAGGAAGTACCCTAGAAATTTATGAAAGTGTCTAGTACACTAAACTCCAACTCCAGTACTAGAGGAAATGGGCAGTAGATGGGCAGCACTATACCACCTACAGCATGTGCAACAAATTACTCCTAGAATATCTTTAGTTAATTCAGTAAATTACTCCTAGAATATATATCTTCAGTTAATTTAGTAAATTAATCCTAAAATATATATCTTCAGTTAATTCAGTAAATTACTCTACTTAAGTTAACTTACTCCAACTCCTATTTGCAAGATCACAAGTACAACAAGCAGTACTCTACTTCTATTTGCAACATCACCAGCTGCTCTGGGTACAAGAACAAGCAGTACTAACCAGCCGCTCCTTGGAGTGCAGATGCAGCTCCAGCTCCTTGAGGTGCAGATGCAGCTCTAGCTCCCTGGAACCAACAAACAAAATTGTTCAACCAAGATTTCCAGGCGAGCCAAGAATTACAAAGAGACAAGAGCCAAGAATTACAAAGACACAAGAGCCAAGAATTGCAGAGGAGTAATCACACTTCACCTAAATAGCAAATGTTGCTAGTTGTTGTTTGATTTGAGCAAACAACAACAATCATTTGAGCAAACAGCAAATGCCTAATGTTGCTACTTGCTCACCTATCACTACTCTCATAATTAATCTTTGCAACATACAACCACAATCTCAACATGGAGTATGAGGAAATAAACCTATGAATAGTGTAAACATATGACCAAAATATGATGAGCAAACAGTGAGCAAGTAATCAAGAAAGTAAACAATGAACCTTGGATCTGCAAGTAAACAGATCAAGCAAGCATTCGTCTCACTTAAGCAAGCAAGTAAACAGTGAGGAAATCTAGACACAAAAACAATTATTTGTATGATGCCCACTAGAACAGGATCAAGAATCCAACAACAATTGCCCCTAGCTGCAACTAGATCGAGAAATCGTACAAAAGCACTAATTCCATCAGTGGCAAAAGTACATACGCTAGTACACCAGACGCTAGAATCAAGAAGAGACGGGGAAGGAGGGAGATAGCTTACGGGATGACGCCTGTGGACTGTGGTGGCACTGACGACGAGGAGTGAGATCTCGTCGACCTTGGGGTGGAAGACAGCGAGTTGTGGCCAGGAGCCAAGGTTGAGGCGTCGGAGCTGGTTCGGGGGCGTGGGTGGAGCCGAGTCCGAACCCGCGCTGGATCCGCATGTGGCTGCCCGGCTCGTACAGCGCTGGTGTCTCCCCGCGGCCGATGACCAATGTGCAGAGGTGGTTGTCCGGGACGGGGCGACGGCGGCGAGGCTTTTTGGGCTCTGGGGGAGAGGAGAGGGCGGAGAGGGCGTGGGGAAGTGTGAGGGGGCAAGTGAGAAGGGGGCCTGAGGAGGCAGGGCGGTGGCGGTGGAGCGGGCGCGGGGGGATGGCGGCGTGCTCCCGCGGGGGTCGTCGGGTTAGGTGTGGGGCAAGGTGGATCTGGCGAGGGAGGGAGAGAGGCCAGAGGGAGAGGGGAGCAAGTGGAGTGGGGGAGGGTTAGCAATGGCGCACCTTTTAGGGGTGCGCCATAAACATACTTATACCAATGGGCACCTTCAAGGGGTGCGCCATAAGCACCGTGATAGCAATGGCGCACCTTCCCTGGTGCGCCATTACTAACTTTTTTTATGGATTTTTAGTTGCATGTAATAATTTTTTAGAAATGACCATAAATTTTAAAATGTTACGATATAAGTAGTTATTACTATTTTTGGAATACTTGTGTTGCAAAACATTTGTGAATTGGTAAAACATTTATGAATATGAAAAAATATCATCAAATTTGAAAAAATATTCATGAATTCAAAAAGTACCCATGAAATTTAAAAATATTCATGAGTTCAAAGAATATTAACAAATTCAATACTTTTTCTGAGTTAGAAAAATGTTTGCATTTTAAAAAAATATTTGCAAATTTAAGCAGGAAAAGGAACACTGAAAAATAAAATACGAGAATAAACATAAATAAAAATTGGTATATCAATGGCGCACCTCCTTGGGGCGCCATAAATACCGTGATAGCAATGGCGCACCTTCTCCTAGTGTGCCATTACTAACTTTTTTATTTTACCAGAATAAACATAAATAAAAACAATTAAAATACCAGAAGAAAACATTAATCCCCACTGTTTTGAACAAAAGAGGTTACTGGATAGAGGACTAGAACAGAAGAAATGCCATTTCCATATGTCGAAATACAATCGAGAAATGAAGACTACAATTTAAACCATTGTGCAAAGATTTAGAATTAGATCGATGACATGGTTGAAATCAAGTGATACGAGTAATAATTTAGTTGCATGTAATAATTGAGCTTCCCATTGACAAACACACACACACACACGCGCGGCCGACACATCGTGATTCGATCTTAGCTATCTTTTCACAATCTTATTGCCCTTCTTTTTCGCAAATGGAGTTCTTCTCCTGAACGGACGTCCTTTAGGTAGGGTGGTCCTGCTTCTTCTTTTGGTGTATGGTACTTCATCGTCGTCGTCATGTTCCATCTTCGGGTCGCCGTACTTGTCGAAGTCTTGCTGATTGGCGAATCCATCCATTCCGATGATCTTCCTTTTGCCTCTCCTCACGACAACATGATTGGGCTTTGACGGGTCGGTAATGAAGAAGCATTGGTCCACTTGGGAAGCCAGTACCCATGGCTCATTTTTCGCGGTGACGTTTGCGCCTGCGGTCTTGGATTTGGCTTTGGGTATAACCATGGTGGTGAAATACCGGTCTTATTTTAGGACGCTCTTGGCCCATCTGACACGGAACATCGGGACCTTGTCTCCAGTGTAGCTGATCACCCAGATCTCCTCGATCCTTTTGTAGTATCTGTCCTTGTCGTTACCGGCGTAGGATTCCATGGTTACCCCGGAGTTATGATAATCATCGCTCTTCATGTCCTTTTCCTTGGTGTAGAATGTGTAGCCATTGATATCGTACGCCTCATAGGTCATCAGGTTGTGCTCGGCGCCCTGTGACAAGGAGAATATAAGTTTTTCTTCCACGGAAGAATCCTCATGTAAAGGGTACGACAGAAGCTTCTCCTTGAACCAACACGTGAAACATGAGTAGTGCTCTTTGATTATATCTCCGTCTGTCCTCTGTTGGCCTCGGTCATTGTACGTCTTCTCAATAAAGGTTTTGTGCTCTACCACCCAAGGATCGACCACGTCTATGTGTTGTAGCGCGAGTAGGTTTGCTCTTTCAAAGTCGGCAAGTCGACCCTTGAAGTCGACATGCATTTCGCGGCGACCCTCGCGGTGACCCCATCCAGCGAGCCTGCCGAGGTTCCTGTTGATGGGCAGACCAGCGGGGTTCTCGATGCTCTAGATAATTTGTGAAGTAGGAGATGCACTCTTTGGTCAGAAAGCCCTTGGCTATGCTTCCCTCTGGATGTGACATGTTGCGCATGTATCCTCTGATGACACCATTCGTCCTTTCGAACGGCATCATGCTGTGCAGGAACGTCGGCCTGAGTTGGATGATATCCTCCAGGATATGGACCAGCAAATGCACCATAACGTCGAAGAATGCAGGTGGGAAGTACATCTCAAGCTCGCATAGTATCACCATGATCTTTTCCTGTAGCCTTCTGAGTTGCCTCACGCCAACCAACTCCCGAGAGATGACGTCGAAAAAGTTGCATAGGACATATAGCATTTCACGGACGTGCACGTCCATGATCCCACGAATTGCAACTGGAAGTATCTACGTCATCAGCACGTGACAGTCGTGAGACTTCATCCTGCCGAACTTTTGCTTCGCTGAGTCTAGGTATCTGCTTATCTTCCCCGCGTAACCGTAAGGAAGTTTTACTCCTACGAGGCAGGTGAAAAACTGCTTGATCTCCTCCTGACTTAGAGTGAAGCACGCGGGAGGGCAGTCATTTCTGATCTTCTTGGCCTTTTTGCCTTTGCGACGACTTTCCGTGTCCTTCGCCTCATCATCATCATCATCATCATCATCGTCATCATCATCATCATCATCATTAGCGTGAAGCTCCTCCCTGATGCCCATTGATTTCAAGTCTGCCCTTGCTTTCGGCCCATCTTTGGTCCTCTCTGGCATGTTGAGCAGGGTACCAAGCAGACTCTCGCACACGTTCTTCGTGATATGCATGACATCAAGGCTGTGAGGCACACGGAGGATCTTCCAGTATGGCAAGTCCCAGAAAACAAACCTCGTTTTCCATACCTTCAGCAGTGGCTCTAGCGCCTTTCACTTCTTTCCCGGTGGTGGGCACTCTTTCCAATTTTTCAACAGCTCGTCTATTTCCTCGCCGCTCCTCGTACGCGGGTGTCTTTGGGGTTCGGTTTTACCATCGAACAGATCCTTGCATTTTCTCCATGAGTCATCATCGCGAAGCCACCTTTGATGTCCCATGAACACGGTTTTTGAAGACACGAGATCTCTATCTAGCTGGCGATACGTTGTGTCATCCATGCACCTGACGCGTGCAAAAAAATCCGTGGACCACCTGCCCTGCGACATATCCGTAACCGAGATAGTCGTGCACCGTCGTGAGCAGTGCGGCTCTCATAGGGAAATATTCTTTCTCTACGGCGTCCCACATATTGGCAGGCATTTTCCACAGCGTGTCTAGCTCCTCTTTCAGCAGCCCCAGATACAGATTGATGTCGTTCCCTGGTTGTTTCGGCCCTTCAATTATCATACTCATGTGAATGTACTTCCTCTTCATGCACAACCAGGGGGAAGGTTGTACATCCACACAAACACATGCCAAGTGCTATGTGTGCTTCTCTGGCTGCCAAACAGATTGACTCCATCGGTTCTCGCGCCTAGCACGATGTTCCTTGGATCGTCCCCAAATTCTGGGTGTTCGAAGTTCAACGCTTTCCACTGGCTTGCATCCTTAGGGTGACTCAGCATCTTGTCTTTTTTATTGATCTTCGGATCATTTCTGTCATCTTCTCGCTTCTTTTCCTCCCTATCTGCGTGCCAACGCAGGAGCTTTGCTAGCTTAGGGTCCGCGAAATACTGCTGCAGACGAGGAGTGATCGGAAAGTACGACACCACTTTTCGAGGAGCTTTCTTCCTCTTCTTGTATCGAATGACGCCGCACACCGGACATATGGTAGACTCCGCGTGCTCATCCCGATAAATGATGCAATTGGTCATGCACACATGGTATTTCACGTGTGGTAAATCCAGAGGACACGAGATTTTCTTCACCTCCTCGAAACTTTTTGGGCACTTGTTCCCCTTGGGAAGACGTTCGTGCCAGAATGACATGTTCCCGTCGAAGCATGCGTCGGTCATTTTGTGTTTTACCTTCATCTCCAAAGCCATGAGCGTTACTTTTAGGCGGGTATCCTCGGGCCTGCATCCTTCATACAATGGAGTAACCGCGTCTATCTCCAGTTGATCCAGTTTGGCTTTCTCTCGGGCGGTAGCTCTTGCGTTACCTGTCTGCTTGAGAAGCAGCTCTTGAATATGAGGGTCCTGCACCCACCCCATCGATGGTCCATCGCCGTCTGCTCCGGCATCTTCATCTTCATGATCATGCCCTTCGTCTTGATCTTCCTCATCATCATGTCCGGCATCTTCTACATGATGACTGTGTCCTGCATCTACTTCGTGATCATGTCATGGAGATTCTTCGTCTTCTCGCCCGCCCTCACCGCGGTTGTCTTGCTGCCCTTCCTTATTTCTTGCCCGGCCCCCATGGATGACTTCATAATCATCTTCGTCACCTTGCCACCGATAGCCATCCATGAAACCACGCAAGAGCAGGTGGTCCCGCACCTGTCCGGAATCCGGGTCCATAAGGCTCTTCAGCTTGCATCTTCGACATGGACATCGTATCTCCGTCTCGTTCTTTTGAAGCATGTCGGCCTTCATGGATCTCAAAAACCTATTCACGATGCCTTCGGTCATTGTGCGGACCATGGTCGCCTGCGGGGTAAAGCAAAACGATATTTCAGAACCAAAAAAAATTGGCATGACTTTGCCTAAAAATAGGACAAAAAAGAATGCATAGTGCCAAATTCTTGCCAAAACGGAAATGAATCAACATTCCGGCAAAATATTGGCAACTATCGCATTTCAAATACTGGTACCCGCAAACACAAACATATGCAACACCACAAACATACGTAGATCTAGGCCATAAAAAGTGTGTACGTTGTTGTGGGAGAAAAAAGTAGATCTATAACATAAAGAAAGCTTTCCCCTTACTTACCTATGAAAAAAAGGAAATTTAACCACTTAATTTGGGTGAATCTATGGTGCAAATGAGGTGAGGAGGAGGAGGCAGCCGAGACCAAGCTTGGTAGAGATGGAGAGAATGAAGTGGTGAAAGTGAGTGTGGTAGGTGAATGTCCAAAATATCTAGCTGCTCCCAGGTTACCAATGGCGCACCACCTAAGAATGCGCCATTAGTAACCAGGGTTACTAATGGTGCACCTGGTGTGTGGTGCGCCATTACTAGTTTTGAAATATATATATATATATACATACATACATACATACATAAACACTATTCTGATCACGGGATTGGAATAATATTCTGATCACAACCTGACCTGCCCCACTAGTAGTACGTTGAACTTCCCTGTGAACTAGGTTGAACTTCCGCCAACATTGCCCAAATGGGGCCTGTGATATACCGTTGGAAAGCTATGGACACCAATATCATGACCCAACTTAAATTTTTGGCAAAATATAAGCGGTTTAAGAGCAGTTTTGAAAACCGTTTTTTCTTCGAACAAAAAACGTGAATAGTATTTTCGATCGCATTTCTAAACCGTTTATTGGAATGAGGCATATAATATGGCATTGGAAATGCAAAACCGCTCCTTCCACATGTTGAAAGTTTTCTCTAATTCCCTATGGTTAAGGAGTAATTTGAAAAAACGTAAAATTTCGTAAACCGAACAGCTGAGTTCGTTTTTTCGATATCATTTCTAAACGGCTAATCCAATGGAGGCATATGATACGGCGTTGGAAAGCTTATGAAAATGCGCTACTTTTTCATCTTGACAGTTTTTTTTCTAATTTTGAATGGTTTAAGAGTAATTTAGAAAATGGTCCTAGTCCTACCGAGTTCGTATTTTCAAGCTAATTTTTTAACCGTGCGTTCGAATGTAGAAAATGATATGGCGTTGGAAAGCTCGAACAAATGCGAAACTTTTTGGTATGTATTGTTTCTCCCAATTCTTTACGGTTTTAAGTCAGTTTTGAAAATGGCGAAAAACGTATTTTCGCCGTAATTTCTACAGACTTTATCGGAATGGGGCAAATAATATACCGCTGAAAAGCTACAGAAAATGTGGAACTTTTTCATGTTGACGGTTTTCTCAGATTCCGAGCCGTTTTCAAGTAATTTCAAAAATGGCGGTATCATGCGTTCTGCCTTTATCGCGAAACAGATTCTTCAAAAATGCACCGCGTGAAGAACCTGAACTTCTCGGCGCGTGAACCTGAACTTCACTCTGTTTTTCACGTGACTTTTTTGCTCGTAGGTCTCCATCCACTGCTCGTAACTCTCCATCCATTCACCGGAATTGAGCAGGTGATATATCGATGGAAAGCTGTTGTAAGCACGCAAGTTTCCCGTGTTGATCGTTTTTTCATACTCGCGACGATTTTAAAAGTTTTGCATCTAAAATTCATTCAGCGTAGTAGTTGAACTTCCTGCTGTTTTCACGTTGAACTTCTGTGATGTATTTTTGTTTGTAATTTTCTCATCCATTCGTTAGTGTTACACAAATGATATTTCTTTTGTATAAACCTATCTCACAATTTTTTTTAACTTTCTCCAATGGAGGACTTGAACTTATATCAACAAACTTTTACTTTTGCTTTTTTATTATTTTTAATATAAAATGCACACCATGTAGTACGTGAACTTCTCGCAGTTATCAATCTGAACTTATCTCGGTTACGTGAAAATATCTGAGTTTTTTTATGAATTTTTAATATGATTTTCTTAATCCTTTTTTATGAATTTTGAAGCGCTCTATTTTCAAAAGTTGACCTTCTTGATATTTTATTTTTGAACTTCTTGTTTCCATTCTTTAATAACAAGGAAAATCTGAGTTTTTTATAATCGTCGAACTTCTCCACCATTTTAACTTCTTGGTTTATTTATTAATCCTTTTTAACGAATTTTGAAGCGCTCTATTTTCAAAAGTTGAACTTCTTGCTATTTTATTTTTGAACTTCTTGTTTCCATTCTTAAATAACGAGGAAAATCTGAGTTTTTTTTATAATCAATGAACTTCTCCATCTTTTTAATATGGAGTTCCTGGTTTTTTTCTTAATCTTTTTTATGACATTTTGAAGCGCTCTATTTTTTTTTAAAAAATGAACTTCTTGTTATATAATTTTTAAACTTCTTGTTTTCCATTCTTTTAATAGTGAGGGAAATCTGAGTTTTCTATAATCATCGAACTTCTCCATCTTTCTAATTTGGACTTCCTGGTTTTATTTATTTCAGTAACGGAAAAAATCCTACTTTTTGATAGACATCGAACCGCTTCGTTCAATTTGAACTTCTAGGTTTATTTTTAATAGAACTTCTTCATTATTTTGAATAGAACTTATTGGTCTTATTCTTTAGTAACCGAAAAAACTGAGTTTTTCAAATAAATATCAAACGCTCTGCTTTTAAAAGTTGAACTTATTTGGTTTTATTATTTAGTAAAGAGAAAAAACTTAGTTTTTAGTATCCATTGAACTACTCCGTTTTTTAAAATTGAACTTCATGGTTTTAATCTTTAGTATCGGGGAAAATCTAAGATTTTTATAAATATCAAACAACTTATTTTTATAAGCATTGAACCACTCACTTATTTAAATTTGAACTTCCATATCTTTTTAGACTTTAAATTTTTATTCCTTTTCTCGTATATGAAACACACTCCATGTAGGAAGAACTATTTTCAGAAAGAGCATTTTTTGTTTCAATTTTATAATGGAATGAGAGAATTATTTTAAAAGACCCAACATTTTCTTTGATCTACCCATTTTACTTAAATCTCAACGTCTAGAGTTAACAATTTATCGATGAGGTTTTTTTCTTCTTCTTGGTTTATAAAGATCGAACTTCTCCATTATTTGAAATTAAACTTATTACTTTTTCCTACTTTTTTAATGCAATTTAATATCACACCTTTTCATGTTTCTCTCCAAATGTTGCAAATTCATCCAAAAACAAATGAGCTTCAACCAAAATTATATCAACCTTTTTTGTGCGAGCAACTATGATGTGTTTTTTCTTAGTTCCATGTTTTTGTTGTGTTTGTTAACTTTTTTCTTCCAACGTTTTGTCCGAACTTCTCTTGTCAGCATGTTTGAACTTCTAGAATTATTTTAGAAACAGGGAAATCCCTTTTTATAGAATCTTGTTGGATTGCTCTATTATTTTTAATGTGTTTACTTTTTCTCATTTCGAACTTCGATGATCATAATCTTTGAACTTCGTTAATTTTATGTCTTGTTTTGTGAACTAACCATCTTCTCCTATTTAATTCCATACTTTTTGTTTATTGTATGTTCTTTTGTTTCTAATCTCCCTGCTTCTCATTTCTTTTTTGCTGAACAAATAATAATACGTGAACTTAGAATAGTTACTGAACATTTTTTGCAGCATATATATTTAATTGATCTTTTCCAATAAAAATGATCTTTTCTTTGTCTTTGGACAGTTTTCAATTTTTGCAATAGTACTGCTAGAGAGAATTTGTTCTCACGGGCATTGCAACGAGGACCTTGAGAATATCAAATTGCAAGAAGAAGAAAAATCATATTTTTTTCCTTTTGCACAAACTACTGTATGAAGAATTATCACACTTCACAAAGGTCATTTAACCACAAGACTGTGGGCACACAGACTTAAAAACAGGAGGTGCGCCATATTTTTTTATGAACACCAAGTTTGATTGATAAACTAAAGAGTATACCGATCAAAATGTTTTAAGTACACACAAGAGTCCATAAGCTTTCCAGATAACAACATGTTGCATCAGAAACTACAATTATGAAGAAGTTAAGAAACAAAAAACAAGAGGAAAAACATGTTTGAATGCAAAAACATCTCTGAACCTTCCATCCACATAACTTTGGAACTTTAGTCTTCATTCAAACTGTGTGATCTACTACTGCAAAAAAGGATGAGTAATACTGGATGTTCTACACCATCGTGTAATGTAGTTTTTTCATCCGGTAGGGGAGGAGGGAGCAGCAGAAGGAAGAAGGTCAGCACACGTGTGGAGAGAAGGCCATCTTTGGTCCAAGACGAAGGTCAGGAAGAGGATGGCCGGCGACACACGAGGGGAAAGAAGAAACCTTCTGTACAGATCGACCAAGATTTTTTTAGGTACACACCACATGATGAACAACACAATATTGTTTTTGATACAGAGAAGGTTCATTCACACGTATACTTGAACAAAGTACAAATCCCCAATTTGATAGACAAATGATCCATCCACAACTAACCCATGCAAATTTTTTATACCAAATCTTCCTGAATTGAAATACATGCCAAATTTTGGAACTAAAAAAGGGTTCAAACTAAAATATCCATCGAACCTGAACAGAAACCGGTGTCAGATGTTGTCGTGGTGCTCGGCAATGAGAAAGGAGCTCGGGGCGAGGGAAGTTGGGCGCCACTGTCACGCCAGCGAGCTCGAACGACCATCGGAACTTTGACGGCGGCAATGATCAAGGGAGGAGCTGACGGCAAGGATCCAGGGAGGAGACGGGATGCCTAGCGGCATGGCGGAGGAAGCGGCTGCACGACAGAGGAGAGCTTGGGGGAAGCCGGGCAAGGATGTGCGGCGGCGCGATGGAGGAAGCTGGGTTGGGGGGCGGGGTTACGCAGCGGCACGGCGGAGGAGCCGGGCTTGGGGCGGGGATGTGCGGCGGTGGACGGCGCCGGCGGGCGTGATCTACAAGCGGCGGTTGCTTCACCAGGGGGCGCGGCATGGTGCCGGTGGGGAGGGGCGCTCCGGGGCCGGCGGGGAGGCGGGGGCGCGGCACGGTGCCGGCGGGGAGGCGGGGGGGGGGGGGCAGGGGCGGCGGCCGGGTCAGGGGCTCGTGTCTGCGGGGGGAGGGGGGGAATTGGGGGAGACGAGACTGAGCTGTGGGAGGCGCGGGGTTGGGCTTTTTTATGTCAGGGATGTGTTTTCTAGATCTCGGGAGCAGCTGATCGGGCCTTTATAGGGTGAATCGTGATCCAAATAACTATTCTAATCCTGGGATTAGAATTGTGTTGTCCTATATATATATATATATATGTAGTGTTACTATTCATCATCCAGGGTGCAGAATAAGTTGTTCTTCACCCGAGGTAATCTTACAATCATTTCATAATTAAATTACGTTTCGAATTCAAATAGTTACATTCATATTAATTCACTACGTAAAATTTGACATAAGAAAATAAAAATATAGGTCATAAGACAAGAAAATTTACAGTTTATGTGTATTTTAGACTATATTTTTACGTTTGTAATTGTACATAACATAAAATATTTTTTACGGCAATTATATATTTTCTTACGGTCCTTTTTTGCGTCGGAAATAAGACAAAACTTACGGAACGTAAAATTACGGTGCATTGATAGTAAAATAGAGGGGGGTGAAGAATAAATATTCCTCACCCAGGATGACGAATATATATATATATAGTAATGGCGCACTACCCACTGGTGCGCCACTACTAACAAAAATGTTTTATCTTTTTTTTCAAAACTAGTAATAGTGCACCACACACCAGGTGCGCCATTAGTAATGTGGCCAATAATGGCATACCTGTATCTGGTGCGCCACTACTATATAGCAGTGGCGCACCACATACATGATGCGCCATTAATGTCCATATTGGCTATAGTCGTTTTCCTAGTAGTGATGGTTAGGTTGTCAAAATGGTGAAGGTGGCCGATGTCGAATCCTTGGCGAAGTTGAGCGGCGGTGTTGATGATGTCAAATTGTTCCTAGTTAGCCGAAACACCCTAGGAAACGAAAAAACCAGAAACTCAAAATCTCAAACGGAAAATGTCAAATGGTGATAGCGGAATGCGTTGGTGGTTCCGGAGTTTTTAACGTGGAAGTGGTGGTGGTGGTATATGAAGAAGCAACCATCCCTAAGTAGGCGAAACACCTTAGGAGACTAAAGTCACCACTCTAGCAACCACAAATGCTATATGGAATTAAAATGGGTTAGGTTGCAGAAAGCTATGGTGGTTTTGCAGATGATATGGTGGATGGCCTAGGCAAACATGCCAAAATGCCAAAATTTTGATGGAGTCAAATCGTGGCGGTAGTATTTTTGTTGGATGGAGTATGTCAATACCTACAAAACGAGCTAAAGAACGCGAAAATCAAACTCCAGATGAATTAGTTATGGCCGAAACGGTTTTTGGAGTTGGGCTAAAACTGGGGGGTGCGGGCAGCCGGGGGTGGGAAGTCACTCAAATCACACAAACAAACCCAAATCACACATCCACTAGAGTAGCATACATGGTATCCACAAGCATACAAGAACAATTCAAGGAAAATAGCACTAGGGTAAAGTTCTTCCCACTCCAAAGGAGGCGCGGTCTTGGTGATGATCTTCCCCAAGAGGAGGCCTTGAATCCATAAGAGGATCTTCCCCAAGAGGAGGCCTTGATCTCTAAGAAGAGCTTCACCAAGAGGATGCCTACATCTCCAAGAGGAGGAAGATGAGCAAAGCTCTCTCTTTGTCTATCTAATACTTTGCTCACCGTAGGAATGGTGGTACAAGGGTCATTATGCTCATAGTGCATGCAGGCATAGCCGGAGGTGTCCGGGAACACGGGGTAAAGGGGACCGGGCACCCGGGGTTTGCTGGGATATGAGGAGGCCGGGCACCTGAGGGTGAAGTCCGGGCACCCGGGGTAGCACCAGGTGAGGGGCCGGGCACCCGGGGTAGCACCAGGTGAGGGGCCGGGCACCCGAGGGGTAGGGGTGCGAGCACATGGGGGTCGGGGTGCAGGCACCCGGAGGTGGAAGCCTGGGCACCCGGGATGGTCAGGGGCTGTGCCCGGTTGGTGCCGGGGGTCCGGCCACCCGGGGCGTAGGATGCCAGGCACCCGGGGTGGTGCGAGGCCTCGATGCTTCGTGTCTTGGGGTCCTTCTTCCTGCTTCTCCCTTCTTGGATGGTGGAGACGTTCTCTTGCGCTTGAACACCTTCTCATCATTGATGAAGCTCCGATAGTACCTATACATGCACATGAGAGGGATGTCAAGTAGTATACCATCCTCGAAGGGGTCAAGTGAACACATCTAAAGGAGATGATTAACCTTTATGTATGTGAAGTAGATGCCGCACGTGTTACTTGCCGAACGGAATCTTGACATGGTGATGTCCGTAGGATGCTCCACATCAGAGAGTCTAGAAGGAGGGCCCCACGACCATGAAATTGGATGCCCAGCAAACTATTGCTGATGGCCAGCATGCACATGCATGTATGACCATGCATGAGGGTGATGCATACTATACCGACCACGCCAAGGGGAAGGGGCTGGCAAGGAATTTTATTTCAGCTGGAATGTAGGAGGAGTTGGACTCAGATGTCGCTCGTTCCATCTTAGAGATGGACAAGATTGTTGGTGAGGAGGTGGTTGGGCAGCTCCAATCGGAGATGGCGTTGGCATGTATGACTAGCCAAGAGGCAGCGACGTTCACCAAGCTCAAATCATTCTGCTCAAACATAGTGAAGAAGCTTGCCCCCTTCTCTAATAGGTTGTGATGGCGTTGGCCAGGCACACAGACAATGATTTGATCACCCCAAGGAGAACCACACGTGCTGCCAAACGTTCCGCCCATGCAAAGATCACCAAGGCAACACTGGCAGAGAATGTGCTCCTTTGTGCTTTAGGGATCATGCTGGAGGACTTGGCTGTGGATGCCAAGGTTGTCAAGGAGCTAAAGGAGCTATTTGACTCACCATTACATGACCAGCATGTGGGAGTTATTGATGCATTGTTTGGCAAGTCTAAGCTACCACATGAAGAAGAGGCAGGGATCGGCAACGAGATAGTGGATTGTTGTGCGTCATTCTAGCGAGGGGCGTTGGTGTTTTCTTCCTTATCATGGATTTAAACCCATCGTTGATGTGATGGAATGTCTGTGGTTTGAACAACTAGGCCAAGAGGAAGGCAGTGAAGGAGTTTCTTGACATAATTAAGACTAGTGTTGTGTTCTTGCAAGAGACTAATCTCAATGTAATTGATCAATTTACTATTATGTAATCCATGGGCCATCTTATGATGGTTTTGCTTACCTCCTTGCAGTGGAGACTTGTGGTGGCATCCTACTCGCATGGGACTCCATAGTGGTTGACATGGAAAAATTTTAGTTGGATGACAATTTCATTACAAGAGGGTGTGGCCAAAGAAGGGTAATGCATGGTGGATTACTGTGATCTACAGGCCACAAGGAGATGAACTAAAAACTAAATTCCTCTCTAATTTGGAAGCTAGAATAGGCCTGTGCCCAGGACCTTGGTTAGTGTTGGGTGACGATGACCCACAAGTATATGGGATAAATCATAGTCCTTTCGATAAGTAAGATTGTCAAACCCAACGAGGAGTAGAAGGAAATGACAAGCGGCTTTCAACAAGGTATTTTCTGCAGGCACTGAAATTATTGGTAACAGATAGTTCGGTAGTAAGATAATTCGTAATGGGTAACAAGTAACAAGTGTAACAAAGGTGCAGAAAGGTGGCCCAATCCTTTTGATAGTAAAGGATAAGACGGGACAAACTCTTATATAAAGCAAAGTGCTCCCAAGGACACATGGGAATTATCGTCAAGTTACTTCTCATCATGCTCTTATGCTTCGCGTTTGCTACTTTGATAATTTGATATGTGGGTCGACCGTTGCTTGGGTGCTATCCTTATTTGTACAAGCCTCCCACTTATGATTAACCCCTCTCGCAGCATCCACGACTACGAAACAAGAATTAAGATAAATCTAACCATAGCATTAAACATGTGCATCGAAAACAGCCCCTTACGAAGTAACGCATAAACTAGAGTTTAAGCTTTTGTCACTCTAGCAACCCATCATCTACTTTCTTCTTCCCAATGCCTTCCCCTAGGGCCAAATCATGGTGAAGTGTCATGTAGTCGATGCTCACATAACAGTACTAGAGGAAGGACAACATACATCGCATCGAAATATCAAACGAGTGCCAAATTCACACGTTTACTTATAACAAGACTTCTCCCATGTCATTAGGAACAAATGTAACTACTCACAAAGCATGTTCATGTTTAGATGATAGGTGTATTGAATATCATTGAGGATCTGAACATATGATCTTCCACCAAATAAACCAACTAGCATCAACTACAAGGAGTAATCAACACTACTAGCAACCCACATGTACCAATATGAGGTTTCGGGATAAAGATTGAATATAGGAGATGAACTAGGGTTTGAGAGGAGATGGTGCTGGTGAAGATGTTGATAAAGATTGACCCTCACACGATGAGAGAATCGTTGGTGATGACCATGGCTTGATTTCACCCTCCCGGAGGGAAGTTTCTCTGGCATAATTGCTCAGCCGGAACCCTAGATTACCTCTGCCCAGGTTCCACCTCAAGACGATGGCGCTTTGTCCCGAAAGCCTTCTTATAAAATTATTTCTAGGTCAAAACCCTTCATATAGTAGAAGTTGGACACCAGGGGCTGGCCATGGGGCCCACTAGCTTGGGAGGCGCGCCCTGGGGGTCGGGCGTTCCTGATACATCTCCAACGTGTCTATAATTTTCATTGTTCCATGCTATTATATTATTGATTTTGGTTGTTTTATATGCATTTATATGCTATTTTATAAGATTTTTGGGACTAACCTATTAACCTAGAGCCCAGTGTCGGTTTCTATTTTTCCCCTGTTTTAGAGTTTCGCAGAAAAGGAATACCAAATGGAATAAAACTTTCACGATGATTTTTCTTGGACCAAAAGACACCCATGAGACTTGGAGTACAAGTTAGAGGAGCCTCGAGGCGGTCACAAGGGTGGAGGCCACGCCCAGGGGGTGGGGCGCGCCCCCCGACCTTGTGGGCCCCTCGTAACTCCCCTGACCTAATTCTTCCGCCTATATATTCTCTTATACCCAAAAATCATCGAGGGGAGCCATGAAACCACTTTTACACCGCCGCAACCTTCTGTACCCGTGAGATCCCATCTTGGGGCCTTTTCCGGCATCCTATCGGAGGGGGAATCGACTACGGAGGGCTTCTACATCAACACCATTGCCTCTCCAATGAAGCGTGAGTAGTTTACTTCAGACCTAAGGGTCCATAGCTAGTAGCTAGATGGCTTCTTCTCCCTGTTTTATTCTCAATACAAAGTTCTCCTCGATGTTCTTGGAGATCTATTCGATGTAATACTCTTTTGCGGTGTGTTTGTCGAGATCCGATGAATTGTGGATTTATGATCAGCATATCTATGAATAATATTTGAATCTCCTCTGAATTCTTATATGCATTATTTGATATCTTTGCAAGTCTCTTTGAACTATCGATTTGGTTTGGCCAACTAGATTGGTTTTTCTTGCAATGGGAGAAGTTCTTAGCTTTGGGTTCAATCTTGCGGTGTCCTTTCCCACTGAAAGTAGGGGAAGCAAGGCACGTATTGTATTGTTGCCATCGACGATAACAAGATGGGGTTTTCATCATATTGCTTGAGTTAATCCCGCTACATCATGTCATCTTGCTTAATGCGTTACTCTGTTCTTATGAACTTAATACTCTAAATGCAGGCAAGAGTCGGTCGATGTGTGGAGTAATAGTAGTAGATGCAGAATCATTTCGGTCTACTTGACATGGATGTTATGCCTATATTCATGATCATTGCCTTAGATATCGTCATAACTTTGTGCTTTTCTATCAATTGATCGACAGTAATTTTTTCACCCACCATAATAATTTCTATCTTGAGAGAAGCCACTAGTGAAAATGATGGCCCCGGGGTCTATTTTCCATCATATAAGTTTCCGATCTACAATTCTAGTTTCCTATTTACTTTCTTTTGCAATCTTTACTCTCTGTTCCATAAACCAAAAATACCAAAAATATTACTTTACCATTTATCCATCTCTATCAGATCTCACTTTGCGAATAATCATGAAGGGATTGACAACCCCTTTGTCGTTGGTTGCAAGTTGGTGTTTGTTTGTGCAGGTATTCGGTGGCTTGTTGCATAGTCTCCTACTGGATTGATACCTTGGTTCTCAAATCTGAGGGAAATACTTACACTACTTTGGTGCATCATCCTTTCCTCTTCAAGGGAAAAACCAACACAAGCTCAAGAGGTAGCAAGAAGGATTTTTGGCGCCATTGCCAGGGAGATCTACACCAAGCCAAGGCATACCAAGTACCCATCATAAACTCTCGTTTCTCGCATTACATTATTTTCCATTCACCTCTCGTTTTCCTCCCCTCGATTTTCGAAAAGATTTTCCCTTTTCTTAGCCCTTCTTTCGTTCGATCTTATGTTTGCTTGTGTTGCCATGTTCCTTCTATTTGTTTGCATCTTCGCTTGCTAAAAATCTATTGTTATGGATCCTCATCCACTTGCTAATATTTTTAAAAGATCCAATTATGAGAACCAATCGCTAGTGAGTTGAGTGCACTAGATTATGTTTATGAGGTTTTGCTTGAAATTCATGAATCTGAAAATTGTGATGAAGTGTTGAAACAAAAAATTTATGAAGTGATTCTCAATAGCTCCTTTAATGAAAAGGATGATTGCAATGATATTATTATAAATTATATTAATGCCAATTGTGTTAATGATATGCGAAACCCTAAGCTTGGGGATGCTTGTTTTGCTATGTCCACTACTTGTTGCAATGATCATGATTGGGGTGATTCTTCTTATAATCTTGAAAATTTATTTAAGCCCCATGATGAATACGAGATTGATAATAATGTTTGCAATAATACTGAAAGTGTGTTTAGAAGAGTGTCAACTTTAGATCCCACATATTTGGATAATGTTCAGTCTTATGAAGTTTTTGATAAAAGTGGGTTTGGAGAGGTCATGACATTAGTTAATGATATTCCCACATTTTGGAAGAGTGTCAACTTTGCACGCATGTGGATCATGAAGAGAATATGTGATGCGATAGTTATATTGTTGAATTTGAATATGATCCCACATTTAATTATTATGAGAGAGGAAAATATGGTTGTAGAAATTTTCATATTACTAAATTACCTCTCGTTATGTTGAGATTGCTATTGTTTCTTTATTCTTCCTTGCATATGCTAGGTTTTGCTTGTTTTGATAATCCGTTTGCTTATAAAATGCCTATGCATAGGAAGTATGTTAGACTTATCTGTGTTTGTCACGTGTTTTGTGATGCTCTCTTTGTGCTTCAATTCTTGTCTTTCATGTGAGCATCATTGAAATCTCAATGCCTAGCTAGGGGCGTTAAACAATAGCGCTTGTTGGGAGGCAACCCGATTTTATTTTTGTTCTTGCTTTTTAGGTCCTGTTTTGCTTTGAATAAATCATCTAGCCTCTGGTTAGATGTGTTTTTGTGTTTTAATTAGTGTTTGTGCCAAGTAAGACCTTTGGGATAGCTTACGATGATAGTTAATTTAATCCTGCTAAAAACAGAAACTTTTGCACCCAGGAGATCAGTTTTAATTATTAACAGAAGCGCAATAAAATACTGATATGCTTTGCATAGGATTTATAAAAAAATATCTAGGACTTCCTAATTTCTTAGAAATTTTGGAGTTACAGAAGTACTCGAAATCTCCAAATTGCTACAGACTGTTCTGTTTTTGACAGATTCTGTTTTTCGCGTGTTGTTTACTTATGTTGTTGCGTCTATGGCTAGTATCGGGGGGTATGAACCATGGAAAAGTTGGAATACATTATATATTACACCAATATAAATAAAGAATGAGTTCACAGCAGTACCAAAAGTGGTGATTTATTTTCTTATACTAACTGAGCTTACGAGATTTTCTATTGGAGTTTTGTGTTGTGAAGTTTTCAAGTTTTGGGTAAGGATTTGATGGACTATGGAATAAGGAGTGGCAAGAGCCTAAGCTTGGTGATGCCCAAGGGACCCCAAGATAATATTCAAGGATGTCAAAAAGGCTAAGCTTGGGGATGCCCCAGGAAGGCAACCCCTCTTTCGTCTTTGTCTATCGGTAACTTTACTCGAGGCTATATTTTAATTCACCACATGATATGTGTTTTGCTTGGAGCGTCTTGTATGATTTGAGTCTTTGATTTTTAGTTTGCCACAATCATCATTGTTGTACACACCTTTTGAGAGAGACACGCATGGATCGTGATTTATTCGAATGCTCTATGTGCTTCACTTATATCTTTTGAGCTAGGAAAATTTGCTCTAGTGCTTCACTTATATCTTTTTAGAGCACGGTGGTGGTTTTATTTTATAGGAATTGATGAACTCTCGTACTTCACTTATAATATTTTGAGAGTCTCTAAACAGCATGGTAATTTGCTTTGGATATAAAATTAGTCCTAATATGATAGGCATCCAAGAGGGATATAATAAAAACTTTCATATAAAGTGCATTGAATATTATGAGAAGTTTGATTCCTTATGATTGTTTTTAGATATGAAGATGGTGATATTAGAGTCATGCTAGTAAGTAGTTGTCAATTTGAGAAATACTTGTGTTCAAGTTTGTGAGTCCCGTAGCATGCATGTATGGTGAACCATTATGTGATGAAGTCGAAGCATGATTTATTTTTTGATTGTCTTCCTTATGAGTGGCGGTCGGGGACGAGCGATGGTCTTTTCCAACCAATCTATCCCCCTAGGAGCATGTGCATAGTACTTTTTCGATGACTAATAGATTTTTGTAATAAGTATGTGAGTTCTTTATGACTAATGCGGAGTCCATGGATTATACGCACTCTCACCTTTCCGCCATTGCTAGCTTCTCTAGTACGGCACAACTTTCGCCGGTACCATAAACCCACCACATATCCTTCCTCAAAACAGACACCATACGTACCTATTATAGCATTTCCATAGCCATTCTGAGATATATTGCCATGAAACTTTGCATTGTTCCATTTATTATGACACACATCATCATTGTCATATTGCTTTGCATGATCATGTAGTTGACATCGTATTTGTGGCAAAGCCACCATTCATCATTTTTATACATGTCACTCTTGATTCATTGCACATCCCGGTACACCGCTGGAGGCATTCACATAGATTCATATTTTTGTTCTAGTATCGAGTTGTAATTCTTGAGTTGTAAGTAAATAAAAGTGCGATGATCTTCATTATTAGAGCATTGTCCCATGTGAGGAAACGATGATGGAGACTATGATTCCCGCACAAGTCGGGATGAGACTCCGGATGAAAAAAATAGTAAAAGAGGCAAAAAAAATGAGAGAAGGCCCAAATAAAAAAATGAGAGAAAAAAGTGAGAAGGGACAATGTTACTATCCTTTTTACCACACTTGTGCTTCAAAGTAGCACCATGATCATCATGATAGAGAGTCTCCTATGTTATCACTTTCATATACTAGTGGGAATTTTTCATTATACAACTTGGCTTGTATATTCCAATGATGGGCTTCCTTAAATTGCCCTAGGTCTTCGTGAGCAATCAAGTTGGATGCACACCCACTTAGTTTTCTTTTCGAGCTTTCATAAACTTATAGCTCTAGTGCATCCGTTGCATGGCAATCCCTAGTCACTCACATTGATATCTATTAATGGGCATCTCCATAGCCCATTGATACGCCTAGGTTATGTGAGACTATCTCCTTCTTTTTGTCTTCTCCACAACCACCGTCTATTCCACCTATAGTGCTATATCCATGGCTCATGCTCATGTATTGCGTGAAAGTTGAAAAAGTTTGAGAACATCAAAAGTATGAAACAATTGCTTGGCTTGTCATCGGGGTTGTGCATGATTTAAATATTTTGTGTGATTAAGATGGAGCATAGCCAAACTATATGATTTTGTAGGGATAAGCTTTCTTTGTCCATGTTATTTTGAGAAGACATAATAATTTTGTTAGTGTCCTCGAAGTATTATTGTTTTTATGTCAATATTAAACTTTTGTTTTGAATCTTACGGATCTGAACATTCATGCCACAATAAAGAGAATTACATGCATAAATATGTTAGGTAGCATTCCAAATCAAAAATTCTGTTTTTATCATTTACCTAATCGAGGACGAGCAGGAATTAAGCTTGGGGATGCTCGATACGTCTCCAATGTATCTATAATTTTTGATTGTTCCATGCTATTATATTATCTGTTTTGGTTGTTTTATATGCATTAATATGCTATTTTATATGTTTTTTGGGACTAACCTATTAACCTAGTGCCCAGTGCCAGTTTATGTTTTTCCTTCTTTTAGAGTTTGCAGAAAAGGAATACCAAAGGGAGTCCAAAGGGAATAAAACTTCCACGATGATTTTTCTTGGACCAAAAGACACCCATGAGACTTTTAGTACAAGTCAGAGGAGCCTCGAGGCGGTCAAAAGGGTGGAGGGCGCGCCCCCGACGTTGTGGGCCCCTCATAGCTCCCCCGAACTAATTCTTCCACCTATATATATAGTAACATCCAGGGGAGCCATGAAACCACTTTTCCGCCGCTGCAACCTTCTGTACCCGTGAGATCCCATCTTGGGGCCTTTTCTGGCATCCTGCCAGAGGGGGAATCGATCATGGAGGGCTTCTACATCAACACCTTTGCCTCTTCGATGAAGCATGAGTAGTTTACTTCAGACCTACGGGTCCATAACTAGTAGCTAGATGGTTTCTTATCTCTCTTTGATTCTCAATACAAAGTTCTCCTCGATGCTCTTGGAGATCTATTCGATGTAATACTCTTTTGCGGTGTGTTTGCTGAGATCCAATGAATGGTTGATTTATGATCAGCTTATCTATCAATATTATTTAAATCTCCTCTAAATTCTTATATGCATGATTTGATATCTATGCAAGTCTCTTCGACCTATCGATTTGGTTTGGCCAACTATATTGGTTTTCTTACAATGGGATAAATGCTTAGCTCTGGGTTCAATCTTGCGGTGTCCTTTCCCAGTGACAGTAGGGGCAGCAAGGCACATATTGTATTGTTGCCACCGAGGATAACAAAATGGGGTTTTCATCATATTGCTTGAGTTAATCCTGCTACATCATGTCATCTTGCTTAATGCATTACTCTGTTCTTATGAACGGCATACTCTAGATGTAGGCAGGAGTCGGTCGATGTGTGGAGTAATAGTAGTAGATGCAGAATCATTTCGGTCTACTTGATACAGACGTGATGCCTATATTCATGATCATTGCCTTAGATATCGTCATAACTTTGAGCTTTTTCTATCAATTGCTCGACAATAATTTGTTCAACCACCATAATAATTTCTATCTTGAGAGAAGCCACTAGTGAAACCTACGGCCCTCGGGTCTATTTTCCATCATATAAGTTTCCAATATACAATTCTAGTTTCCTATTTACTTTCTCTTGCAATATTTACTTTACTTTCCGTTCCATAAACTGAAAATACCAAAAATATTACTTTACTGTTTATCCATCTCTATCAGATCTCGTTGGTTGCAAGTTGGTGTTTGTTTGTGCAGGTATTCGGTGACTTGTTGCGTAGTCTGCTACTAGATTTATACCTTGGTTCTCAAAACTGAAGGAAATACTTACACTACTTTGCTGCATCACCCTTTCCTCTTCAAGGAAAAACCAACGCAGGCTCATGAGGTAGTAGTGCCCCACGGGCTTGTGGCCACCTGGTGGGTCCCCTTCTATTCTTTCTTCACCCAATATTTTTTATATATTCCAAAACAATTCTCCCTAAAGTTTCAGGACATTTGGAGTTGTGCAGAATAGGTATCTCAGATTTTCTCTTTTCTGGTCCAGAATTCCAGCTGCCGGCATTCTCCCTCTTCATGTAAATCTTGTAAAATAAGAGAGAAAAGGCATAAGAATTTTACCATAAAGTGAAATAACAGTCCATAATGCAATAAATATCAACATAAAAACGTGATGCAAAATGGACGTATCAACTCCTCCAAGCTTAGACCTCGCTTGTCCTGAAGCGAAAGCCGAAATTGATAATCATGACCACATGTTTAGAGATAGAGGTGTCAATAAAATAAAATACAGACATGAGGGCATCATGATCATCTTTATAACAGAAATATATTGTCATATAACTTCTTATGCTAAAGTGATAATTTGTTCACAAGGTAAAGTATGAACCAAAAACTTCATTCAAAATTAACAAACTATGATCTCAGTCATTGAAGCAATTGCGATTTGTCATAATATCAAAAAGAGTCAATGTAAGAGGTTTTATTTAGCAAGTTCACATACTCAACCATCCTTTAATATTTCATAATTGCTAACAGTCATGCGATACTTATGAGATCAAAGCTTCAATCAGACACATAGAAGGGCTTATAGTTTCGCCTCCCAACCATTTACCTCAAAGGCAATGTCAATAATAATAATTTATGATCACCTACATTCGAGTGGATATGTATGTCCGGATCTTTCTCCAACACATAGTGCTTGCCAAAAAGAGAAAATATAAAAGGAAGGGTGAAGATCACCATGACTCTTGCATAAAGGTAGGAAGTAAAAGTAAAAGATAGGCCCTTCGCAGAGGGAAGTAGAGGTTGTCATGCGCTTT
The DNA here is from genome assembly GCF_056163025.1 of Triticum urartu. Taxonomy (NCBI): domain Eukaryota; kingdom Viridiplantae; phylum Streptophyta; class Magnoliopsida; order Poales; family Poaceae; genus Triticum; species Triticum urartu. The sequence continues at coordinate 332,078,504 of NC_141875.1, forward strand.
TTATTTGGATGCACGAAATCTTAATGCAAAAGAACTTCACCTTATATTGCTGCTTATGACACAGAACTTTATTATGCAGTCCATCGCTTTTTTTTCCTCCATATCACAAGTTCGTGTTAAACTTATTTTCCTCACACTAAAAGATAGTACATATTTAGAGAGCAATTTTTATTGCCTGCACCGATGACAACTTACTTGAAGGATCTTACTCAATCCATAGGTAGATATAGTGGACTCTCATGGCAAAACTGGGTTAAAGGTTTTTGGGTGCACAAGTAATATCTCTACTTAGTGCAGATTTTTTGGTTAGCATAGGATGAGAAGCAAGCTCGACATGTTGGAGGATCCATGACAATATAACTTCTATTCGGATATAAGGGAACATAACACATTTATGTTGTCTTCCTTGTATAACATCAACTTATTAGATATAATATTTTAATTAGTGCTCACAATCATGAAAGATGTCCAAGATTGTGTATTTATATATGAAACCTCTCTTTCTTTATTACTTCCTATTAATTGCAACAAAGACCAATACTATGTTTGTCAACCCTCAACAAATTTCATGCATCATAATTCTTATATGGGAAGCCATCACTCTCCATAAGATTATTATATAATCTTCTTATTTCTTTTATGCTTTTTATTTTCAAAGATCAAAGCAAAAAAGCAAAGCCCTCAACTCAAAACTAATCTTTATTATATAACTCTCGCACTCGATTACAAAGATAGATCATGAAGCAAAAACTTAAAGACCGGATCATACTAAAAGCTTTTATTCTTCTAGATCACGATTTAACCAAAAGGATCGAATGAAGATAAACAATAAAGATAAATATGTGATGGTGATACGATACCGAGACACCTCCCCCAAGCTTGGCACAAGCCAAGGGGAGTGCCCATACCCATGTACTCAAGTTTCCTTCTTTGGAGGTGGTGGTGATGAAGTTTATGATGTGGGAGACTTGTCCTCCGTCTTCCAAGCCATAGGCTCACCATCGTAGAAGGATGAACGAGTCTCTGAAATCCTCAAATATGCAGCCAAACTCATCCTCTAAAATCTATTCATACTCACAGTTTTGGTTTTGCAGGTCATAGATCTGGGCTTGGAGGTGCTCAGTTTTCTCACGAAGCTTGAAGATGGATTTTCCAATATTATTGTTGTCTAGCTTGTGAGCATGGGGAATTCTGTGATCACGGGGTGGTTGGCATTGAGTCTGCGTTCCACCATCCCTTGGCACTTGAATACACCCCGCTCCACCGCTTCGAGCCTGGCCTCCACGCTTCCGGTCTTCTTTGGCCCTTGAACATCCCTGATGTGAAGCACCCCCTCACGCCTCTCAATGGTTGAGGGTGTTTCATCACCTCCGGAAGGTAGGGGTTGATGACCTTCACATAGAACCTATCCTTGGGGGCACTAGGAGACGTCATGGCGATCTAGATCTGTCAGAAAAACAGCTCGAAACAAGAATAGATGATATTGTCGTGATATGGTGGTCAAAACCTTCGGGAGATTATATATTGAATTCTTACCGTGCAAAACAAGTAATCTGGGAGAGAACGGAGTCCCTAGGGCACACGAGGTGCCCACAAGCTCGGGAGGCGCGCCCAGGGGGTAGGGCGCGCCTCCCAGGCTTGTCGCCTGCTTGTGCGCTTTTCGGGCTACTTTTTATTTTCCTAATATTTCAAATATACAAAACGGAGTAAAATTTCCTTTGTGGACCTTTTGGAGTTGGTTTAGTTGCCATATTACATACCTATTCCTTTTCAGGGTTTTGGAGTATTCTAAAAAGTTTCACTTATGTATTCCCCCGGTGTTATGCATACCTGAGATATAATGTTTGATTCTTTGCCCATTCACCACCTTCGGGTTATTGCCTTCGGCGTTGTTGATCTTGATGGCACCGGAACGATAGTCTTCTTCGATAACGTACGGTCCTTCCCATATAGAGAGAAATTTTCCTGCAAAAAATCTTAAACGATAATTGTATAGCAAGACATGGTCACGTATATTAAATTCCTGGTTTTGTATTCTTTTGTCATGCCATCTTTTGACTTTCTCTTCAAACAATTTAGCATTTTCATATGCCTGGGTTCTCCATTCATCAAGTGAGCTAATGTCAAATAACCTCTTTTCACCGACAAGTTTGAAATCATAGTTGAGCTTTTTAATTGCCCAATAAGCTTTACATTCTAGTTCAAGAGGTAGGTGACATGCTTTTCCATAAACCATTTTGTATGGAGACATTCCCATAAGATTTTTATAAGCAGTTCTATAAGCCCATAATGCATCATCAAGTTTTTTAGAATAATTCTTCCTAGATCTATTAACAGTATTTTGCAATATCAATTTTATTTCCCTATTACTTAATTGTACTTGACCACTAGGTGTGATAAGGAGATGCAATTCTATGGTTAACATCATATTTAGCAAGCAATATACGGAAAGCACCATGAATAAATTGTGAACAACCATCAATCATTAAATATCTAGGGACTCCAAACCTTGGGAAAATAACTTCTTTAAGCATTTTAATGGAAGTGTTATGATCAACACTACTAGTTGGAATAGCTTCTACCCACTTAGTAACATAATCAACAGCAACCAAAATATGTGTACACCCATTAGAGGAAGGAAAATGTCCCATATAATCAAATCCCCAAACATGAAATGGTTCAATAACAAGTGAATAATTCATAGGCATTTCCTGACGTCTACTAATGTTGACAATTCTTTGACATTTATCACAAGACAAGACAAACTTAGGAGCATCTTGGAAAATAATAGGCCAACAAAAATCAGACTGTAATACCTTGTGTGCAGTTCTGTCTCCAACATGGTGTTCTCCGTAAGCCTCGGAGTGACACTTCCATAGGATTTGTTCCCGTTCATGCTCAGGTATGCATTTTCTAATAATACCATCTACTCCATCTTTATAAAGGTGTGGGTCATCCCAGAAGTAATGTCTTAAATCATAGAAAAACCTTTTCTTCTGTTGGTATGTGAAACTAGGTGGTATAAATTTAGCAACAATATAATTAGCATAGTCAACATACCAAGGAGTACTACGAGAAGCATTTATGACAGCTAATTGTTCATCAGGAAAGCTATCATCAATAGGTAGTGGGTCACCAAGAATATTTTCTAACCTAGACAAGTTGTCTGGCACGGGGTTCTCAGCTCCTTTCCTATCAATAATATGTAAATCAAATTCTTATAGCAAGAGAACCCACCTAATGAGTCTAGGTTTAGCATCTTTGTTTTCCATAAGGTATTTAATTGCAGCATGATTAGTGTGAAAATTACTTTGGAATCAACAATGTAAGATCTAAATATATCACAAGTAAACAGAACTGCTAAAAATTCTTTTTCAGTGGTAGCATAATTTCTTTGGGCACTGTCTAGAGTTTTGCTACCATAATGAATAACATTTAATTTCTTATCAACTCTTTGTCCTAGAATTGCACACACAGCATAATCACTTGCATCACATATAATTTCAAAGGGTAGGTTCCAATCAGGTGGTTGAACAATAGGTGTAGAGATTAAGGCTTTGTTAAGTATTTCAAAGACTTCTACACAATCATCATCACAAACAAATGGAACAACTATTTGCAAAATATTAGTAAGAGGCCTATAAATTTAAGAGAAGTCTTTAATAAATCTCCTATAGAAACCAGCATAGCCAAGGAAACTTCTTATACCTTTGATATCCTTAGGACATGGCATTTTCTCAATTGCACCAACTTTAGCTTTATCAACTTTAATATCTCGTTCGGAAATTGTATGCCCCAAGACAATACCTTCATTCACCATAAAGTGGCACTTCTCCAAATTCAAGAGAAGATTAGTTTCTTCACATCTCTGCAAAACTTGATCGAGGTTGCTTAAGAAATGATCAAAAGAAGCTCCATAAACAAAAAAAATCATCCATGAAAACCTCAACATTCTTTTCACAAAAATGAGAGAATATTGCGGTCATACATCTTTAAAGGTAGCAGGTCCATTGCATAAACCAAAAGGCATATGGCTATAAGAAATGTACCCAAAAGGCATGTAAAAGTAGTTTTTTCTTAATCCTCCTGTGACACAGGTATTTGGGAAAAACCAGAGTATACATCTAGAAAACAGAAATGTGTATGTTTTGATAGTATTTCTACCATTTGATCAATGAGGTAGAGGATAATGATCTTTCCCAGTAGCTTTGTTTAATTTTCTGAAATCAATTTACCATTCTATAACCTATGATAATTCTTTGTGGGATAAGTTCATTTTTATCATTAAGAAGAATATTAATGCCTCCCTTTTTAGGGACACAATGAATATGACTTACCCATCTACTATCAGCTATAGGATATATTATACCTACTTCTAGTAGCTTTAATATTTCATTTCTTACCACCTCTTTCATCTTAGGATTTAACCGTTGCTAGTGATCATGGAGCGGGACTAATGCCCTTAAGATCATCAAGACTATATCCAATAGCAGCACGATGCTTCCTTAGAGTTTTCAATAATACCTTTTCTTCATGTTCTAAAAGGTTAGCACTAATAATAACACGATATATCTTCATTTCATCAAGATAAGCATATTTCAATGTATCGGGTAATTTTTTAAGCTCAAACACGGGATCACTCTTGGGTGGAAGAGGATCTCCAAGAGTCTTAACAGGTAAATTTTGCTTCAAAACATGCATTTGTTTAAAGAATATCTCATCTATTTTGTTTCTTTCATTCCTATGCATATCGTTTTATGGTCTAACAAATATTGTTCTAATGGATCAGTAGGAGGCACGACAATAGAAGCAAGACCAATAATTTTATCTTTACTAGGTAATTATTTATCACGAGGTTGTCTATGGAACTTGGAGAAATTAAACTCATGAGACACATCACCAAAATTTACATTAATCGTTTCCTTAGTGCAATCAATTTTAGCATTAACCGTGTTCAAGAAAGGTCTACCAAAAATAATGGGACAAAAATCATCTTGTAGGGAGCCAAGAACTAGAAAATCAGTAGGGTATTTAATTTTCCCACACAAGACTTCAACACCTCTCACAATCCGAAGTGGTGTAATAGTATCTCTATTAGAAAGTTTAATAGTAACATGAATATCTTCTATCTCAGCAGGTGCAATATCATTCATAATTTATTGGTATAAGGTAAATGGGATAGCACTCACACTAGCACCCAAATCACATAAGCCATGATACCAATGATCTCCTAGTTTAACACTGTAATACCCCGGATGTAACTTTCCATATTTGTATCTCCAAGTCTTGCCATTTGCAGCTATGTGATATGATATTCCCTTCGTGGTTGGGTTTTGTCTTAGTTTTGCATTTTGTTCATGTCATGCATTTCATCTCATGTCATCATATGCATCTCATTTACATTCGTGTTCATCTCATGCATCCGATCATTTTCCCCGTTGTCCGTTTCGCAATCCGACACTCCCACATGCACCCATTGCACCCCTCTAATCTCGTTTCGTGAACGGGAGAAAAATGTTCTTGGAATAGGTCGAGATTTGTTGAGTGGCCTTGGTACATCACCGGTAGGCCGCCTGTCAAATTTCATTCCATTTGGAGGTCGTTTGATGTGCCAACGGTTAATTGGGTAACTGTAAAAGCCCTCTCTTGTTGCACGCCAGACACGTACGCCACCCCTGCCCGGCGAATCCCGTGCCGACACGTGTCCTCCACACCACTCCCACCGCGCCGTGCAGCGCCAGCCTGTCGGGGCCCAGGCGGGGCCCTCCCGGTCCGGATCGGCCGCCGCCGCCCCCGCGCGAGCCCGCGCCTTAGTCGCTGCCTCCTCGCGCCGCCGCACCAGCTCGCCTCGCCACCCCGCCGCCGCTATGCGCTGCCACGGGCTGCCGCTGCCCCGCAGCCCGGCCGTGCCACCGCTGCCTCCGCCGTCCGCCGCTGGACCCGCGCCTCCGCTGCCCCGTCTTCTCCGGCGCCGCACGCCGCTCCAGCGCCCTCCTTCCTCTTCGGCCATCTCCCTCCTTCTCTCCGGTAGAAGCTCCGGCAAGATCCACCGCCCTCCTTGAAAACCGCGCTGGGTCAAACCCTAGATCCAGGGTAAAATATTTCCGAGTCCTGAAATTTCTTGCCCTGTTCAACATGCAATATCTCCGTGCTCAGTGCTCCGATTCATGCATATGATATATCAAAATTTTTGTCTCGTGATGCTCATCATGTTAGTGTCATATGCATGCATGTTACTATCCATATTGATGCCATTATCATGATTGCAGAAGGTGTTATCTGATGTTGTTTGCTGGAAGTTAACAGAACTTGATGATTTGTCATTTTCGTTGCATTTTGTGTGTGCATCCTATGAGCTTGATATCTACATATTTTATGAGCTCCATCATGCCATATTTACAGAGGTGCAAGCCTTGTATTTTTGTGATCTATGTGGTGACTAGCACATGCATGCAAAGTAGACTCCATAATGTTGTTGTTTTCAGACACCTAGTGATTTTGCTGTGTCCTTTTCCTGTACATTTTGAGATAGTTCATTAAGAGTGTTTTGTAGATGTGGTATTGATATATCCATTCATGCCTCTGGTTGTAATTATGGAGTAGTGTATCATGTCATTTCGATGCTCTACTTTTGCTAAATATTATTCCTGACAGATAGTTAACTTGATATTCAATATTGCCATGTTTTGCTAGTGATGCATGTACCCTATGAACTTGCTCTTGCCATGTTTAGCTTCACATATATGCCTACTTCATGTTGGTTAATTACCTTGTTATGCCATGAAATGCTTTGTGGTGAGTGGCATAAGCTTGCAAAGTTGCTATGATGAATCTGTTTCTGCCATGTCCTGTTTTTCTTCTAAGTCTTAAACTGTTCACACAACTTGCCATGTTTGCATGGGTGTCACATCATTTTCCATGCATCTTTGGGTAAAGTTAATTAAGGGAGTTTTGTTGTATGTGTCTAGTACTAGCATGCCATGCCTTTGTTTGCCATGATATGTTCCTGTAGAATGTTGTTTGCTAGCTCCAAACATTGCTATATATTGTTGTTTTGGCATGTTTAGTATTTCCTCTTAAGTCTGTGAATCTGTTATCATTTGCATTTTTGCCACACAATTTTGAGCTTGTTATATTGTGATCTAGTAGGAGATCAGTGTTCATGATTTGTAAATCTTCATGTGTACTTTAGTGCCATGTGCTTTGTTGCTATGTTGGAGTGATGTAGCACAGTTTCCTGTTGCATTCTATGTGCTATGATGCTGTTAATCGTAGTTTTGCATCATTCTTGTTTTGCTTGTCATTTGCAAACCGTGCATCCATTTCCGGTGATCCTTATATCGATTTGGACCGAAATCACCTCATATTTCCAGGGCATACTTGGTTTTCTAAGTTGATTCCTTGATCATCCTTTTACCTTCTGGAGCACGCATATGCATTGCACATCATACCTTGCATATTGCCATGTCTTGCATCATGTTGCTTGTGCATTGCACCATGATTGATTGTTTTTCCATTTCTTGTGTTATTGCTTTGGGTAGAGCCGTGAGACGAGTACGTGAATGAGGAACCTGTTGAGTACGCTAATGAGAAACAAGCTTTCGACAACTCTGAGAACATTGCAGGCAAGATGACCACTACCTTCGATATGACTTCTATCTTTGCTTGCTAGTTGTCCGTTCTATCGCTATGTCGCGCTACCTACCACTTGTTATATCATGCCCCCCATATTGCCATTTCAAGCCTCTAACCCACCTTCCTAGCAAATAGTTGTTTTGCTAAGTTACCGCTTTTGCTCAGCCCCTCTTATAGCGTTGCTAGTTGTAGGTGCCATGCAGGTTGTTCCATGTTGGAACATGGATATGTTGGGATATCACAATATCTATTATTTTAATTAATGCATCTATATACTTGGCAAAGGGTGGAAGGCTTGGCCTTTTGCTCGGTGTTTTGTTCCACTCTTGTCGCCTTAGTTTCTGTCATACCGGTGTTACATTCCTTGATTTTGCGTTCCTTACGCGGTTGGGGTTATGGGACTCCCTTAACAGTTCGCTTTGAATAAAACTCCTCCAGCAAGGCCCAACCTTGGTTTTACATTTGCCTAACAACCTATAACTTTCCATTGAGTTCTGCAGACTCAAGGGTCATCTTTATTTTAACCCCCCAGGCCAGTGCTCCTCTGAGTGTTGGTCAGAAACGGGCAGCCTGCGGGGCCACCTCGGGAAAACTTGAGGGCTGGTTTTACTTGTAGCTTGTCCCATCCGGTGTCTGATACGTCTCCATTGTATCTACTTTTCCAAACACTCGTGACCTTGTTTTGGACTCTAAGTTGCATGATTTGAATGGAACTAACTCGGACTGACTATGTTTTTAGTAGAATTGCCATGGTGTTATTTTTGTGCAAAAACAAAAGTTCTTGAAATGATCTAAAACTTCACAGAGAATATTTTTGGAATATATAAAAAATACTAGCGAATGCATCAACGTCAGGGGGCCCACACCCTGTCCACGAGGGTGGGGTGCATGCCCCCTATCTTGTGGGCCCCCTGAGGCTCTACTGACCTCAACTCCAACTCTATATATTCACGTTCGGGGAGAAAAAAAACCAAAGAGAAGGATTCATCGCGTTTTACAATACGAAGCCGCCGCCAAGCCCTAATCTCTCTCGGGAGGGCTGATCTGGAGTCCATTCAGGGCTCCAGAGAGGGGAATCCATAGCCATCATCATCATCAAGCTTCCTCCATCACCAATTTCATGATGCTCACCGCCATGCGTGAGTAATTGCAACGTAGGCTTGCTGGACGGTGATACATTGGATGAGATTTATCATGTAATTGAGTTAGTTTTGTTAGGCTTTGATCCCTAGTATCCATTATGTTCTGAGATTGATGTTGCTATGACTTTGCTATGCTTAATGCTTGTCACTAGGGCCCGAGTGCCATGATTTCAGATCTGAACCTATTATGTTTCCATGAATATATGTGAGTTCTTGATCGTATTTTGCATGTCAATAGTCACCTACTATGTGTTATGATCCGGTAACCCCGAAGTGATAATAATCGGGACCACACCCGGTGATGACTATAGTTTGAGGAGTTCATGTATTCATTAAGTGTTAATGCTTTGTTCCGGTACTCTATTAAAAGGAGGCCTTAATATCCCTTAGTTTCCAATAGGACCCCGGTCCCACGGGAGGGTAGGAGAAAAGATGTCATGCAAGTTATTCTCCATAAGCACGTATGCCTATATTTGGAATACATGCCTATGTTATATTGATGAACTGGAGCTAGTTATCTATTACCCTATGTTATAATTGTTGCATGAGGAATCGCATCCGACATAATTATCCATCAGTGATCCAATGCCTACGAGCTTTTCACATATTGATGTTTGCTTAGTTACTTTACCGTTGCTACTATTACAATTACTACAAAACCGCTACTGTTACTTTTGCCACCGTTACCGTTACTTCCATATTACTTTGCTACTAAATACTTTACTATAGATATTAAGTCTTTCAGGTGCAGTTGAATTGAGAAATCAACTGTTAATACTTGAGAATATTCTTTGGCTCCCCTTGTGTTGAATCAATAATTTTGGGTTGAATACTCTACCCTCGAAAACTGTTGCGATCCCATATACTTGTGGGTTATCAAGACTATTTTCTAGCGCCGTTGCCGGGGAGCATAGCTCTATTCTTTGAGTCACTTGGGATTTATATCTTTTGATCACTATGAGGAACTTGAGAGATGAAAGAACCAAGATTTTTACCTCAACTACGAGGGGAGGTAAGGAACTGCCATCTAGCTCTGCACTTGATTAACCTTCTGTTTTGAGTAAACTTGCGACATCTACACCTGCTATCTATTCTGATATGTCGCATGTTATTGATGATGCCACTTCTTCTTTGCATGTTACTTATGATGAAAATACTTGTATGCTTGATAATACTGTGACATTAGGTGAATTTCTTGATGAACAACTTCCTAGGGTTAGAGAGAATGAAATTATTGAAACTGATAATATTGATGAAAGTGATGATGAAGATTCTCCCCCTAGATATGAATTGCCTGTTGTGCCTGAGGGTTATGTTATGGATGAAGAAATTGCTGGAGACATTTTAGCTTGCAATGATAGATATGATCTTAAGAAACTGTTATCTAAGCTGAAAGAAAAGTCTTTGAATGCTAGAATGAAATATGACCCTGCTTTTGCTACTTCACCTATTTGTATTTTCGATAAGAATTATGATTTCTCTGTCAACCCTGAGATAATTACATTGGTTGAATCTGATCCTTTTTATGGTTATGAATCTAAAACCGTTGTGGCACATCTTACTGAATTAAATGATATAGCCACCATGTTCACTAATGATGAGAAAACTCACTATTACTTTATCCTTAAGTTGTTTCCATTCTCATTAAAGGGTGATGCTAAAATATGGTTTAATTCTCTTGATCCTGGTTGTGTGCGTAGTCCCCAGGATATGATTTATTACTTCTCTGCTAAATATTTCCCCGCTCATAAGAAACAAGTTGCCTTCAGGGAAATATATAATTTTGTACAAATTGAAGAAGAGAGTCTCCCACAAGCTTGGGGGAGGCTTCTCCGATTACTTAATGCTTTGCCTGATCATCCTCTCAAGAAAAATGAAATACTTGATATCTTTTATAATGGACCAACCGACGCTTCCAGAGACCACCTGGATAGTTGTGCTGGTTGTGTTTTCAGGGAAAGAACTGTTGATCAAGCTGAATTGCCATTGAATAATATGTTGAGTAATGAAAATGATTGGACACTTCCTGAACCAACTCATAAGACAATTCCTAAGAAAAGTTCTATTTCTCAGTCCTGAAGATATGCAAGAGGCAAAGAAATCTATGAAAGAAAAAGGTATTAAAGCTAAAGAGTTAAGAATTTACCACCTATTGAAGAAATACATGGTCTTGATAACCCTACACAGGTAGTAAAGGTAAATTCTCTCTATAGATTTGATAAGGGTGAAATCCCATCTACTATGTTTGCTAGCCAATGCTTAGATGAGTTTGATAATTTTATGGTTAAATAAGAAGACTTCAATGCTTATGTTGGTAGACAATTGAAACGTAATGCTTATATGATTGAACACTTGAGTGATTATATGTCTAGAGTTAAAGGTGAGCTTAAACTTATTAGTAAACATGCTTGTATGGTTACCACTCAAGTATAACAAGTACTTAAAGCTCAGAATGATTTGCTCAATGAATTCGATAATAAGAAAAAAGATAACTAAGATAACTAAGATAACTAAGATAACTAAGATAACTAAGGTAAAATGACTCAGGAACCTTTGTATCCCGAGGGCCATCCTAAGAGAGTTGAGCAAGGTTCTCAGAGAACTAATGTTGATGCACCTAGTTCTTCTAAGAAGAAGAAAAAGAAAAATGATAGAACTTTGCATGCTTCTAGTGAAACTGTTATTGACACACTTGAGAATCCCAATGATATTTCTATTTATGATGTTGAAACACAATCTGGTAATGAACATGAACCTAGTGATAATGTTAATGATGATGTTCATGTTGATGCTCAACCTAGCAATAACAATGATGTAGAGATTGAACCTGCTGTTGATCTTGATAACCCACAATCAAAGAATCAACGTTATGATAAGAGAGACTTCGTTGCTAGGAAACACGGTAAAGAAAGAGAATCATGGGTTCAGAAACCCATGCCTTTTCCTCCTAAACTATCCAAGAAAAAGGATGATGAGGATTTTGAGCGCTTTGCTGAAATGATTAGACCTATATTTTTTCGTATGAGTTTGATAAAAGAAAGATACCAGAAGCTAAAATTTCCACCATGCTTGCTAATTATACTTTTAAGGGTGGAATGCCAAAGAAACTTGGAGATCCGGGAGTACCAACTATACCATGCTCCATTAAAAGAAACTTTGTTAAAACTACTTTATGTGATCTCGGAGCCGGTGTTAGTGTTATGCCTCTCTCTTTATATCGTAGACTTGATTTGAATAAGTTTACACCTACTGAAATATCTTTGCAAATGGATGATAAATCAACTGCTATACCTATCGGTATTTGTGAGGATGTGCCTGTTGTGGTTGCAAGTGTTAATATTTTAATGGACTTTGTTATTCTTGATATTCCCGGGGACGATAGTATGTCTATTATTATTGGTAGACCATTTCTGAATACTGCAGGGGCTGTTATTCATTCCAACAAAGGCAATGTCACTTTTCATGTTAATGGTAATGAGCATACGGTACACTTTCCGAGGAAACAACCTCAAGTCCACAGTATTAATTCTATTGGAAAAACTTCAACAATTATTATTGGAGGTTTTGAATTTCCTCTTCCTACTGTCAAGAAGAAATATGATATTCTTATTGTTGGGGATGTGCATATCCCCATTGAGGTAACTTAGTGTTATTCGAAAATTCTCCAGTTTCATGTTATTCGGAAAGAGTTTATTAACAAGACTTGATCAACCTTGTTAGTGGATTCCTTTTGATGAGCATGAGATGAATGAAGTTAGAAAGCATAACTCTCTATACCCTCTTTTTACTTTCTGTTATTTAGATTAAATAAAGTAAAAATAATATTTTCTGTCTGTTTTCTGAATTATCCTTGCAATAAAAAATACCCCGAAAATAAAAATTCTCCAAATGCCCTGAAAATATAATATGATTTTTTTCTAGAATATTTAAGAATTATTGGCACTGAGAACACACCTGGGGGCCTCACCACCTGGCCACGAGAGCCCACCCCCCTAGGGCGCGCTCCCCTGCCACATGGACCCCACGTGGGCCCCCTCCACTTATTCTTGCACCCACACACTTCGTCTTCCTCCAAAAAAAATCATCACACCGGCTCAAACCCGAGTTCTAGCTCATCTTGCTACCATTTTCGATCTCCTAACTCAAAGCTCCTTTCACAAAACTGCTTTGGGGGGTTGTTCTTCGAGGAAGAAAAATGTTTACCAAGGTGGTCCCTCAAGGAAGCAAGGCCCAAGGCTCGCGATACGTGAGCCGAACAATGAACTACCAGGGGAAGCTCAAGTGCGGCCTTGCGAATGGCCGTCAGAGGAGTTCATGGTCCAGGCAGGCATGAAGGATGAATTTGATGCGTATGTGCGTAACGCTGATCTTGAGAGCCTCGTGTCAGATAAGTGTCGTCAATACCTCTATCTAACTGATTCATTTGTGAGAAGGTTTAAATTTACATCCTTGCGCAATTCTCACACTATTTTATCTGATCTGTATGATAAATCATATACCATGGACCTAGAAGATTCTAATATTGCTTGTAAACTCCCACACTGGGCAATGTTAGTGAACCTCGCAAATCTGAATATAAAGACTTTCTTGCTAGTATCACTATGGGGGAATCTAGAGAAATCACACAAGCTACCATAGGGAGCATTCATTTTTCCTGCCATACATTATTTTGCTCTCTTCGTGGGTAGATGCGTTAACGGTAAAGATGAGGCTTGCCAAATGTGCATTCTAGATCTTAGTTTCCTCAAGAGTGCGGTATTAGGTGATAGACAATATAACTTGGGGGCTATTGTTGCACGAAGGTTGCATCTGAATAGTTTAAGTGGAGACTTGTTGGTGGAATTTATGCAACCCGTGTAGCTAATTATCTTGAGATACCCATACATGAGAATGATATGGAATTTCCTCCTCTTATGTAGATTATAATGCTATGGTTCGTCATCAGTTTGTTGAGAGGAATGAACAATTCCTCCAATACCGACTAATCTTTGACAGACGTCGCACTGTCCATGTTGCTCTCCCTGCTCCTGCTTTCTTTGACTTTTAGACAAAAGGGAGATATGTTATAACCAGGGAGGAGGCGAACGAGTATGAGAGGAGGACGGAGGCAATCCGCCTCCAAGCTGCAGCTCGTGAGGCAATAGCCGCTGCATCTCAGTACGACCCCAGTTACAACTTTGGATATCCGCCACGCCAGCCGTGGCCATAGACCAACTTAGGACAAAAGCCTAAGCTTGGGGGAGTACGTATTTCTCACTGACATTACATTCATGTTCACACACTCATTCTAGTTGTCGGTGCTCCTACCTTTTCATTGTACTATCCATGCTAGTTTATTTTCTTTTCCAGCATTCTTCTTGTGTGTTTGAAAAACCTTAAGAAAAACCAAAAAAATTAGTTCTAGCTTTTAGCTACTTTACTTTCCATGCCTATAGTAGTAGTAATTAAAAGGAAAACCCCAAAAGATTTCTCATTCTTCTTTTTCTTGTTGGGAGCTTTCCCGTGTAAATAGTTTTGTTTCTTTTATTTTCTTTGGGGATCGAGAGGAGAAGACCATGATGAAAATGTTGAGTGGCTCTTATATGCATTATTGTTGATCTAACCAAGACCCCATATTACCCTGTCTTCTCCCTTGTAGTGAATGCTTGCAGATTCTAGCTTTGTCCAATGCACGTGCACAAATATTATTATCCACACCGTTCAGTCATGCAACTGAAAGGCAATAATGACGATATATGATGGACTGATTGAGATGAGAGAAGCTGGTATGAACTCGACCTATCTTGTTTTTGTAAATATGATTAGTTCATCATTCCTGATTCAGCCTTATGAATGAAACATGTTTGTAATGACAATTAGAGATTATAGTTGCTCGTGCCATGCTTAATCAGCTAGGAGTTTATAATGGTTTACCTTGCATGCCGACATGCTATTATAATGGTTGTGATGTGGTATGATAGGGTGGTATCCTCCTTTGAACGATTTGAGTGGCTTGACTTGGCACATGTTCACGCATGTAGTTGAAACAAAATCAACATAGCCTCCATGATATTTATGTTCATGATGAATTATACCCTACTCATGCTTGCACTCAGTGTTGATTAATTTTAATGCATGTTCATGACTGTTGTCGCTCTCTAGCTGGTCGCTTCCCAGTCTCTTTCTAGCCTTCTCTTGTACTAAGTGGGAATACTGCTTGTGCATCCACTTCCATAAACCCCAAGGTTATTGCATATGAGTCCACCATACCTTCCTATATGTGGTATCTACCTGTCGTTCCAAGTAAATTTGTATGTGCCAAACTCTAAACCTTCAAATGAAATTCTGTTTTGTATGCTCGAATAGCTCATGTATCAACTAGGGTTGTCTATATCTTCCATGCTAGGCGGGTTATTCTCAAGAGGCGTGGACTCCGCTCCTCATTCACGAGAAAATGGCCGGTAACTGGGATGCCCAGTCCCATGCTTAAATTAAAATAACTGCAAACAAAACTCCCCCAGGATTGTTGTTATTTGGAGGCACCCGTTGTTTCGGACAAGCCATAGATTGATGTTTGTTCGTGGTAGGGGGAGTATAAACTTTACCATTCTGCTTGGGAAGCGCCTATAATGTGTGTAGCATGGAAGATATTCAGATCTCTCGGTTGTTATGTTGACAATGAAAGTATACCGCTCAAAATATTATTCATCTCTATTTCAAAATCGAGCTCTAGCACCTCTACAAATCCCTGCTTCCCTCTGTGAAGGGCCTATCTATTTACTTTTATTGTGAGTCATCATCCTCTTATTAAAAAGCACCTTTTGGAGAGCATTACTATTAGTTTACATTGAGTATGACTATGACTGGATCTCTTTTACCATGAATTACAATTTCCAGTCAGTCCTTGATCTTTAGAGGTGCTCTGCATTTATGTTTTGCGGTCTCAGAAAGGGCTAGCGAGATACCATCTTGTTATATCATATTATGATTGTTTTGAGAAAGTGTTGTCATCCGAGATTTATTATTATTGCTCGCTAGTTGATTATGCCATTGATATGAGTAAACATGAGAACTAAATGTTATTGTGAATATGGTTAGTTCATAATCTTTGCTGAAAACTTGAATGCTGGCTTTACATATTTACAACAACAAAATCAAATAGAGTTTGTAAAAGTTTTTCTTTATCACTTTCAGTTTGTCAACTGAATTGCTTGAGGACAAGCAAAGGTTTAAGCTTGGGGGATTTGATACGTCTCCATCGTGTCTACTTTTCCTAACACTTTTGACCTTGTTTTGGACACTAACTTGCATGATTTGAATGAAACTAACCCGAACTGATGCTGTTTTCAGCAGAATTGCCATGGTGTTATTTTTGTGCAGAAACAAAAGTTCTCGGAATGACCTAAAACTTCACGTAGAATATTTTCAGAAAATATAAACAATACTGGCGAAAGAATCAAGGTCAGGGGCCCACACCCTGTCCACGAGGGTGGGTGGC
This sequence comes from Triticum urartu, assembly GCF_056163025.1. Lineage (NCBI taxonomy): Eukaryota > Viridiplantae > Streptophyta > Magnoliopsida > Poales > Poaceae > Triticum > Triticum urartu. The sequence continues at coordinate 332,094,758 of NC_141875.1, forward strand.
GCACCCACCCTTTGGGGCGCGCCCCCTATCTCGTGGGACCCCTGAGGCTCCACCGACCTCAACTCCAACTCTATATATTCACGTTCGGGGAGAAAAAATCAGAGAGAAGGATTCATCACGTTTTACGATACGAAGCCGCCACCAGGCCCTAATCTCTCTCGGGAGGGCTGATCTGGAGTCCGTTCGGGGCTCCGAAGAGGGGAATCCGTCGCCATCATCATCATCATCAACCTTCCTCCATCACCAATTTCATGATGCTCACCGCCGTCCGTGAGTAATTCCAACGTAGGCTTGCTAGACGGTGATGTGTTGGATGAGATTTATCATGTAATCGAGTTAGTTTTGTTAGGGTTTGATCCCTAGTATCCATTATGTTCTGAGATTGATGTTGCTATGACTTTGCTATGCTTAATGCTTGTCACTAGGGCCCAAGTGCCATGATTTCAGATCTGAACCTATTATGTTTCCGTGAATATATGTGAGTTCTTGACCCTATTTTGCAAGTCAATAGTCACCTACTATGTGTTATGATCCGGTAACCCCGAAGTGATAATAATCGGGACCACTGCCGGTAATGACTATAGTTTGAGGAGTTCATGTATTCACTAAGTGTCAATGCTTTGTTCCGATACTCTATTAAAAGGAGGCCTTAATATCCCTTAGTTTCCAATAGGACCCCGCTGCCACAGGAGGGTAGGACAAAAGATGTCATGCAAGTTATTTTCCATAAGCACGTATGACTATATTCGGAATACATGCCTACATTACATTGATGAACTGGAACTAGTTATGTGTCACCCTATGTTATAACTGTTGCATGAGGAATCGCATCCGACATAATTATCCATCATTGATCCAATGCCTACGAGCTTTTCACATATTGATCTTTGCTTAATTACTTTACCGTTGCTACTATTACAATTACTACAAAACTGCTAGTGTTACTTTTGCCATCGTTACCGTTACTTCCATATTACTTTGATACTAAATACTTTGCTGCAGATATTAAGTCTTTCGGGTGCGGTTGAATTGAAAACTCAACTGTTAATACTTGAGAATATTCTTTGGCTCCCCTTATGTCGAATCAATAAATTTGGGTCGAATACTCTACCCTCGAAAACTGTTCTGATCCCCTATACTTGTGGGTTATCAGTGTGCCCTAAGAACGAGATACATGCAACTCCTATCGGGATTTGTCGGCACATCGGGCGGTCTTGCTGGTCTTGTTTTACCATTGTCGAAATGTCTTGTAACCGGGATTCCGAGACTGATCGGGTCTTTCTGGGAGAAGGAATATCCTTCGTTGACCGTAAGAGCTTGTGATGGGCTAAGTTTGGACACCCCTGCAGGGTATAAAGTTTCAAGAGCTGTGCCCGTGGTTATGTGGCAGATGGGAATTTGTTAATATCCGGTTGTAGAGAACTTGACACTTGACTTAATTAAAATGAATCAACCGCGTGTGTAGCCGTGATGGTCTCTTTTCGGCGGAGTTCGGGAAGTGAACACGGTTTGAGTTATGCTTGAACGTAAGTAGTTTCAGGATCATTTCTTAATCACTTTTAGCTTCACGGTTGTTGCGTACCTTCTCATCTTACTCTTATTTGTGTATGCTAGCCACCATGTTTTGCTTAGCGCTTGCTGCAACTCCACCTCAATTACCTTATCCTACCCATAAGCTTATATAGTCTTGATCTCATGGGTGTGAGATTGCTGAGTCCTCATGACTAACGGATACTTGCAAAACAGTTGCAGGTGCTGATGATACCAGTTGTGACGCCCCCGATTCAATCATACACTAATCATACATGCAAACGTGTACGATCAAGATCAGGGACTCACGGGAAGATATCAAACCACAACTCTACAAATAAAATAAGTCATACAAGCATCATATTACAAGCCAGGGGCCTCGAGGGCTCGAATACAAGAGCTCGATCATAGACGAGTCAACGGATGCAACAATATCTGAGTACAGACATAAGTTAAACAAGTTTGTCTTAAGAAGGCTAGCACAAACTGGGATACATATCGAAAGAGGCGCAGGCCTCCTGCCTGGGATCCTCCTAAACTACTCCTGGTTGCCGTCAGCGGGCTGCACGTAGTAGTAGGTACCTCTCGAGTAGTAGTAGTCGTCATCGACAGTGGCATCTGGCTCCTGGGCTCCATCGTCTGGTCGCAGAAATCGGGTATAGGAAGGGGGAAAAGAGAGCAAAGCAACCGTGATTTCTCATCCAAAGTACTCGCAAGCAAGGAGCTACACTACATATGTATGCATTGGTATCAACTGGAATAAGCCTATCATATGTGGACTGAACTGCAGAATGCCGAAATAAGAGGGGGATAGCTATTCCTTTCGAAGACTACGCTTCTGGTAACCTCCATCTTGCGGCAGGAGAAGAGAGTAGATGGTAAGTTCACCAAGTAGCATTGCATAGCATAATCCTAACCGATGATCCTCCCCTCGTCGCCCTGTGAGAGAGGGATCACCGGTTTTATCTAGCACTTGGAAGGGTGTGTTTTATTAAGTCTCCGGTTCTAGTTGTCATAAGGTCAAGGTACAACTCCGGGTCGTCCTTTTACGGAGGGATAGGGCTATTCGAATAGATCAACTTCCCTGCAGGGGTGCACCACATAACCCAACACACTCGATCCCATTTGGCCGGACACACTTTTCTAGGTCATGCCCGGCCTCGGAAGATCAACACGTCGCAACCCTACCTAGGCACAACAGAGAGGTCAGCACGCCGGTCTAAATCCTATGGCGCAGGGGTCTGGGCCCATCGCCCATTGCACACCTGCATGTTGCGTACGCGGCCGGTGAGCAGACCTAGCCTCCCTTATACAAAAGTAGGCGTTCCAGTCCAACCCGGCGCGCGTCGCTCAGTCGCTGATGTCACGAAGGCCTCGGCTGATACCACGACGTCGAGTGCCCATAACTGTCCCCGCGTAGATGGTTAGTGCGTATAGGCCAGTAGCCAGACTCAGATCAAATACCAAGATCTCGTTAAATGTGTTATCTTGAAATAACCGCGAATGCCGACCAGGGCCAGGCCCACCTCTCTCCTAGGTGGTCTCAACCTACCCTATCGCTTCGCCACAAAGATCCACTCAGAGGGCCGTCGGGACAAACGTCCTTTTGGACCCAATCCGTGAATCACTCGCGGGTACTCCTACGAGCCGACCCGTCCTTAGTCACCACAACTAACATATATTAAGTATAGATATATACCCGTGATCAACTCCCAAGTGATCACGGCCCGATAGTATAGCATGGTAGACGGACAAGAATGTATGGCCATTGATGGTAAACTAGCATCCTATACTAAGCATTAGGATTGCAGGTAAGGTATCAATAGTTGTAGAAACAATGACAGGCTATGCATCAGAATAGGATTAACGGCAAGCAGTAACAGGCTACACTACTCTAAGGCAAGCAGTATAGAGGAGAGTAGGCGATATCTGATGATCAAGGGGGGGGGGCTTGCCTGGTTGCTCTGGCAAGAGAGAGTGGTCGTCAACATCGTAGTCGTACTAGGTAGCAGCGGCGTCGGTCTCGGTGTCTTGCCAGAGAAGAGGGGGAAGAAACAATAAATATAATGCAAACAAATGCATGACGATGCATGACATGGCAAAGCGTGATGCTAGGTGGGCCCTAACGCGGTACGAGGTGGTACCGGTGAAGGGGGAAAACATCCGGGAAGGTATTCCCGGTGTTTTGCGTTTTCGGACAGATGAACCGGAGGGGGAAAGTTGCGTGTTTGCTATGCTAGGGATGCGTGGCGGACGAACGGGCTGCGTATCCGGATTCGTCTCGTCGTTCTGAGCAACTTTCATGTAGAAAGTATTTTCATTTGAGCTACGGTTTATTTTATATGATTTTCTAAAGTTTTAAATCATTTTTAGAATTTATTTAAATAATGTAATTCAACATTATCCAGAATAGTGCATGCTGACGTCAGCATGACATCAGCATGACGTCAGCAGTCAACAGAGGTGTTGGCTGGGTCAATCTGACGGTGGGTCCCACTGGTCATACACTGTTTAGTCTAATTAGGGGTTAACTAATCTAATTACTGTTTAATTAAACTAACTAGTTAATAAATTAATTAAATAGGATTAATTAACTTAATTAATTAATTATTTAATTAATGAATTAGTTAATTAATGAATTAGTTAGTTTAATTATTATCTATTTATTTATTATTATTTATTTATTTATATTTACTTATTATTTATTTAATTCTTTTTTTTGCAAAACGTTCTCATGGTGGGCCTCTTGTGTCATAGGCAGGGGGCTTGCGGGCGAATGGGCGCGCGGGCGCAGGGGCGCTGTGGGGCGCCCGATAGCGGGCGGAGCCCCTGACCGGACGCAGCAGGGCGCCGACGGCGACGGCACCTGCCAGGGGAGACGCCGGTCGTGGCGAGGCATTTACAGAGAGGAGTGGCCGCGAGCATGGTCAGCACGGGCGCGCGCTTGCTGGGGAGGAGCTGTCGCAGTGGGAAACACGGGTCCGCGGCCAGGGAGGCTTGCTCGGGTGCGGCGAGGCCATGTGCAAGGGCGGCGGCGCAGGGCAGGCGGTGGGGGCAGCGGGGAGCAGCGTCGCGGAGAGCCGGGCCTGGGCGGTCACGCGCGCAGGACGCGAGCGCGCGTGAGGTGGAGGGGGGCTTGCAACAGGGGGGGTGAGCGGGGCGTGATGGAGGCGGGCGCAAGGCGCGGTGCTGCGCACACGCTGGGCGACCGCATGCAGGCGCCGGGCGCGCAGGCGCGTGCGGGCGCGCACTGGTGGCCGCAGGGGGCAGAGGGGCACCGGGGAGGCGTGGTCCCGGGCGCGGCGAGGGTGGGTGGTGCGGCAATGAACGAAGCAGGGGGTTGCGGGGAAGGCAGTAGCGGGCGGCCCCGAGCGGCCTGCACGACGACGCAGGGACAGGGGCGGGGCACGAAGAAAGGAGGGGGGCCTCACTTGGTGTCGTAGGGACTGGGCAATGGGGCGCGGGGAGCGACTCGGGGAGGAGGACGAGGAGGTCCGGCGTGGGGAGGAGGAAGCAGACCCACAAGGGAGCTCCGGGCGCCAGCGCGGTCCAGGCGGCGACGGGCGCGCGGGGAAGAGGGGCGAGGGGATCAGGATCCTCCCGATCCAGATCCAAGGGGAAGGGGGAGAGAGGAGTGGGGAACGTGGGGCGAGTGGGGCGACGGGGGGGGGGGGGGAAGACTAGGGTTTCGGGGGGTTATTGAGAGGGTGGGGGGCCTGCCGACTAGGCCTGGGGGGTTGGCCCAGTGGGGCTGTGGCCTGCTGGGCCGTATCCCGGGGGGAGTTCTCTCTTCTTTTTTTCTTTCTGTTTGTATTTTCTTTTCTTTTACTTATTTACTTTTCTGTTTTATTCCATTTTAAATCATTTAGGCATTTTCTAAAAATATGTTTGGTGCACTATAATTACCCTCGTAATATTCGGCAACCACCGAACATTTTTGTTTCAACTTTTAAACACTTTTGTTGTTTGCCATTTTTTTGAATTGATTTTGAATCGGTTTGAACTAACGAAAGTTTAGCAATAGTAATCAAAGATGACATGGCATCATTAGGAGAGTTTTACTGTAGCTTAAATATCCGGGCGTCACAATTCTCTTCCACTACAACAAAACTCGTCCCAAGATTTAGGAGGTAGAAGGAAACAGTGTGGGGTATTCATCACGTAGGCGGTCCTCGCGTTCCCAAGTGGCTTCGTCTTCAGAGTGATTCGACCACTGGACTTTGAGGAACTTGATCGCCTTCTGACGTGTGCGGCGTTTAGCTTGGTCGAGAATGCGGACCGGATGCTCTTTATAGGAGAGGTCCTGTTGCAATTCGAGCACTTCATGATCCACTGCTCGGATTGGATCCTTGAAGCAACGGCGGAGTTGTGACACATGGAACACATCGTGAACCTGAGAAAGGTTCGGCGGAAGCTCCAGTTGATATGCCACTTTTCCACGCCTTTCGAGAATAGTGAAGGGACCGATATAGCAAGGAGCTAGCTTGCCCTTGATCCCGAAGCGGTGAGCACCCTTCATTGGTGTAACTCGAAGATAAGCCTTTTCGCCAGGTTGATAGACCATGTCTTGGTGATGACGGTCATACTGAATTTTCTGACGTGACTGAGCAGTCTTGAGATTCTCACGAATAATGCAAACTTGTTCTTCGGCCTTTTGGATAATATCCGGACCGAAGAGTGGACGTTCCCCAGTTTCTGACCAGTTCAGAGGGGTTCGACACTTTCGTCCATATAGCACTTCGAAGCGGGACATCTTCAGACTAGCTTGATAGCTATTATTATAAGAAAACTCGGCATATGGAAGAGATTCCTCCCATTTCTTGCCGAATGAAATTACACAAGCTCGAAGCATGTCTTCGAGAACTTGATTGACACGTTCAACCTGTCCTTGCGACTGAGGATGAAATGCCATACTGAACGACAGATGAGTTCCCATAGCTTCTTGGAAACTTGCCCAAAATCTTGAAGTGAATAAACTGCCACGGTCTGAACTGATGACCAGTGGAATACCGTGAAGTGAAACAATTCTGGACATGTAGAGAGTAGCAAGCTGACTAGCAGTGATTGTCTCTTTGACCACCAGAAAATGTCAACTTTAGAAAGCCGGTCAATAATGACAAGAATAGCATCATTACCTTTCTGCGATTTGGGAAATCCAGTGACGAAGTCCATTTCAACATGGTCCCATTTCCATTCAGGAATAGAGATAGGTTGCAGAGTTCCAGCAGGCCTTTGATGCTCTGCTTTGATACGGCGACAAACGTCACACTCAGCAACATAACGAGCAATGTCCAGCTTCATATTAGACCACCAGAATCTTTGACGAATATCCTGGTACATCTTTGTACTACCAGGATGGATGGACAGAGGCGTATCATGAGCTTCTTGGATAACCCTTTTAGTCTTATCCAGGTTTTTCTTCGAACATGGTACCACTAGACGGCCTTTGAAGTACAAGGCGCCATCATCGGTGATAGTGAAGAATGAGGGCTTTCCTTTTGCTAGATGGCGTTTAATCTTATGGACTTCAAAGTCATAACCTTGAATAGTCTTTATACCAGCTACGAGATCTGGTACGACAGCTACGGTATTTAGAGAACCCTTAGTAAAAACAAGAAGATTCATCTTGCGGAACTCCCGGGGAGGGGGAGCGAGTGCTCCAGGAGGAACAATATGGAGGTTCAACTTTCTAAATTCTTCGACAAGCGAGGGCTGAACTTTGTGAACCTGGAGGTGGTTGCAGTAAGACTTGCGGCTCAAGGCATCAGCCATTACATTAGCCTTGCCGGGGGTATAGGATATACCCACGTCAAAGTCTGCAATAGTCTCCATCCATCTTTGCTGACAGAGGTTCAGATCTGGCTGAGTAAACAGATACTTCAGACTTTGGTGGTCGGTGAAGATCTCGCAACAATTACCGAGAAGGTAATGTCGCCACTGCTTCAGTGCATGAATGACAGCAGCAAGCTCGAGGTCATGAACTGGGTAGTTTTCTTCGTGAGGGCGTAATTGACGAGAGGCATAAGCAATCACTCTGCGCTCTTGCATTAGGACACAGCCTAATCCTTGACGGGAAGCGTCGCAGTAAATGATGAAGTCCTTCTTAGTATCGGGTGGAGCAAGCACTGGGGCAGAAGTCAACTTGTCTTTGAGCGCCTGGAAACTTTCCTGACACTTGTCTGTCCAGTCAAACTTGACACCCTTATGCAACAGATTAGTCAGGGTCCTGGCAATCTTGGAGAAGTTCTCGACGAATCGACGGCAATAGCTGGCGAGACCGAGAAAACTTCGGACTTGCTTGACGTTCTTCAGAGGAGTCCAATCGAGAATAGCCTGAACTCGTTCAGGGTTGATGGCAATACCATCCTTGGAGATGACATGCCCAAGATAGGTTACTTCGGGGAGCCAGAATTCACACTTGGAATACTTAGCATACAGTTGATGTTCTCGAAGCTTCTCCAGCACAAGACGCAGATGTTCAGCATGTTCTTCCTCGTTCTTGGAAAATACAAGGATATCGTCCAGATAAACCACGACGAACTTGTCGAGGTAATCCATGAATATATAGTTCATCAGACGGGAGAAGGTGGCGGGAGCATTCGTTAAGCCGAATGACATGACGGTGTAATCGTATGATCCATACCGAGTCACGAAGGCGGTTTTTGGGATGTCCTCTTCACGAACACGGATCTGGTGGTAACCCAACCTCAAGTCGAGTTTGGAGAACACTGATGAGCCAGCCAGTTGATCATAAAGATCATTGATCCGAGGAAGAGGATATTTATTCTGAATGGTAGCTTGGTTTATAGGACGATAGTCTTGGACTAATCAGTTTGTCCCATCCTTCTTCTTAACAAAGAGAGAAGGTGCTCCCCAAGGAGAGCAACTTGGGCGAATGAAACCTTTGACAAGAGATTTGTCGATTTCCTCCTTAAGCTCAATGAGTTCATGCGGCGGCATCTTGTAGGGTCGTTTAGCTATAGGGGTGGTGCCGGGTTTCAAGTCGATGGTGAATTCGACAGCTCTAGCAGGGGGAATCCCTGGAAGTTCTTCTGGAAAGAAATCTTGGAATTCACGAACGACGGGAATGTTTTCAATGCCCTCGAGTGGTGCAGCATTCAAAGCATTCAAGGCATAAAGCCGTGCCTTGGCGTTCTGAACTAGATGAGCTTGGTACGCTATTATTTCGTCAGAAGGGTGTAGCAGATGGACGACCTTAGTGGCGCAAACTATAGAAGCAGTATGCGCTTTCAACCAATCCATTCCCAGAATGAGGTCGATGTTAGACGACTTCAGGATAATGGGAGAGGCATAGAATTCCAGCCCTTCGATTTCCACAGGGACATCAATGCCAACCAGTGAGGTTTGACATTGTCCCATGAGGGTTTTTACCAATACCGAAGGGTTCATCTCCTCACATTTAACGTCATGCTTGTATGCAAAATCTTCTGACATGAATGAATGCGATGCTCCTGAATCGAATAAAATAGATGCAGGTACTGAGTTTACGAGGAGTGTACCCATTACGGTAGTAGGCTGGTCTAGAACTTCATTGAGTTCAACGTGGGTGGCATGAACACGACCATAAGACTTGGCATTGTTATTGCGAGGCTGGTTGCTTCCACGGCCAGCTGTGGGGAGGGCCAGTTTATTCTGGTTCTGATTTTGATAGCAGTTCCTGGCATGGTGACCAGGTTGGCCACACTTGTAGCACAGACCATTATTGGGAGTGGGAACAGGAGCTTGGGCTGGTGGAGCTGGAAGCCTTGGCTGCCTAGTTGGTGGAGCAGGCAGACGAGGTGCATCATAGGACTGCCTTGGGGCAGGTGCATTTGGCTGGTACATGCTGTTGGGAATCCATATCTTGCACTTCTGCGAGGACGGGCCCGAAGATGAGCCCGTGTCATGGTTGCGCCTGTGAGAGCCCTGGTATTCCTGCAGACCAGTTTCGACATTGATGGCCTTGTTCACCAGGCTGGCAAAATCAACAAAGTCATGCACTAGAAGTGCGAGCTTGATGTTAGCTTGAAGGCCATCACGGAACTTCTCCTGTCTGCGTGCATCAGTTGCAATGTCCTCTTCAGCATAGCAGGACCAGTCCAGAAACTCCCGCTGATAAGCTTCCACAGTTTTGTTGCCTTGGGTGAGGTTGCGGAACTCATGCTTCTTCTGGTCCATGACTCCCTGAGGAATGAAGCGAGCACGGAAGGCAGCTTGGAAGTCTGGCCAGGTGATGATTGTTCCAGCTGGCAGAGTACGCCTGCGGCTGTCCCACCATTGAGCTGCAAGTCCTTTCAGGAAGAAAGAAGCAAAGGTGACGTAGCTGGCACGGGCTACATCAGTAGACTCCATCTCATAGGTGATGTCATAGAGCCAGTCATCAGCATCCAGAGGCTGAGTTGAGCTGCGGTACACGGTTGGGTTGAGGCGCATGAAATCCTGCAGAGTCACTTGGGTTGCCTGCTGGTTCATATTGGGGCGAGGAAACTGAGCCATAATATTCTCCATGAACTGACGATTCAGCTCAAACTGTTGCATCATCCCAGCCATGTACTCAGGCGGTGGTGGGGCGTTGCCACCACGACCACGACCACCTGGTCTAACCATCCTGCTAATATATAACAGGGGTAGTTCAGCATCGAGAAATTTGCAAAGACAAGAATCATTCATGATGAAACATGCACAATGAAAGCAGCACGATAGATACTACATAGTAGTCGGCATATCTTACAAAAGAGATCATGCATAGAGTTCGGTACACAGAGTTTGGTACATAGACTAAGACATCATAGGCGGCACACAGGCTCGCGGCGAATGCATCTAACGCTAACAAGCAAGTCTACATCAGTCCCACGCGGTACTGCGGAGGTAGGTGTAGCCCGACAGCTGGTAGTGACGCGAAGGGAAGACCTCCACGCGAGTATCCTGGGGTCTGTGGATACTCTGGTGCGGAACCCGATGCGCAGGTGGCAGGAGAGGACCAAGTGCAGGAGAGTAGCCTCCCACATCTGGCCAGCCGACGCCCTGGGGCATCATGGTCCTGGAAGGGTAGATCGCAGAACGCGACAGATCACCAGAGCGGACAGAGGGGTGCAACAGTGTCAGAGCACGATACAGGTGCTGACGGGTGGTGTACAGCTCATGGTGAAGAGCTCGGTTAGCTCTATCCAGCCCATCAGCATGCAGAACCAGGTTCTTATGGTAGAAGGGCTCTCGGGTGACAGTGGAGTAGGCAGCAGTGTAGTATCCCTCCGCACCAACATCGGATGCGATAGCAATGTGCCTGAAGGGGGAGGTATCCAACTCCTGATACTCTCCACGAAGACGTGTCAGAGCAGCATAAGCAGCATCGTGGACCGCCATGTCGATAGTCACTCCAACACCATGAGTAGTGTGCAGCACGGTAGTGGAGTCATACTCTCGAGAGTAGATGTGAACGATGGCATGGTACTGCTCCTGATTGAAGTCCTGATATTCCTCATAGACGGTGTACTCAGGGTGCCAGCGATAACCCAGATAGGTCATCATCTCAACCAACACAGCAGGTGATCCTGAGGCACTAATGGCCGTCGTGTGGCGCACGACCTGTCTCGTGGGTTCCATCTGAAAACAAAGATGTTTCAAAGGAGTCAACTGACAGTGTGGATAACTCAATATACTACTCTAATGAATAGCTAGGCTTATCCAACTTTGGGGTGAACGTGGTCACGGGATCCTAATGTTAAAGTTTGTAAAATCGTTTAACCCGAGTAGGAGAGAGTTCAGAGTCCCAGAGTAAGGATCGAGGAGTAAAAGATCCTAATACCACCCAGATGGCGACGTGGGCCCATATGGCACACAGCCATGTTAGTAAAAGTTTTTGTAATGTCTAGACTCAACTTCGGCCAAGGAGTGTGGAAGGGGGATTCCTACAGGCAGTCGGCTCTGATACCAACTTGTGATGCCCCCGATTCAATCGTACACTAATCATACACGCAAACGTGTACGATCAAGATCAGGGACTCACGGGAAGATATCACAACACAACTCTACAAATAAAATAAGTCATACAAGCATCATATTACAAGCCAGGGGTCTCGAGGGCTCGAATACAAGAGCTCGATCATAGACGAGTCAGCGGATGCAACAATATCTGAGTACAGACATAAGTTAAACAAGTTTGCCTTAAGAAGGCTAGCACAAACTGGGATACAGATCAAAAGAGGCGCAGGCCTCCTGCCTGGGATCCTCCTAAACTACTCCTGGTCACCGTCAGCGGGCTGCATGTAGTAGTAGGCACCCCCCGAGTAGTAGTAGTCATCATCGACAGTGGCATCTGGCTCCTGGGCTCCATCGTCTGGTCGCAGCAATCGGGTATAGGAAGGGGGAAAAGAGAGCAAAGCAACCGTGAGTACTCATCCAAAGTACTTGCAAGAAAGGAGCTACACTACATATGTATGCATTGGTATGAACTGGAATAAGGCTATCATATGTGGACTGAACTGCAGAATGCCGGAATAAGAGGGGGATAGCTAGTCCTTTCGAAGACTACGCTTCTGGTAACCTCCATCTTGCAGCAGGAGAAGAGAGTAGATGGTAAGTTCACCAAGTAGCATCGCATAGCATAATCCTAACCGATGATCCTCCCCTTGTCGCCCTGTGAGAGAGGGATCACCGGTTTTATCTGGCACTTGAAGGGTGTGTTTTATTAAGTCTCCGGTTCTAGTTGTCATAAGGTCAAGGTACAACTCCGGGTCGTCCTTTTATGGAGGGACATGACTATTAGAATAGATCAACTTCCCTGCAGGGCTGCACCACATAACCCAACACGCTCGATCCCATTTGGCCGGACACACTTTTCTGGGTCATGCCCGGCTTCGGAAGACCAACACGTCGCAGCCCTACCTAGGCACAACAGAGAGGTCAGCACGCCGGTCTAAATCCTATGGCGCAGGGGTCTGGGCCCATCGCCCATTGCACACCTGCACGTTGCGTACGCGGCCGATGAGCAGACCTAGCCTCCCTTATACAAGAGTAGGCATTCCAGTCCAACCCGGCGCGTGCCGCTCAGTCGCTGACGTCACGAAGGCTTCGGCTGATACCACGACGTCGAGTGCCCATAACTGTCCCCGCGTAGATGGTTAGTGCGTATAGGCCAGTACCCAGACTCAGATCAAATACCAAGATCTCGTTAAACGTGTTATCTTGAAATAATCGCAAACGCCGACCAGGGCCAGGTCCACCTCTCTCCTAGGTGGTCTCAACCTACCCTGTCGCTTCGCCACAAAGATCCACTCAGAGGGCCATCGGGACAAACGTCCTTTCGGACCCAATCCGTGAATCACTCGCGGGTACTCCTATGAGCCGACCCGTCTTTAGTCACCACAAGTAACATATATTAAGTATAGATATACACCTGTGATCAACTCCCGAGTGATCACGGCCCGATAGTATAGCATGGCAGATGGACAAGAATGTATGGCCATTGATGGTAAACTAGCATCCTATACTAAGCATTAGGATTGCAGGTAAGGTATCAAAAGTTGTAGAAACAATGACAGGCTATGCATCAGAATAGGATTAACGGAATGCAGTAATAGGCTGTGATACTCTAATGCAAGCAGTATAGAGGAGAGTAGGCGATATCTGGTGATCAGGGGGGGCTTGCCTGGTTGCTCTGGCAAGAGAGAGTGGTCGTCAACACCGTAGTCGTACTGGGTAGCAGCGGCGTCGGTCTCGGTGTCTAGCGAGAGAAGAGGGGGAAGAAACAATAAATATAATGCAAACAAATGCACGACGATGCATGACATGACAAAGCGTGATGCTAGGTGTGCCCTAACGTGGTACGAGGTGGTACCGGTGAAGGGGGAAAACATCCGGGAAGGTATTCCCGGTGTTTTGTGTTTTCGGACAGACGAACCGGAGGGGAAAGTTGCATGTTTGCTATGCTAGGGATGCATGGCGGACGAACGGGCTGCGTATCCGGATTCGTCTCGTCGTTCTGAGCAACTTTCATGTAGAAAGTATTTTCATCTGAGCTACGGTTTATTTTATATGATTTTCTAAAGTTTTAAATCATTTTTAGAATTTATTTAATTAACTTAATTCAACATTATCCAGAATAGTGCATGCTGATGTCAGCATGACGTCAGCAGTCAACAGAGGTGTTGACTGGGTCAATCTGACGGTGGTTCCCACTGGTCATACACTGTTTAGTCTAATTAGGGGTTAAGTAATCTAATTACTGTTTAATTAAACTAACTAGTTAATTAGATTAATTAAATAGGATTAATTAATTAATTAATTAATGAATTAGTTAATTTTATTATCTATTTAATTATTTATATTTACTTATTATTTATTTAATTCTTTTTTTTTGCAAAACGTTCTCATGGTGGGGCCCCTGTGTCATAGGCAGGGGGCTTGCAGGCGAATGGGTGCGTGGGTGCAGGGGCGCTGTGGGGTGCCCGTTAGCGGGCGGAGCCCCTGACCCGGCGCAGCAGGGCGCCGGCGGCCACGGCACCTGCCAAGGGAGATGCCGGTCGCGGCGAGGCGTTGACGGAGAGGGGTGGCCGCGGGCATGGTCAGCATGGGCGCGCGCTTGCTGGGGAGGAGCTGTCGTAGTGGGGAGCACGGGTCCGCGGCCAGGGAGGCTTGCCCGGGTGCGGCGAGGCCATGTGCAGGGGCGGCGGCGCAGGGCAGACGGTGGGGGCAGCGGGGAGCAGCGGCGCGGAGAGCCGGGCCTGGGCGGTCACGCGCGTAGGACGCGAGCGCGCGCGAGGTGGAGCGGGGCTTGCAGCAGCGGGTGAGCGGGGCGTGATGGAGGCGGGCGCAAGGCGTGGTGCTGCGCACACGCTGGGCGACCGCATGCAGGCGCCGGGCGCGCAGGCGCGTGCGGGCGCGCACTGGTGGCCGCAGGGGGCAGAGGGGCACCGGGGAGGCGTGGTCCCGGGCGCGACGAGGGTGGGTGGTGCGGCGAAGAACGAAGCAGGGGGTTGCGGGGAAGGCAGCAGCGGGCGGCCCCCGAGCGGCGTGCGCAGCGACGCAGGGACAGGGGCGGGGCGCGGAGAAAGGAGGGGGGCCTCACTGGGTGTCGTAGGGACTGGGCAACGGGGCGCGGGGAGCGACTCGGGGAGGAGGACGAGGAGGTCCGGCGTGGGGAGGAGGAAGCAGACCGGCAGGGGAGCTCCGGGCGCCGGCGCGGTCCAGGCGGCGATGGGCGCGCGGGGAAGAGGGGCGAGGGGATTGGGATCCTCCCGATCCAGATCCAGGGGGAAGGAGGAGAGAGGAGTGGGGAACGTGGGGCGAGTGGGGCGATGGGGGGGAAAGACTAGGGTTTCGGGGGGGTTATGGAGAGGGTGGGGGGCCGGCCGGCTGGGCCTGGGGGGTTGGCCCAGTGGGGCTGTGGCCTGCTGGGCCGGAGCCCGCGGGGGAGTTCTGTCTTATTTTTTTTCTTTCTATTTTGTATTTTCTTTTCTTTTACTTATTTACTTTTCTGTTTTATTCCATTTTAAATCATTTAGGCATTTTCTAAAAATATGTTTGCTGCACTATAATTACCCTCGTAATATTCGGCAACCACCGAACATTTTTGTTTCAACTTTTAAACACTTTTGTTGTTTGCCATTTTTTTTGAATTGATTTTGAATCGGTTTGAACTAACGAAAGTTTAGCAATAGTAATCAAATATGACATGGCATCATTAGGAGAGTTTTACTGTAGCTTAAATATCCGGGCGTCACACCAGTGCAGGTGACGCTACCGAACTCAAGTGGGAGTTCGACGAGGACCTTGGACATTACTACGTATCTTTTCCTGATGATCGGTAGTGGAGCTCAGTTGGAACGATCGGGGATCTAGCCGTTGGGTTATCTTCTTTTTCATTTGGTTGTCCGTAGTCAGACTATGAGTGTATTCTATTGATGTATGACTTATTTGAATACTGTGTGACGTGGCGAGTGTAAGCCAACTCTATTTATACCTTTCTTATTCATTACATGGGATGTTGCGAAGATGACCCTTCTTGCGATAAAACCACTATGCGGTTATGCCTCTCAGTCATGCCTCGACACGTGGGAGCTATAGTCGCATCGTGGGCGTTACAAGTTGGTAATCAGAGCCATCCCCAACTTAGGAGCCCTCTGCTTGATCGAATTGTTGACGTTATTGAGTCTCGAACAAAAATGTTTTGAGTCTTAGGATTATATATAATGTTTTACTCCTCAGTCCCTTTGTCGCTCTGGTGAGGCCTCCTAACGTAGATGTTTTGTCTTTCCTCTCCTCAAATTCCACGATTTTTTTTTGGGATCACACGGGTATCTTGGGATCGTTCCGATATTCTTGTGAAGAGAACATTGTTCTTGGTGCCTCATGACATTTAGGGGTTGTGGCAGTGTCCTGGGGAGTTGATCTCTGAGGTGTTGTCGTCAGAATTTTATCGTTGCAGTTCTAGAATACCTGAGTTTGCCGACATCGAAAATCTCTTTTATGCAGTTGTTGGTGAGATAACCTCGACGCCGCCCAGTACTGGGGCGGGAGTTTGGGAGTATTGCCATAACTCGTATAACGGATGCTTTTCGAAGGTTGAGGTACACGATTTCCAAAGGTTTCTTGGTTATGTGTTGGCGGATGGATACAGTTGGAGCCTAGGGCTTGTTAGTTGTGTGATATATATTGTGCCTCCCTGTATCCCCAACACCAGATTGCATAACGAGAAAGTTTCGGGGGTTTATAGGTGGGAACTCAAGTAGCTCTAGTTATTCTTCCCGCATATATTTGGTTTGTGATTGGGTAATCCTTACCACTTATTTGTTCCAGTCATACCTTGTTGTTTCATTCATCAACCTTTATCTAAGTGGCTTCTCAACTTAATGGATGTGTGATGTTAACTTTGGGAATTCATTCGTCCATTCTTGTTCGAATGTTTATCATGAAGGCTATATGTTGCAATTTCTATCCATTGATTCAGCTTGTCTATCAAGATTCTAACGGATGTCACCCTCTTTAGGATGGCTCCTCCAACGCGTCTGAATCCGGAACGCAATGAAGGGAGTCAGGAGAACCCTCCACCTCCGCCTCCGGAGGCATGGCAAGCTATCATGGCAGCCACCAACGCCAATGCCCAGATGCTTTTGCAACTCTTGCAAGAGTGCAACCAAGGCCAAGGAAATCAAGGGAATCAAGGCCAAGGGAATTTCAACAATCAGCCTCAGTTTTCTAACCTCAACCAGTTCCTTGCAAATCAGCCGGAGTCTTTTAGCTACTGTGTCGAGGCCACAGACGCCGATGATTGGCTCGTGGACATCAGCAAGCATTTTGAATGTAGCAATGTCAGGCCTGAGGACTAAGTCAAGTTCGCTTCTTTTCAGCTCAAGGACCAAGCTGCTGATTGGTATCAATAATACAAAGATTCCAGAGGAGGTCGTGTGATTACCTGGGATGATTTCTGCCGAGACTTTAAAGCTCATCATATTCGAACAAGTGTTGCTGAGAGAAAGCATGAGGAGTTCCGCAATCTCAAGCAAGGAAGCATGTACGTGTACCAATACAACATCCAGTTTCAGAAACTTGCTCGCTTCGCAAGGCAGGATATTCCTGATGAAAAGAGCATGATCTATCACTTCAGGGGTGGCCTCAAAGAAGATCTGCAGTTAGCTCTTGTTCTTGTTGAGCTGACTAAGTTTGATCAATTCTATAACATGGCCCTCAAGCAAGAAGGTTCTCAGCTCAAGTGTGAGGCTTCTAAGAAGAGAATCAGGGATGCAGTCTAGTCTTCTTCTTCCTCACAAGTGGCAGCTAAGCAACAGAAGTTCTGGCTTCCTCCTCCTTCATTTCGTCAGCCCTACCAGCAGAAGAACAAAGGTGGACATGGATCTCCCCACCCACCCAACCCAGGCTATCAGAACAAGTCTCAGACTCAAGCTCCAAGGTTAAGTGCTCCTTATCATCGTCCGCTCTCAGAGGTGACTTGCAACAAGTGTCAGCAGAAAGGTCACTTTGCAAACATGTGCTTCAACCAAAGGCGCCTTCCGCCTCCTCCTCCTGTGAGATCTTCAAGCAATGCAGTGGTCAAGCATAATCCCAAGTCTGCAATGGTGAACATGATAAATGCAGCTCAAGCAGAGGATTCTTCTCAAGTGATCATGGGTAATCTTCCAGTTAATGATATTCCTGCAAAAGTCTTATTTGATTCTGCTGCATCACATTCTTCATGTCACATCCATTTGCATCGAAGCACAATTTTGACATAGAGGCATTACCTAAAGCATTGCAAGTTGTTTCTCCAGCTAAGCGTTTGAGCTCTAGCATGTTGGTTCCGAATGCTGGTATCAAGATGGGCAACTATAAATTTTTGTCTTCTCCAATTGTTCTTGGTGACTCGGATATTGATCTAATTCTCGGCATGGAGTGGCTTTCTAAGCACAAGGCTCAACTTGATTGTGCTGCCAAGGAGATTATGTTGACGCACTCTTCTGAGGATGTGATCATCTATGCCGCTCAGGATGAAACCATTCGACTATTTTCTCTCAATGAGAAGGGCGAGCTAAATGCAATTTCTCAGATTCCAGTCGATTGTGAGTACCAAGAATTTTTTCCAAAAGAGCTTCCGGAAATTCCTCCTCACCGGCCAGTTGAATTCATTATCGATCTTGAGCCTGGTACGGAACCCGTTTGCAAGCGTCCATATAAGCTTGGGCCAAAGGAGCTGAAGGAATTGAAGAAACAGCTCGATGAACAAGAGCGTCTGGGTTTGATCAGACCGAGTTCATCTCCGTGGGGTTGTGGTGTTCTTTTTGTCCAGAAGAAGGATGGCACGGACCGACTTTGCGTCGATTACCGTCCATTGAACAAGAAGACTATAAAGAACAAGTGTCCACTTCACAACATCAATGAGCTTTTCGAGCAACTTAAAGGTGCTAACGTATTCTCCAACCTTGACCTCTGTATGGGTTATCATCAGATTCGCATTCGTGAACAAGATATTCCCAAGACAACATTCAGGACAAGCTTTGGTTCTTATGAATATACTGTCATGTCTTTTGGCCTTGTCAATGCTCCTCCAACGTTCTCTCGCATGATGAACTTCATCTTCAACCCCTACACAAATGAATTCGTCCTGGTGTATCTTGATGATATCTTGGTCTTCTCCAAGAATAAGAAGGATCATGCCAAACATTTGAGATTGGTGCTCGACAAGCTCAGAGAGTATCAATTCTATGCAAAGTTTTCCAAATGTGAGTTTTGGCTTGATGAAGTTCTTTATCTTGGTCATATCATCTCCACCAAGGGCACTGATGTTAATCTGGAAAAGGTTTCTGCAATTGTGAATTGGAAACCTCCTCAGAATGTCAAGCAGCTCCGCAGTTTTCTTGGACTTGCAAGCTATTGCCGAAGATTCATTGAGAATTTCTCAAAGATTACAAAGCCTCTTTCCAACCTCCTCCAGAAGCATGTCAAGTATGTCTGGACTCCTGAGTGTGGCGTTGCCTTCAACACTCTTAAAGATAAGCAACTCTTAGCTCCTATCTTGACGACTCCTGATGAACCCAAGCCATTCGAAGTTTACTATGATGCCTCGTTGCAAGGTCTCGGCGCTGTGGTAACGCAAGAGAAGAAAGTTGTGTCTTATACCTCTCGTCAGTTGAAGCCCAATGAAAGAAACTACCCCACTGACGATCTTGATTTGGCGGAAGTTGTCCATGCATTAATAACATGGAGACATCTCTTGTTGGGAAGGCAAGTGGACATTTTCACAGATCACAAGAGCCTCAAATACATCTTCACTCAACCCAACCTCATCCTCAGGAAAACTCGATGGGTCGAAATGATTCAAGAGTACAATCCAAGCATTGAATATACTCCAGGCAAGGCCAATGTGATTGCAGATGTTTTGAGCAGAAAGTCTTATTGCAACAGCTTAATTCTCAAGCCATTCCAACCGGATCTGTATGAGGCTTTCCGCCAACTCAACCTCCAAGTTGTTCCTCAAGGTTTTCTTGCCAACCTTCAAGTCACTCCTACTTTGGAAGATCAAATTCGTGAGGCACAAATCCTTGATACCAAGGTGAAGAAGGTGAAACCTGGTATTTCCAAGGGCCTATCCAAATACAAGTGCTATCGCATTGATGACAAAGACACTTTATTCTTCGAGGACCGGATTGTGGTTCCTAAAGGTGATCTAAGGAAGGTCATAATGTACGAAGCGCACAATTCTCTCATTTCCATTCATCCAGGCTATTCGAAGATGTACCATGACCTCAAGCAGTTGTATTGGTGGACTCGAATGAAGCGAGATATTGCTCAATTCGTGAATGAATGTGATGCCCGCCGAAGGGTGAAAGCAGAACACCAACAACCAGCGGGTGTGCCCCGAGAACGAGATATGTGTGACTCCTATTGGGATTTGTCGGCACATCAGGCGGTCTTGCTGGTCTTGTTTTACCATTGTCAAAATTTCTTGTGACCGGAATTCCGAGACTGATCGGGTCTTTCTGGGAGAAGGAATATCCTTCGTTGACCATGAGAGCTTGTGATGGGCTAAGTTGGGACACCCCTACAGGGTATAAACTTTCGAGAGCCGTGCCCGTGGTTATGTGGCAGGTGGGAATTTGTTAATATCTGGTTGTAGAAAACTTGACACTTGACTTAATTAAAATGAATCAACCGCGTGTGTAGCCGTGATGGTCTATTTTCGGTGGAGTCCGGGAAGTGAACATGGTTTGAGTTATGCTTGAACATAAGTAGTTTCAGGATCACTTCTTGATCACGTTTAGCTTCATGACCATTGCGTAGCTTCTCATCTTACTCTTATTTGCGTATGCTAGCCATCATATTTTGCTTAGTGCTTGCTGCAGCTCCACCTCATTACCTTATCCTACCCATAAGCTTAAATAGTCTTGATCTCGTGGGTGTGAGATTGCTGAGTCCTCCTGACTCACAGATACTTCCAAAACAGTTGCAGGTGCCAATGACACCAGTGCAGGTGATGCTACCGAACTCAAGTGGGAGTTCGACGAGGACCTTGGTCGTTACTACGTGTCTTTTCCTGATGATCGGTAGTGGAGCCCAGTTGGGACGATTGGGGATCTAGCAGTTGGGTCATCTTCTTTTTCATTTGGTTGTCCGTTGTTAGACTATGAGTGTATTATGTTGATGTATGACTTATTTGAATATTGTGTGATGTGGTGAGTGTAAGCCAACTCTATTTATCCCTTTCTTATTCATTACATGGGATGTTGTGAAGATGACCCTTCTTGTGACAAAACCACTATGCGGTTATGCCTCTAAGTCATGCCTCGACACGTGGGAGCTATAGCCGCATCGTCGGCGTTACAAATAGAGACAATAGTCATGCCAACAATAGGTTTATTTTTATCTTTAGTATCGGGTTTGGCAATTCTAGTAGCTTCATCACAGAAGTAAATAACATGCCCATCAATGTTATCGACCAGGAGATATCTAACCATAGCAACATGAGGTTCAATATTAATTTGTTCATAGGGTGTAGGTGTTCTTGTATAAATTTTGCGAACCATAGTTGAAGCTTTAGCATCTTTTATCCTAGTAGGAAAAGGTGGTTTCTCAATGTAATCAGTAGGAATATCTGAATCAACATTATAAGTAGTACTTTCTTCTCTAGCTTCAATGGGTTCTACTATTTTTACTTCAATGGGAGGATGATATTTAAACCACTTATCCTTGGGGAGATCAACATGAGTAGCAAATGATTCAAAGAAAGAAGCTACTATCTGAGAGTCTAGTCCATATTTAGTGCTAAAATTATGAAAAGCATCGGTATCCATAAAAGTTTTAACACAACCAAACTCAAGCTTTATACCTGACTCCTTAGCTTCTTCGAGCTCCCAATCTTTAGAGCCGCGTTTAATTCTTTCAAAAGATCCCATCTTTATTCTATAGTCTTCTTCATAAAAGAACTAGTACAAGAAGTGTCGAGCATGGATTGATCATTATGAGAAAGGCAAGCAAGGCGTTCTCTTACTGAACCTGAGCGATTGCAGTAGCTACGTTACTAAAACCGAGCATCGATCCCTTTGCTGTTAACTGAACCCGAGCGGTTCCTTCTCTACTGCTGCTAACTGAAGCCGATCAAACCTGCCTCTTGATGAACAATGACCGTTGTTGGGGGTTGGATGAATAGTTCCTAGTGGGGGTTGGATGAACAAGACCCCGTGGTAGTAGGCCATTGCCGCTGGATGAACAGGACCCGAGGAGGCCGCCACACTCGAGCCGGTTGGGGTAGGATGAACAAGACCCCGTGGTAGTAGGCCATTGTCGTTTGATCAACAGGACCCCGAGGAGGCCGCCATACCCGAGCCGGTTAGGGTGGATGAACAGGACCCTGTGAAGGGCTGGTTGAATAGTAGCCGATGGAGGCTGGATGAACAGTAGCCCGTGGATGAACAGTAGCTGGTGTAGGCAGGAGGAAGGTCGCGGTGGATGAACAGTAGCCCGTGGAGTCCTGTTTTGCGATACGCCACACCCCTCCCTTTGAACAGGACCCCGTTTCGACCATAGGCACTCCAACAGAAGTATGTTTCCTCTGTTTTGCGATACGCCACACCCCTCCCGATCAACAGGACCCCATTTCGACCGTAGGAGCTCGAACAGAAATCTGTTTCCTCCGTTTTGAGGTATGCCAAACCCATCCCAATGAACAGGTTCCTGTTTCGACCATAGGCGGTCGAACAGAAGGTCGTTTCCTCCGTTCTGCGGTAGGCCAGGCCTGTTTCGGTTGTTCCGTCCAAGCCGGTTGGCTCCCAATGAGCACGATGTGTTTTGTTGCCTCCCGATGAACACGATGCAGTTTCTCCATTCTGACCCAGCCATTTGGCTGCCGATGAACATGACACCATTGATGCCATCCGCTGCCTCTCCATGTACATGGCCCCTGGCCGTACGTATGTGCGAGTAGGCGTTCGACACCCTGTCCGTATGTATGTACGTGGCCATATTTTTTGGCTTGTGGCCATAAGTATGTGTACATGGTTTAGACTGGGCTGCCTGTACTGCTATGTCCGGGGCTCTACTACTACACGTGCCGCTGCTTACTCGGCCATGGTTCGTCACTTCAGAGTTACCGATCGACCAGTATGTACATACACGTTTGCATCCAGACAAACAACCCTACGTATGGTTCGACCGGGTGGGTCCCAGCTGTCAAGGAGGATAAGGAGGCACTTCCTTGCATGCGAAGATGTAGCTGGTGGGTCCCAACTATCGGGGGGGACTTTTTTCGCAAAATACAGTGGCCCTTCCGGTGGGTCCCTGCTGTCAGGTGGAAAAATCATTCTTTTGCGCGTAATAAGGAGGCACTTCCTTGCTGCGGCCATGGACCCAACTGTCAATCTCTCCGTGCACAGTCCTCTTCGATGGAAGTCGTTCCGTGACCACGTTGAGCACGCCGCGCCGAGAGCACCAAGGCGGTGGACGACGGCGAGGCCTAGGAAGGGAAAAACCTAGAGCAGGAGAAGACTCAGTAGTTGTTTCCTACACGGAGGGGAGTGCGAGGGTTTATTGGTTTGTCTGCCATCGCCAGAGAATAACAGGAAATGTGGGTGCATAGAGGGATGGCCGGGCCAGCGATGGGAGTAGTGTGCGGTGGTTAGGCCTGTGCGCAACACATCTGGCCACGGGAGGCATGAGCAGGTAGTACGACCGGCGCTGGTTTGGGCATCTTGAGCAGGAAGACCAGAGGTTGAGGAAGCAGCACGGCCATTGGATTAACATCGTATGGTCACTATAGTTGGAATCGTTTATATTGACTACCACTACAAAAAAAGACACATCCGTGACATTTTGGGCCGAACGAAAAAAATTCTGTCATACATATGACACTTCTATGACGATAATTGTGACAAAACCCTGTATCATCATAGATGTGGTGGGCTCCTACTTCTATGACAAAAAATCATGACAGAAGATGGGCTTTTCATCCTGGGCGGGCCGGAGACGCAGCTGCATGACATTCTTTGGTCCGTCCATGACGGAAAAAACCGTGGTAGAAGCGAGGGGGAGGAAAATTTCGGGGAGTTCCCGGTTACGGTGGGAGGTCGGGGGCCGAGCGATGCGTGTTTCTCTCGTACACGTACACACGTGTGTGCGAGGCGTTGGCTCTAACTGAACCCGAGCGAGGCGTTGGGATCTAACTGAACCCGAGCGATTGCACTGCAGGCTAGGCGTTACTGAACCCGAGCGATCGATCGATGGCTGTTAACTGAACCCGATCGAGCGATTCCTTCGCTACTGCTGCTAAGTGAAGCCGATCGATGCTGCCTCTGGGATGAACAGTGAGTGTTGCGGGGGGTTTGGATGAACAGTGAGCGGTGGCGTTGCCTCTGGATGAACAGGACCCCGTGGTGTGGTGGAGGGCTGGATGAACAGTAGACGGTGGAGGGGTGCCCGTGGAGGGGTGGTTGAACAGGAACCCATGGTGTGGAGGGCTGGATGAATAGTAGACGATGGAGGGATGCCCATGGAGGGGTGGTTGAACACTAGAGGTGGAGTAGCGCGCGGTGGAGGCTGGATGAACATGAGCCCGTGGAGGCTGGAGGAGGTCGACGGTAGCCTGTGGAGGCTGGAGGAGGTCAACGGTGGAGATGAACAGTATCCCGTGGAGTCCCGTTTTGCGGTACGCAACACCCCTCCCGATGAACAGGACCCCCATTTCGACTGTAGAGCTCCAACAAAAGTCCGTTTTGTCCATTTTGCGGTACGCCACACCCCTCCCGATCAACAGGACCCCCATTTCGACCGTAGGAGGTCTGTTTCGTCCGTTTTGCGGTACGCCACACCCCTCCCGATCAACAGGACCCCTGTTTTGACTGTAGGAGGTTCGTTTCCTCCGTTTTGCGGTACGCCAGACCCCTTCCGATCAACAGGACCCCTTCCGAACGTAGGAGGTCCGTTTCCTCCATTGTGCGGTACGCCAGGCCTCGTTTCCATCGCCTGTTCCGCCCAAGCCCTCCCGATGAACACGACCACGCATTCCGTTCCGACCCAGCCGGTTGGCTCCCACGCATTTTGTTGCCTCCCGATGAACACGACGCATTCCGTTGCCTCCCCATGAACACGACGCATTCCGTTGCCTCCCCATGAACACGACGACGACGTTGTTTATTCATTCCGATCCAGCCATGTACACGAGCCTTGGTCGTACGTATGCGCGAGTAGCCGTTCGAGACCCCGCCCGTATGTACACATATGTGGCCGTATTTTCTTTCTTGCACCCTGGCCGCTGTACATATGTGTACATGCTACGTGCACGCCTCTACTACGACACGTACGCGCCTCTACTACGACACGTGCGTGCCTCTACATCCACCAGTATATATGTACGTACACGTTCGCGACCAGAATGACAATGCTACGTACGCTTCGACCAGGTGGGTCCCGACTGTCAGGCACTTCCTTGCCTGTGAAGATGTAGCTGGTGGGTCCCAGCAGTCAGGGGGGCGAATCGTTTTTTTGCCCGGACGCACTTCCTTGCATGCGAAGATCTAGCTAGTGGTCCCAGCAGTCAGTGGGAAACGTTTTTTTCGTGAAATACAGTGGCCCATTCGGTGGGTCCCAGCTGTCAGGTGGAGGAATCATTATTTTCCGTGTAATAAGGAGGCACTTCCTTGCTGCGGCCGTGGACCCAGCTGTCAGCCTCTCCACGTACAGTCCACGTCCGATGGAAGTCGTTCCTTAACCATGTTGACCACGCCGCGCCAAGAGCACCGGGGCGGTGGACGACAGCGAGGCCTAGGAAGGGGACGACGAGGAGCCGGGGAAGACGCGGCAGTGGAAGCCCACGCGGAGAGGATTACGAGGGTTCACTGGTTCGGCTGCGGTGTGAGGCTGCCGTTGCCGCAGGGCCTGGCCAGCGGTGGGAATAGTAGGGGGCGGTGAGGCCTCCGCGGCAGCACAGCCGGCCACGGGAGGCAGGAGCATGCGGCACGACCGGCGCTGCTTTGGGCAGCTAGAGCAAGAAGACCAAAGGTTGAAGAATCACTACGGCCGTTGGATGGACATCGTACGGTCACTGGAGCTAGAATCGTTCATATTGACTAAAGTTGACAAAGGCCCCCGTCCCAGTCAACTTAGTAGGCCCACAAGTCAGCCTCCCAACATGGTGGGTCCCATCTAGCAGGGGGAGTATTCATTTTTTTGTGCGTAATAAGGAGGCACTTTCGGTGGGTCCAAGCTGACAGCGGGGGGAACGTTTTTTTCACAAAATACGCTGGCCCATCCAGTGGGTCCCAGCAGTCAGGGGGGAAACATTTTTTTGCGAAATAAGGTGGCCCGTCCGGTGGGTCCCTACTGTCAGGTGGAGGAATAATTATTTTGCGTGTAATAAGGAGGCACTTCCTTGCGGCCGCCTGGACCCAGCTGTCAGCCTCTCCACGTACAGTACTCTTCCGATGGAAGTCGGTCGTTGACCATGTTGACCACGCCGCGCCGATAGCACCAGGGCGGTGGTCTGGATGACGGCGAGGCCTAGGAAGGGGACTACGCGGAGTCGGGGAAGACGCAGCAGTGGAAGCCCATGCGGAGAGGAGTACGAGGGTTCACTGGTTCGGCTGCGGTGTGAGGCTGTCGTTGCCGCGGAATAACAGGGGGTGTGGGTGAGTAGAGGGATGGCCTGGCCAGCGGTGGGAGTAGTACGGGGCGGTGAGGCCTCAGCGGCATCACAGCCGGCCACGGGAGGCAGGAGCATGCGACACAACCGGCGCTGCTTTGGGCGGCTAGAGCAAGAAGACCAGAGGTTGAAGAAGCACTACGGCCGTTGGATGGACATCGTACGATCACTGCAGCTAGAATCGTTTATATTGACTAAGTTGACAAAGCCCTCGGTACGCGTCAACTTAGTAGGCCCACAACTCGAATTTGGCAGAGAACATATAGCCCATTTGCGATTTGTAAGAATGTACAGCCCATTTTTTAATTCTAATGGAATTAACTATAGCCCATTTACAGTTTGTTAAAAGTACAACCCAACTTCTAGCTAGGACAACGATTAATAATTTCAAACAACCGCTCAAAACAGAATTCAAAAAAATTCCCACATTTTGACGGGATCCGAAATATTTTTATCCGAAATTTCTAGTCAGGTTAAATATATTTTCAAAATAAAGTTGTATTACATTAAAATCCAATGAAATATTGCGCGCGCAACAAGTAATGAAATTAAAATTTTCAAATTCCAAAAATAATATATTTTTCAAACTAATTACGTGTTTGGTGCATAGTAGCTATCCAGTTATTATAATTACATCCCATTTATTATTTGTTAAAGTCCATTTTATTGTTAAGCCTAATGCATACCTCATAGGAAAGTTTGCAGCCCAGCGGGGCGGAGAATAACAAGTTGACCCGGATATTGTGTACAACTGTCAGCCCAGTTGCATTACTGATGTTGAAAAAAGGCCTGGGTAGTACAGTACAACCTAACATGGTTACTCAACTCACTTTCAGCGACGCCGGAAAGGCCCAAACAAGGCTTCTGTACAACTTTTTGAAGTCACTGAGCTAAATTAATAACTTAAGAAAAAAGTTAGATTACAGTGGAACCTAATTAAAAGCTGTCATGAGCTAATAAATAATTCAACTGGTCCCACTTGTGCGTGTGCGCGTGTGTGTGCGTGTGTGTGTGAGAGAGAGAGAAATAGAGAGACCCATCGGTCGATGCTTGTAAATACATCTTTCAGCCATATGCATTGTTGATGCTCAGTAAAAACTTATATAGTGTACACAATCATATAGAACATCATAACACACTGAACTTGCATACAAAAATTTCACGTAGGCGGCACAATCAGGATGGAAGCAGTGGATCGCTATGGGAAGGGCTATGTTGAAACCAACGAAGTCGTACATAACGGTTCATCGTCTTTATCAATGACGGGGAAATATCTTGAATGTTGTGCAAAGAAAACATACAGACAACACAATAAGTTCTGCTAGCACATTGAGTTGACGTACATCCCTTTCTAAAAAAGTTTAGGTACAAAATTAGAACATGTCACAATCAAATGTACTAGCATATCAGTGCTTCACACCCATAGCTCGGATTTAACTAGTATCTGACAAGATTCAGTTGTTACCTCAAATTAGAGCACATCCAGGCAGTCAGCCCTGCCTCTTCTCCCAAAGAAGCAGTGGCCTCCGCCGCGCGATGGAGTAGGCCCTGTCCCATCCATCATTCCGAGCAACGCGGGGAAAGTCTGACGTTGACTCCTGTAATGGACGTCGTTGACGGACTCTGGCACCAGCGGCAGTGGCAGGACTTCAATTGATGGATTGACCACTTCTTCGACATGCACGAACACTCGATACAGGTACATCCCTAACGTGGTCCACGGCGGCCTTGGTGGCAACAAATAGTACAACCCTGGTTCCTGCACCGGTATCTCAACACCAATCACCTTCGGTATGGTGGACGGCTTCTTCATCCATGCCATAACCGTCAAAACCCAGCTGTCTGGAGGAACAAACATACTTACGAGCTCACCTCCAAGGTCGTTGATAAGCTCGTTCATGAACTCGCTGTTCCAAGCACATCGAGGCATGTCGTGGAGGGTAAGCTTTGTTAAAAACTCAAGCTCAGAGGGCACTGAGCCCCATCCTGGGTGCCACTGATCAAAGCTCACCAGCGCGCCATCGCAGAACAAACGCCGGGAAGATTCGAACACACGTCTGCAGTCGAAAGTTGTCCGGAACCTGACGAAGAAATCAGCCGGTGGCGGACAGACTTTGACGATCAAGTCACTTATTTGGATGTCGTGCGCAATGCCAAGAGATTTGACAAGGTCGTCTGGCGAGACGGGAGGCCGGTCGCCGTTGATGGTTACCATCAGCACTTTGCCGGCAAACTTGTCGTCAAGCGCCGCCATGCCACTGTTGAGCGACAGCACGCAGCGACCGAAGGCAGGACTAACCAAATTCTCATGCATGCCCAATCAACGCCCTGCCGCGATGCATGCAGTGGTCGTTCTAGTGCATCAAGGACGGCATGCAGATCGTTCCACACTTGAGAAGAGGAAAAATGGAAAGGTAGAACGCGGCAGCAAAGGAAGAGAACGCTGGCTAACGAGGCTGGGAGGGGATTGAGCAGGAAGTTAATGCTCCACGCCAAAAGGTTTTGGGAAAACCTGATTTTCATAAGGTGACTTATACTCACCTAAATGGAGGGAGTATTCCTTAACCAGAGAATGTTGTGTCTCCCACTCACGCGCTCAAAAAAAACCCGAAGGAAATATGCCCTAGAGGCAATAATAAAGTTATTATTTATTTCCTTATATCATGATAAAAGTTTATTATTCATGCTAGAATTGTATTAACTGGAAACATAATACATGTGTGAATACATAGACAAACAGAGTGTCACTAGTATGCCTCTACTTGACTAGCTCGTTAATCAAAGATGGTTATGTTTCCTAACCATGGACAAAGAGTTGTCATTTGATTAACGGGATCACATCATTAGTTGAATGATCTGATTGACATGAACCATTCCATTAGCTTAGCACCCGATCGTTTAGTATGTTGCTATTGCTTTCTTCATGACTTATACATGTTCCTATGAGTATGAGATTATGTAACTCCCATGTGCCGGAGGAACACTTTGTGTGCTACCAAACGTCACAACGTAACTGGGTGATTATAAAGGTGCTCTACAGGTGTCTCCAAAGGTACATGTTGGGTTGACGTATTTCGAGATTAGGATTTGTCACTCCAGTCGTCGGAGAGGTATCTGTGGGCCGTCTCGGTAATGCACATCACTTAAGCCTTGAAAGCATTGCAACTAATGAGTTAGTTGTGGGATGATGTATTACGGAACGAGTAAAGAGACTTGCCGGTAACGAGATTGAACTAGGTATTGGATACCGACGATCGAATCTCGGGCAAGTAACATACCGATGACAAAGGGAACAACGTATGTTGTTATGCGGTCTGACCGATAAAAGATCTTCGTAGAATATGTAGGAACCAATATGGGCATCCAGGTCCCGCTATTGGTTATTGACCGGAGACGTGTCTCAGTCATGTCTACATTGTTCTCGAACCCGTAGGGTCCGCACGCTTAAGGTTTCGATGACAGTTATATTATGAGTTTATATGTTTTGATGTACCAAAAGTTGTTCAGGGTCCCGGATGAGATCACGGACATGACGAGGAGTCTCGAAATGGTCGAGACATAAAGATTGCTATATTGGAAGCCTATGTTTGGATATCGGAAGTGTTCCGGGTGAAATCGGGATTTTACCGTAGTACCTGGAGGTTACCGGACCCCCCCCCCCGGGAGCTATATGGGCCTTATTGGGCCTTAGTGGAAGAAGAGGAGAGGCGGCCAGGGCTGGGCCGCGCGCCCCTCCCCCCTAGTCCGAATAGGACAAGGAGAGAGGGGGCCGGCGCCCCCTTCCTTCTCTCTCCCTCTTTTCCCACCTCACGAATCCTATTCCAACTAGGATTGGGGGGGGGGGGGGAAGTCCTACTCCCGGAGGGAGTAGGACTCCTCCTGGCGCGCCTTATGATGGCCGGCCGGCCTCCCCCTCTTGAACCTTTATATACGGAGGCAGGGGCACCCCTAGAGACACAAGTTGATCCACGTGATCATATTCTTAGCCGTGTGCGGTGCCCCCTTCCACCATAGTCCTCGATAATATTGTAGCGGTGCTTAGGCGAAGCCCTGCGACAGTAGTACATCAAGATCGTCACCACGCCGTCGTGCTGACGGAACTCTTCCCCGACACTTTGCTGGATCAGAGTCCGGGGATCGTCATCGAGCTGAACGTGTGCTAGAACTCGGAGGTGCCGTAGTTTCGGTGCTTGATCGGTCGGGCCGTGGAGACGTACGACTACATCAACCAAACGCTTCTGTTGTCGATCTACAAGGGTACGTAAATCACACTCTCCCTCTCGTTGCTATGCATCACCATGATCTTGCGTGTGCGTAGGAATTTTTTTGAAATTACTACGTTCCCCAACAGTGGCATCCGAGCCTAGCTTTTATGTGTTGATGTTATATGCATGAGTAGAACACAAGTGAGTTGTGGGCGATATAAGTCATACTGCTTACCAGCATGTCATACTTTGGTTCGGCGGTATTGTTGGACGAAGCGGCCCGGACCAACATTACGCGTACGCTTACGCGAGACCGGTTCTCCCGACGTGCTTTGCACATAGGTGGCTTGCGGGTGACAGTTTCTCCAACTTTAGTTGAACCAAGTGTGGCTACGCCCGGTCCTTGCGAAGGTTAAAACAGCACCAACTTGACAAACTATGTTGTGGTTTTGATGCGTAGGTAAGATTGGTTCTTGCTTAAGCCCGTAGCAGCCATGTAAAACTTGCAACAACAAAGTAGAGGACATCTAACTTGTTTTTGCAGAGCATGTTGTGATGTGATATGGTCAAGACATGATGCTAAATTTTATTGTATGAGATGATCATGTTTTGTAACCGAGTTATCGGCAACTGGCAGGAGCCATATGGTTGTCGCTTTATTGTATGCAATGCAATCGCGCTGTAATGCTTTACTTTATCACTAAGCGGTAGCGATAGTCGTGGAAGCATAAGATTGGTGAGACGACAACAATGCTACGATGGAGATCAAGGTGTCGCACCGGTGACGATGGTGACCATGACAGTGCTTCGGAGATGGAGATCACAGGCACAAGATGATGATGGCCATATCATATCACTTATATTGATTGCATGTGATGTTTATCTTTTATGCATCTTATCTTGCTTTGATTGACGGTAGCATTATAAGATGATCTCTCACTAAATTATCAAGATAAAAGTGTTCTCCCTGAGTATGCACCATTGCCAAAGTTCGTCGTGCCCAGACACCACGTGATGATCGGGTGTGATAAGCTCTACGTCCATCTACAACGGGTGCAAGCCAGTTTTGCACACGCAGAATACTCAGGTTATACTTGACGAGCCTAGCATATGCAGATATGGCCTCGGAACACTAAGATCGAAAGATCGAGTGTGAATCATATAGTAGATATGATCAACATAGTGATGTTCACCATTGAAAACTACTCCATTTCACGTGATGATCGGTTATGGTTTAGTTGATTTGGATCACGTGATCACTTAGAGGATTAGAGGGATGTCTATCTAAGTGGGAGTTCTTTAAGTAATTTGATTAATTGAACTTAAATTTATCATGAACTTAGTACCTGATAGTATCTTGCTTATGTATGTTTGATTGTAGATAGATGGCCCGTGCTGTTGTTTCGTTGAATTTTAATGCGTTCCTTGAGAAAGCAAAGTTGAAAGATGATGGTAGCAATTACACGGACTGGGTCCGTAACTTGAGGATTATCCTCATTGCTGCACAGAAGAATTACGTCCTGGAAGCACCGCTGGGTGCCAGGCCTGCTGCTGGAGCAACACCAGATGTTATGAACGTCTGGCGGAGCAAAGCTGATGACTACTCGATAGTTCAGTGTGCCATGCTTTACGGCTTAAAATCGGGACTTCAACGACGTTTTGAACATCATGGAGCATATGAGATGTTCCAGGAGTTGAAGTTAATATTTCAAGCAAATGCCCGGATTGAGAGATATGAAGTCTCCAATAAGTTCTATAGCTGCAAGATGGAGGAGAACAGTTCTGTTAGTGAGCATATACTCAAAATGTCTGGGTATAATAATCACTTGATTCAGATGGGAGTTAATCTTCCGGATGATTGCGTCATTGACAGAATTCTCCAATCACTGCCACCAAGCTACAAGAGCTTCATGATGAACTATAATATGCAAGGGATGAATAAGACTATTCCCGAGCTCTTCGCAATGCTGAAAGCTGCGGAGGTAGAAATCAAAAAGGAGCATCAAGTGTTGATGGTCAACAAGACCACTAGTTTCAAGAAAAAGGGCAAAGGGAAGAAGAAGGGGAACTTCAAGAAGAATAGCAAGCAAGTTGCTACTCAAGAGAAGAAACCCAAGTCTGGACCTAAGCCTGAAACTGAGTGCTTCTACTGCAAGCAGACTGGTCACTGGAAGCGAAACTGCCCCAAGTATTTGGCGGATAAGAAGGATGGCAAGGTGAACAAAGGTATATGTGATATACATGTTATTGATGTGTACCTTACTAGAGCTCGCAGTAGCACCTGGGTATTTGATACTGGTTCTGTTGCTAATATTTGCAACTCGAAACAAGGACTACGGATTAAGTGAACACTGGCAAAGGACAAGGTGACGATGAGCGTAGGAAATGGTTCCAAAGTCGATGTGATCGCGGTCGGCACGCTACCTCTACATCTACCTTCGGGATTAGTATTAGACCTAAATAATTGTTATTTTGTGCCAGCGTTGAGCATGAACATTACATCTGGATCTTGTTTAATGCGAGGCGGTTATTCATTTAAATCAGAGAATAATGGTTGTTCTATTTATATGAGTAATATCTTTTATGGTCATGCACCTTTGAAGAGTGGTCTATTTTTGATGAATCTCGATAGTAGTAACACACATATTCATAATGTTGAAACCAAAAGATGCAGAGTTGATAATGATAGTGCAACTTATTTGTGGCACTGCCATTTAGGTCATATCGGTATAAAGCGCATGAAGAAACTCCATACTGATGGACTTTTGGAACCACTTGATTATGAATCACTTGGTACTTGCGAACCGTGCCTCATGGGCAAGATGACTAAAACACCATTCTACGGTACTATGGAGAGAGCAACAGATTTGTTGGAAATCATACATACAGATGTATGTGGTCCGATGAATATTGAGGCTCGTGGCGGATATCATTATCACAGATGACTTAAGCATATATGGGTATATCTACTTAATGAAACATAAGTCTGAAACATTTGAAAAGTTCAAAGAATTTCAGAGTGAAGTTGAAAATCATCGTAACAAGAAAATAAAGTTTCTACGATCTGATCGTGGAGGAGAATATTTGAGTTACGAGTTTGGTGTACATTTGAAACAATTCGGAATAGTTTCGCAACTCACGCCACCCGGAACACCACAGCATAATGGTGTGTCCGAACGTCATAATCATACTTTACTAGATATGGTGCGATCTATGATGTCTCTTACTGATTTACCGCTATTGTTTTGGGGTTATGCTTTAGAGACGGCCGCATTCATGTTAAATAGGGCACCATCAAAATCCGTTGAGACGACACCTTATGAACTATGGTTTGGCAAGAAACCAAAGTTGTCGTTTCTTAAAGTTTGGGGCTGCGATGCTTATGTGAAAAAGCTTCAACCTGATAAGCTCGAACCCAAATCGGAGAAATGTGTCTTCATAGGATACCCAAAGGAGACTGTTGGGTACACCTTCTATCACAGATCCGAAGGCAAGACATTCGTTGCTAAGAATGGATCCTTTATAGAGAAGGAGTTTCTCTCGAAAGAAGTGAGTGGGAGGAAAGTAGAACTTCACGAGGTAACTGTACCTGCTCCCTTATTGGAAAGTAGTACATCACAGAAACCTGTTTCTGCGACACCTACACCAATTAGTGAGGAAGCTAATGATAATGATCATGAAACTTCAGAACAAAATACTACTGAACCTCATAGATCAACTAGAGTAAGATCCGCGCCAGAGTGGTACGATAATCCTGTTCTGGAAATCGTGCTACTAGATCATGATGAACCTACGAACTATGAAGAAGCGATGGTGAGCCCAGATTCCGCAAAATGGCTTGAAGCCATGAAATCTGAGATGGGATCCATGTATGAGAACAAAGTATGGACTTTGGTTGACTTGCCCGATGATCGGCAAGCAATTGAGAATAAATGGATCTTCAAGAAGAAGACTGACGCTGACGGTAATATTACTGTCTACAAAGCTCGACTTGTCGCAAAAGGGTTTCGGCAAGTTCAAGGGGTTGACTATGATGAGACCTTCTCACCCGTAGCGATGCTTAAGTCTGTCCGAATCATGTTAGCAATTGCCGCATTTTATGATTATGAAATTTGGCAGATGGATGTCAAAACTGCATTCCTGAATGGATTTCTGGAAGAAGAGTTGTATATGATGCAACCGGAAGGTTTTGTCGATCCAAAGGGAGCTAACAAAGTGTGCAAGCTCCAGCGATCCATTTATGGACTGGTGCAAGCCTCTCGGAGTTGGAATAAACGCTTTGATAGTGTGATCAAAGCATTTGGTTTTATACAGACTTTCGGAGAAGCCTGTATTTACAAGAAAGTGAGTGGGAGCTCTGTAGCATTTCTGATATTGTATGTGGATGACATATTACTGATTGGAAATGATATAGAATTTCTGGATAGCATAAAGGGATACTTGAATAAGAGTTTTTCAATGAAAGACCTCGGTGAAGCTGCTTACATATTAGGCATAAAAATCTATAGAGATAGATCAAGACGCTTAATTGGACTTTCACAAAGCACATACCTTGACAAGATTTTGAAGAAGATCAAAATGGATCAAGCAAATAAAGGGTTCTTGCCTGTGTTACAAGGTGTGAAGTTGAGTCAGACTCAATGCCCGACCACTGCATAAGATAGAGAGAAAATGAAAGATGTTCCCTATGCTTCAGCCATAGGCTCTATCATGTATGCAATGCTGTGTACCAGACCTGATGTGTGCCTTGCTATAAGTCTAGCAGGGAGGTACCAAAGTAATCTAGGAGTGGATCACTGGATAGCGGTCAAGAACATCCTGAAGTACCTGAAAAGGACTAAGGATATGTTTCTCGTATATGGAGGTGACAAAGAGCTCATCGTAAACGGTTACGTTGATGCAAGCTTTGACACTGATCCAGACGATTCTAAATCGCAAACCAGATACGTGTTTACATTAAACGGTGGAGCTGTCAGTTGGTGCAGTTCTAAACAAAGCGTCGTGGCGGGATCTACATGTGAAGCGGAGTACATAGCTGCTTCGGAAACAGCAAACGAAGGAGTCTAGATGAAGGAGTTCATATCCGATCTAGGTGTCATACCTAGTGCATCGGGTCCAATGAAAATCTTTTGTGACAATACTGGTGCAACTGCCTTGGCGAAGGAATCCAAATTTCACAAAAGAACCAAGCACATCAAAAGACGCTTCAATTTCATCCGGGATCTAATCCAGGTGGGAGACATAGAGATTTGCAAGATACATACGGAGCTGAATGTAGCAGACCCGTTGACTAAGCCTCTTCCACGAGCAAAACATGATCAGCACCAAAGCTCCATGGGTGTTAGAATCATTACTGTGTAATCTAGATTATTAACTCTAGTGCAAGTGGGAGACTGAAGGAAATATGCCCTAGAGGCAATAATAAAGTTATTATTTATTTCCTTATATCATGATAAAAGTTTATTATTCATGCTAGAATTGTATTAACCGGAAACATAATACATGTGTGAATACATAGACAAACAGAGTGTCACTAGTATGCGTCTACTTGACTAGCTCGTTAATCAAAGATGGTTATGTTTCCTAACCATGGACAAAGAGTTGTCATTTGATTAACGGGATCACATCATTAGGTGAATGATCTGATTGACATGACCCATTCAATTAGCTTAGCACCCGATCGTTTAGTATGTTGCTATTGCTTTCTTCATGACTTATACATGTTCCTATGACTATGAGATTATGTAACTCCCGTGTGCCGGAGGAACACTTTGTGTGCTACCAAACGTCACAACGTAACTGGGTGATTATAAAGGTGCTCTACAGGTGTCTCCAAAGGTACATGTTGGGTTGACGTATTTCAAGATTAGGATTTGTCACTCCGATCATCGGAGAGGTATCTCTGGGCCGTCTCGGTAATGCACATCACTTAATCCTTGCAAGCATTGCAACTAATGAGTTAGTTGCGGGATGATGTATTAAGGAACGAGTAAAGAGACTTGCCGGTAACGAGATTGAACTAGGTATTGGATACCGACGATCGAATCTCGGGCAAGTAACATACCGATGACAAAGGGAACAACGTATGTTGTTATGCGGTCTGACCGATAAAAGATCTTCGTAGAATATGTAGGAACCAATATGAGAATCCAGGTCCCGCTATTGGTTATTAACCGGAGACGTGTCTCAGTCATGTCTACATTGTTCTCGAACCCGTAGGGTCCGCACGCTTAAGGTTTCGATGACAATTATATTATGAGTTTATATGTTTTGATGTACCGAAGGTTGTTCGGAGTCCCGGATGAGATCACGAACATGACGAGGAGTCTCGAAATGGTCGAGACATAAAAATTGATATATTGGAAGCTTATGTTTGGATATCGGAAGTGTTCCGGGTGAAATCGGGATTTTACCGGAGTACCTGGA
Organism: Triticum urartu; assembly: GCF_056163025.1. Taxonomy (NCBI): domain Eukaryota; kingdom Viridiplantae; phylum Streptophyta; class Magnoliopsida; order Poales; family Poaceae; genus Triticum; species Triticum urartu. The sequence continues at coordinate 332,131,538 of NC_141875.1, forward strand.
GGTTACCGGACCCCCCCCCCCCCCCGGGAGCTATATGGGCCTTATTGGGCCTTAGTGGAAGAAGAGGAGAGGCGGCCAGGGCTGGGCCGCGCGCCCCTCCCCCCTAGTCCGAATAGGACAAGGAGAGAGGGGGCCGGCGCCCCCTTCCTTCTCTCTCCCTCTTTTCCCACCTCACGAATCCTATTCCAACTAGGATTGGGGGGGGGAAGTCCTACTCCCGGAGGGAGTAGGACTCCTCCTGGCGCGCCTTATGATGGCCGGCCGGCCTCCCCCTCTTGAACCTTTATATACGGAGGCAGGGGCACCCCTAGAGACACAAGTTGATCCACGTGATCATATTCTTAGCCGTGTGCGGTGCCCCCTTCCACCATAGTCCTCGATAATATTGTAGCGGTGCTTAGGCGAAGCCCTGCGACAGTAGTACATCAAGATCGTCACCACGCCGTCGTGCTGACGGAACTCTTCCCCGACACTTTGCTGGATCGGAGTCCGGGGATCGTCATCGAGCTGAATGTGTGCTAGAACTCGGAGGTGCCGTAGTTTCGGTGCTTGATCGGTCGGGCCGTGGAGACGTACGACTACATCAACCAAACGCTTCCGTTGTCGATCTACAAGGGTACGTAGATAACACTCTCCCCTCTCATTGCTATGCATCACCATGATCTTGCGTGTGCGTAGGATTTTTTTTGCAATTAATACGTTCCCCAACAAAAACCACGACACATTTTTTATCTGTTTGCATAGGTCCCACCTATCAGGAAGGATGGGCACGTACATGAACAGATATGACTCATCAGTTTACCTGCATAGCCTTTTCGTTTAGTATACCTAGCCGTCTAATCAACTGCCTGCACGCCACTTCTCCCATTTACTTCTCCATCGGGAATCGATTCTCCTCGGCTTCTTCACCTCCCCTTCGTCTTCATTTGCATCCAAACCCCACTGCGTTCACATTGTTTTAACCTCTTTAAATAATCATCTACTACTTCAGTTAGACTAGCCATCTAATCCTAATTCTCCAAACTATAGCCCTCCGTTCCAGCGGTTCCAAATGGTGGAAGAGATCGAGATGCAGGTTTTTAGCGTCCAACATGTCCTCGTCGAAGGCTCAATGTGCATAGTTGCCACCATCACCGTCCACCCAAGGGTTGTTCGGCAGTGGATCAACAATGTATCCAACTCCCTCGAAAAGGTAGAGACGAGGGTCATCGGTCTCGACGCAGAGTACACGGAGCGTGCCCCTGGGAAGATCCAGCGCGCCATCGTCCTTCAGCTGTGCCACGAAGATGATGTTTTAGTGTACCACATCATACACTCGCCCTCCATACCACGTGAGCTTCATGATTTCTTGTCCTGGGAGGACGTATACTTCTGTGGGGAAGCCATCGAAGGGCACAAACAGAAGCTGGAGCAGTACAACCTTGATTTGAAAAGCACCGCTGACCTACAAACCAGAATCAAAATTCCTGTAGAACATTGTGATAAACAGACACCATCCCTATTCGACGTAGCAAATTTTGTGCTCGGTACAAATCTTCAGAAGGGTGACAAGACGGTGGCATTAAGGTCGTCTAGATGGGAGAATTATCCCTTGACGTACGAGCGGATAAAATATGCTGCCCTCGATGCCCGTGTGAGTTTCGAGATAGCTGCAAGGTCCAAAGAGCTTGTTGCGAAGCCGTCTCCCACAGAGAATGAGAAGAAGAAGAAGAAGAAGAAGAAGAAGAAGAAGAAGAAGAAAAGGCTGCACCAGCAGGAGGGCATTATGGATGGATGAACTATTTCCTGTCTTGTAAAAAAAATTATTCCCTCTCGGTGTATATTGATATAGATGGACTATTTCGATGGTGTGCATGTCTTTGGAACAGAGTAGTAGCGTGGGTCCGCTTGACTATAAGGAACTATTTATCCGCATATATAGCTTTCTCTGCTACTCCTTCTAGTGATCGGTATGCAGTGCATGTGTCCGTAGACATGACAGCTTGTCCATGGAAGTTCAACTACGGCGACCATCACGTTTCATCTTGCGATTCCCACGACGCCTCTCCAACCCACGGCACCACGCCCCCCGACGTGCGCCTCACCCCTCTCGGCCGCACCGCCCCTCTACCCTTGTGTGCATGACATGTTGGCCACCTAAAATGCGGCGAGCATCAAGTTTCTACCACAGCCACCCGCGATTCCCACGACGCCGCTCGAACCCATGAAACCACACGTCCCCCAACCTGCGGCTCACCCCTCTTGGCCCCACTGCCCCTCTTCCTACGGGAGCATTACATGTGGACCAGTAACCTATCGGGTCCACATGTTATTGACTCAAAGGTAGGTGTAGTAAGGCATTGAAGCTCAGTCCCGACGGCCCTGAGAGCGAAATGTAACTCCTGCGCCAGGGCTTGTGGTGCTCCCGCAGCACGAACTTGTGCCAAACTCAAGATTTGTTTCTTTACTATACATTCACGCAACGATTTAATGGACATTGTAATCTCAACATGTGATGGGGAGCTCTAAATTTGAATTTGAAACTTATAAAATGAAAAGATTCAAAACAAATAAACTAGGAGAGAGGGAGTATATCATAGGATGTGTCCCATACAAAATAAGTCCCCTCGTTTGTCACCGCGAAGATGCGGTTAGAAAGGAGCACAACGTCTTCCTACTCGTACGACAACAAATCGGCCGCAGACAGCATGGTCCGCCTTTGACCGCCATGTGCATGGTTCGTGCTATCTTATTCAATCTCACCGTGGTTCCATCGTAACAATTCATGCGGTGGCCCATTGCATGGCTGATCCCAATGTTGGACAAATGTTCTACAGGAATGGTGTCACCGTTGTAAATGTTGTGCAAATTGATGTTGGTACCCTCCCGTACATATGCAAGCCAATCTCCACTCGCACCGAGCCTAACCTGTGAAACAGTGGGCAGGGGGGAATTAGAAAATGGACACGGAAGTAGTCTTTAGAATGCATTTACTACGTGATCAAACTCATTTTACCTGCTCATCGGAGGAAATCCGAGTGCCCCTCAACGTCGGCATCTCAAGGGGCGTCAACTTGCAACTATGGCCACGCCGCGCTGGAGAGACCCCCAAGGAAACATCCTCGTGCGTTCCATGGAACATCAAGATGCATTTGTATGAGTAGTTTATCTTCTGAGAGAAAAGGATGAACGAGGGAAGGCCTCTAGAGATAGAGATGGACACTACTACTACCAATGTGCTGGACTGTGCATTGCAATGGATCCAAAGTAGTAGAATAATACTGGTTCACGTGCTTGAAATATAAACACTCTAGTTTTGATATACATGTGTCAGCAGACATGACAGCTTGTCCATGGAAGTTGAACCATGGCGACCATCACGTTTCTTGTTTCTAGCATTGCCACACGGCATGATGCCGCTCCAACCCACGGCACGACGTCCCCCGACGTGGACATGGATCCTCTGACGTGGCTATCACTGCCTTGCCCTGCCTTTCCTTCGCTGACAGGTGGCACCCACGCTTATGGGTCCCACATGTCAGTGACAGAATGGTAGGATTGTTCGCGGCAGGGGATCCTCATCCCCCTGACATGCCCCTCATCCCTCTCGGCCCCACCGCTCCTCTGCCTTTGTGTGCATGACATGTGGGCCAGCTGAGCTGCGGCGACCATCAACTTTCTACCACAGACACACCCGATTGGATGCGGTTTGCCTGCTCCGCTGCTGTGCTCCGATCCGTACTCCCGCACCATTGAATTTTCATCCAGCAGCTGTGACACATTTCGTCCTGGGCTTCAATCCTCAGCTAGAGTACTTATGTACTACAGGTAGTACCCACCGGTGTGGCCATCTACGCCTCGTAACGCCCCGACGCCCAGTTGTGGCACCCTCGCCACGGCCACGCCACCACCGGCCGGTTCATCTCGAACGAGTGAGTTGCGAACCACGCCACCACTATGAGAATGACATGTGGGCCAGCCGCATTTAAGGTCCGCATGTCATTGACTCATAGGACGGGCACTAAGCCACTGAAGTTCGGTCCCATGGACCCCGAGAGGGAAATGTAACTCCTACGGCAGGCCTTGTGGTGCTCCCGCAGTACAAGCTCGTGCCAAAACTAGAATTTGTTTCTTACTACTACCAACTAGTACTAGTAAGGTACACGTGCATTGCACGCATGAGATTTTGGTGGTTTGTGCATTATGCTTCTACATGTGGAGCTTTCTGGATTCTAACATGTGGCAAAATCTGGTGTAATGTAAGGTTAGGCAAGTTTGATTAACTTAGGTGAGTGTTTGATTCAAGCCAAACCTTAGGCAAGCCACACTAAGGCCCCACATGACATACACACAAAAAATGTGGCAAGATTCCCTTAGGCTTGCCAACTTGTGGCTCTCATTTTGAAGAACTAATAACTTTGCCTAAGCTTAGTTATGGCAAGTTAGTCATGAATTAAGTTCAACCATGGAATCTTCTAGATTATACATGTGGTAGAATCTGGTGGATGATATCCAACAGCCAGTAGTGCTCGGATTTTCCATCTTTGTACCGTCAGATTGGCTTCATTCAACGACAAACTTCCAAAGTTTTTCACACACTATATAGGGGTATATATATATATGTGTCGGTCCGTTGCAATGGATCCAAAGTATATCTATTTAGTGGAGTGCACTCTAAACACATTATCTATTTAATTTTCTCTAACCTTCCGTAGCAATGCAACCAAGCCACATAAGCTTCATGGGTGCCCCCCACATCATATTATTCATACTACGTTGATTGAAAAAAAGATAAATCACCCAAAACAAGATCTTCCCGTCTTTTGTTCCTATGATGCTGTGTCGTGCACGTACCTACTAGTTGTATAGTGGTAGTACTAGTAATATAGTATTAGTAGTACAAACTTGGTACTAGTAGGAGTAGTACTAGTACGGAATGCTCCTACTCTATCAACGAGCCCCGTCCGACACCAAATTTCTTGGCTTCCGTGCTACAGCTAGATCTTCCCCTCATTTCTTTTTTCCAACCTGGCGGCTGGCGGGGTGTTGGTTTGCTCAACGGCGGTCCCACATGAAAGTGAAAATGCTAGGCAACACGCCTTCCCTAAGCTATGTGTTGTGCCGGATAGGCCGTGTTGTACTCTCGATTCCCGTGCATGTGGGGGTGCGCCGCGAACGCGGCAGGCCATTTCCTTTTACCAGCAATGTGCCTCATGCATTGCGACGGATCCAAAGTAGAAGAATAGTAGTACTTGTTCAAAAACTTGAAAGAAATCACTATTGTTTTGATATACTCCTAATAGATTACTCCCTCCATACCTAAATATTTGTCTTTTTTGAGATTTCAAATGGACTATCACATACGGATTATATAGACATATTCTAGTGTTTCTAGCAAGATGCCCGCGCGTTGCACGAAGTTGATGGAAAAGGTGAGCACAACTTATAAATTGACGGATGGAGTACTAGTTACAGTGATGCATATAATTAGGCAAAGGGATCGCACATGTCGGTATTGACTGGAACGAGAATGCAACAAAACAATAACAATTAAGGCCACGATGATGCGATCGCAGTGGTGGTTACAAAAGGCAAGAAGAAAGATGGATCCACGAACGTAGGACCTCCCCCTCCTCAACTTAGTGCACCGGGCCACCGATCGGCGGCTAAGGAGCGGCGGCTTTTGTGGCGAGGTCCAGGTGCTTCTCAGCAAAGGCATCCAAGGCTTCCAGCCAGTTGATGAAGGCCAACGTCGTAGCGTCCTCACTGGCCTTATAGATACCTATGTACACGATTTCCTCGTACACGTGGATGTGTAGGTCGACGAATTGTTCCAGGGCGAGGCACCTCGCGGCGAGCGCGACCTCCAAGTGGACATTCTTTGTGGCATCGGCGGGGAGTCGCAGGGCCACCAGTGCTTGAAAGAGGTTCCGGCCATGTAGGCCGATTAGGGTGGCAGGCAATGAGGAGCCCGGGCGCGCGGGCTGGAGGAGTATGGTGATGTCGTCCGCGAGATTCTTGAGGACGGTGAACTTGTTGCTGGTGGCAACGATCATCTGGTCCAACTGAGAGTCATAGTTGGTGTCAACGGCGGCCATCCACCAGCCGGTCTCCAACACCGTCTGGAGATGATCCTCAGCGCCATGCCGCAGGCCGGCGTCGTGGACCATCTGGCGCAGCCGCTGGCTGCTCACGCGCATCGCCGCCATGGGTCTGGTGTGAGCTCTTGTGCGCTTAGTGTAGGTGCTTAGGCAAATGCTTAGGTGTGTACGATGTGGTAGATGCATTGGAATGGAAGGGCGCCTTTATATGAGGGCAACGAGGGCAAACTGCGTTGCATTCACATCGTGCAACCTCTTTTCCCGGACCTCCTCCCATTACTTCCCTCATGCGTTAATTTAAGGAGGATGCATTGGCCGTTCAACATATCGGGAACCGCTACTCCCTCCCTCGTCTGCATTAAATCCGTATAGGGAAGTGCGCTGCCTGCTGTCAAATCGAATACTCCTCTCTATATGTACCACCTTTTTTTAATTTCAAGTTTTGCTCCATGGCGCAATCCATCGATACTACTACTGTACAAAAGTGGACTACATACATTTTTTAAAAGGCTAGAGGGCGGGGTAGTCTAGCTCAGTCGGTTTCATGAGAGGCGAGGGCCTTTGTGATTTGACGGCTCATTACTACTGTCAAATCGAATACTACTGCGCCGCCCGCTGCATGCCCGACGCCTCCATTAAACCCCTCCGTTAAACCCGCATGCAAACCGAGAATCCTACTCCGGGCACACGTCCGTTCATGAGCGGGCCGGAATTAAATGCAACACCGGCCGAGCTCCTCCCGTCCGCCCTCAGTTTAAACGAGGCCAGACGCCGGCCAAGCTCCTACCGTCCGCCCTCTATTTACACGAGGCCAGATAGACAACGGGCAAGAATCGCACCCCTCCGCCGCTCCCCCATCTCCTCCTTCACCATTTTCTCTACTCTTCCGATGGCTTCCGATGAGTCGTTCTCCGGCATATTACCCGGCTGGGTGGCCCGCCGAGCCCTCCAGATACGGGCGAGGCTGCTCGGTGCTTCACCAACCTCGCTTGGCCCGACGGAGCCAGTTGCCGCCCCAAGAAGGCGCGTGGTTCAGCTCAATGAGGAGTGGCGAGTTGCTCCACGCCGGCACGGCGGCGAGCACGCCAGTACGGGCGTCGTCGGTGCCGCGTTGTACCGCGCCACCAGTCTCTGTCCCGTGCTTGCGGCAGCACCATGCAGGCAGAGACAGAAGCCGGGTGCGTGGAGAGCGACGAGTCAGTGGCCAGCTTCTCCGTGTCCGCCGCCATCATCGAGGTGAAGTAGAACACGGGAGGCCACCGCCACTTGGGACCCATGAAGGCCACCGCCGAGGCGACGACCACAGATTCAGGTGGTTTCTTTGCTGCTTCGTCTCTTCCGAGGACCTTCGTCGACCCTGCAAGTGTCTGACGGACATGAGGAAGACAAAGGGATCCGCGGGCGGCCATTTAGAACTAAAATAAGTCTAGATACATCCATTTCTAGGACAAGTATTTCCGGACGGAGGGAGTATTAATTATACAAGAGAGCCGGATTGGCACCTCTTAGTTCATGTAAATGTAATGAAATCCATCATGTTTATATGAAGATCCGGCTTTTTTATACGAAATCCTTCATGCTTATATGAAATCAGTCCGTGTTTGCACGAATTTCATCTGGTTGGTTAGAGTTGTAAACATGTATGCCACTGGCGTTTGATGTCGTCCTCCGCTTAAGGAAGCGGGAGGAAATTTGCCGACTGCCGTTGGAGATGCTCTTTATGCTGGAAATAATAGAGTGACATGCAATCCATTTGAGTTAATTGCATTTATGATTGTCCCTCTATAAAAAGTTAATTGCATGTAAAGTGTACACGTGACTTGCAGGGTGGCTACAGCTTCGTACAGAAAGTTAAAAAGAAACAAGTCCATCCTTAATCTTGTATTCTAAGTACTCTATGGGTTCCACTGTCAGTATAGTAGCGAAAGAAGTATATATTAAATAAGTAGAGTAATATATAATATAAAAATATAAAGTTAAAAGACAGAATTCGAACTCATGTCATCGCGTTGCGAGCATCCGGCGCTAACCAGCCTAGCACATTTTGTTGTAAACCATGCTGGAGATATATCTCCATGTCTACTCTTATATATACTCCATTCATTCCTAAATATTTGTCTTTTTCAGATTTGAAATGGACTACCACATATGGATATGTATGTAGACATATTTTAGAGTGTACATTCACTCATTTTGCTCCATATGTCTTTTCAGGAAGGGGTCAGATTTGTCCTTGATTTATTTATGCGGTATCCAGATGTCACTGCACCGCCACGAAAAGAGGGTAACGTCCAAATTATGGACTACTTTTTGAGTATGTTGGTAAGGTCCGGTCATAGTGACTTGTTGAAATCTCTAAAAAGACAAATACTCCCTCCGTCCGGAAATACTTGTCATCAAAATGGATAAACGGAAATGTATCTAGACGTATTTTAGTTTTAGATACATCTCTTTTTATCCATTTTGATCACAAGTATTTTCGGACGGAGGGAGAAGAAAACAGAGTTGGTGATGATGCTGTGCGTGCCATCCTGCAATATAGGCCGTCGGATTTATATCTAACGGATAGGAAAGAAACTATGGCAATTTTGCAAAAATATACCCACACGTCTCTCCATGTTCGCAAATAAGGCCTTCCCTCATTCAACCTTTTCTCTCACAAGATAAACTACTCATGCAAATGCATCTTGATGTTTCGTGCAACGCACGGGCAGCTAGCTAATTTCTTTTAAAATAGTTGCTGCGATAATTGGGTTGAAGCGATATATTTTATGTCTGCCCCGAATGATTTCAGATTCACTAGTAGTAACAAAGAAAAGGTTGCCTTGTTAATTAACAAAAAACATGGTGAAAACTATCACATGAGGCCAGTAAAAACAAGGCACACTGGGTTCAGCGTCATCGTCACTACAGCTGTGCGCGCGCGAGAAGTCTACATATCGAGGGGGCCACCGAGCGAGGCACCGAGACACAATGTTTGAGAGAGAAACCAATTGAAAGATTATGATCAGATTGAGTTGTCACCCTTCTACTATCATTGTTGGGGGGAGGGAGAGAAAGACGTATCGAGAGTGTGCGCGGTAGGCACAGAGGCACAACTAGCGAGTGTGTGTGTGTGTTTGAAAGAGGAGTAGATAGATTATTATCAAGATCGATGTGCCACCCTACTAGCTCCTTCAGTGTCGGGTAGTGTGTGTGTGTATGTTTGAGAGAGAAGCCAATCGATAGATTAGTATCGAGATCGAGGTGTCACCCTACTCCTTCGGTGTTGGGAAGTGTGGGTGTGTGGGGAGGGGGCAGTGACACTCACATATCTCTACTCTTATAAAAAACAGAGTTGGTGATGATGGTGTTCCTGCCATCCTGCAATATAGGCCATCCAGTTTATATCCGATGGATAGGAAGGAAACTATGGCAATTTTGCAAAAAGATACACACACCCCTCTCTGCATTTGCAAATAAGGCATTCCCTCGTTCATCCTTTTCTCCCACAAGATAAACTTCTCATACAAATGCATCTTGATGTTCTGCGCAACGCATGGGCATCTTGCTAGTAGGGAGAAGGAGTTTGTGTGACACATATCTAGCTATATTAAGGGATAGGTAGATAGCATATGTGTGAGATACATTATTATACTTTGAGAAATTAGTGGCTGTGGGTGGGCGGAATTAAAGGGGTGGGCGTGTTAGACAAAGAGAGTGTGTGTGTTTCTGTGTGAGAGACTTGTAGGACGGGGTAGAAAGACGAATTTAACCCTGACGGAGGGAGAGAAATACACGAAGTGCGCGTCTGTGATTCTGATGCCCACAGGGAAATGAGATATGTATGCGTGTGAGAGAGATTGCACAATTCATTCACGAATCACTATCTAGGGATCGTGGACGTGCATCGCTTGAACATAAGTCAATATCTACTTCGTATTGTGGCCAAAGGTACAATATCGATTCAACACTATAAAGATTGGACACTCACATATCATATTTTTTTCTATTTAAATAAACCTTTTTAGTTGTGCATGCCAAAGTAACAGTGATGTTTCTTCAAACAACCGATGTAGCTATCATGTACATGCACCATTGTTACTCTTGCATTCAAATTCATTAGTCTTGGATGATTGATGTTTCTATTTTGAAGTAATATATGTAATATTCATATATGAATTCAACGGGTACGCAATTTATGAAATGGAGGCTATGTAATCATATGAGGTAACACTTTTAAGTAGCTGACTACAATATCCATTTCTTTTTGTGCGCCTCTACACTAACACGTCAATGCATTATGTTCAAAGTAAATAACCAATGGCACTAAATTATCTATTTACACGAGAAATACATAGGCTGACCGTTTGATCCCTTTTTTGTGAACGCGCCACTACACCCGTACGATTGGCCACGCCCGTGTGAACGTCCAAGTTATCGGCGCATCATCCCGAGTTATTGTCTTTTTTTCTGGGGTGGACTTCACACGAGTTACTAACTGCTGACGCATGCCCCGTGTACACAGTCTAGCATGACCTTCCCGCTAGCACGGTCCAAAATTAGTTGAAAATGGATACGAACGATCCCACAGGCGGAAAAATCTCCCGCCTCCTTCTAAAATTCCCGCCACCTTAGTCTTTAGCATGCGAAATCCCCCTTTTGTCCTTGGTGCACGGAGACCAACAGTTACAATACCGCCCTCATCTACATGATAGGTCGGGGCTGCTTTGGTAACTTCCGGTTCCCCCACTACACGGCACCACCATTTCCTCTCCCCCTCCCGCAAAAACGACTAACTCCACAGCACCAGAGCATCTTACATCACGCCGTCCGTACTTCATTTCCCTTTCTCTCCTCCCCTCTCGAAACCCTAGATTGCTCATCCGCCGGCGTACCATAGCCCATTCACTGCCAGCGACGTCCACCTCGTCGGACCTGCTTCTGCGGCCGCATCTACCCCTCCCACCTCCCCTAGAAACAAGTAGACTGCTCATCCACCACTGTACCACAACCCATTCAGTGCCGGCCTTGTCCACGGCGCCAGATCTGCTTCGCCGGTACTCTCATCAACCGCCGCGCATCTGCAGCGGCTCATTCGTACTCCCCACCTGAGACGCTTCATCCACACCCCCCGGAGCCGCCCCACCAACGCCCCCGTCGACGGCCTCTGATCCTCTTCACCGACACCTTCCTCAACCCTACCGGAGCCGCTTCGCCGACACCTTCCTCAACCCTACCGGAGCCGCTTCGCCGACACCATCATCAACCCTACCAGAGTAGCTTCGCCTATACCATTCTCAACCCTACCGGGGCCGCTTTGCCAAATCACAAGTCCACGGCCTCAGATCCGCTTCCTCGCACCCTCATCCAACCTAACGGACAGCTTCTGACACCCCGTCCACGGCCGCAGATCCGCATCGTCGACACCACCCTTAACCCAACCACCGGAGTAGCTTCTGATGTCCCGTCCATGGCCGCAGATCCGCATTGTAGACACCATCCTTAACCCAACCACGGGAGCAGCTTCTGACGCCCCGTCCATGGCCGCAGATCCGCGTCATCGACACCATCCTTAACCCAACCACCGGAGCAGCTTCACCTACGCCCTCGTCCACGGCCACAGATTCGTTTCGCCCACACCGTAGTCCACCCTACCGGAGCCGCACCACAAACACCCTACTCGACGGTTCTAGATCTCCTTACCGGACCCCGACAGCCAGCGCAGCGTCATCACCCTCGACGTTTCTAACCTGATTCCCATCGTCTGGAGAGATGCCAAGCACCCGCCACAGCCTAGGTACTTGTCACCTTTAAACCCGTCCAGCATCACCTGCCCAATGTACTTCAAATATACTAACCGGTCGCTGTTACCTGTTATGCAGCTGGAAAAAACTACAAGGACGATGTTTCTTCTGGATCTAACAGCTTGGTCAACCAAGATCCTGGACTAAGGCATTGTTATGATCTTGTAAGCGCGTCTCTCTCTCTTGTATCGTTCTGTGCCTGCTAGCGTGCTTTGCTAGGATTTTCGACCAGTAATCCCTTTGTGCAGACAATGATTTCTACTACTGGCTGCTAAATTAGATATGTAGATGTCATACATGCTACTACCTCGTACCTCCATTCCTAAATATAAGTCTTTCTAGAGATTCCACTATAGGCTCGTACGGAGCAAAATGAGTGAATCTACACTCAAAAATGCATCTCTATACATCTGTATGTGGTCCTACTGGAATCTCTACAAAGACATATATTTAGGAACAGGGGCAGTACATTACACAAAATCGCAGGTGGCATGTAGGAATTCTAGTGCACTACATTAGGCTCCCTTAGAGTGCCTGCTAGTCCAGCATACAGAGTCATGGCTAGTTTATGGTACACACACAATCGTTAATTGGTGGTTTAAATACGTGCAAGGGATATGCAATGTATTATCATGTAGAGATGTCTGAAATTAGCCGTGTCAACTTGCAGATAGGGTTACACAATGAAAAGGTACAAGATGTATGTGGCAATTTCATGGAACATCACAGAAAAGGAGAGGCAGCGGTGAGCCTATACATTGTGCTATGGTACGTCACTCCTCCATTGCAATCATCGTGACATGTTATTTGTATGCCAGTTCTATTAGCCAAGTTTCTTAGGGACAGTTATTAAGAGTTATCCTAAGAAAATAAGCACCTGTGAATGTAAGCTCCATGTAATAAGCCAACCAGTTCTTTTCATTGTGTTTTCAGCTTATCTTTGGTATGATCAGTGGAAAGTCTAGATTGCATTATATTTTTTCCATTTTACTGCCCATATGGAAATTAATTTGACTTGAAAACATCACAAATTGAACCCAGTGTAGTAATTAATATGATAGGAAAACAGACCATCACTATTTGCTCAAAATGCAAATACAAAGATACCATCTACTTGGCACAATCTACTTTGGTCAATGTTTTCCATAGAGATCCCATTGCCTAATTTAAACGAAGAACACATGACCCACATTTAAATGAAGAACAATTATTTATTGAAATTTGATGGTCCAAGTGGCTGGTTATTATTATATAGCAGCACCACCTGAAAGCATCATATAGCAGCAGTAGCAGCTCATAGCAACTCATCATACAGCAGCAGTAGTATGCAATTCATCATATACTACCAGCAGCTCATAGCAATTCATCATATAGCAGGAGCAGCTCAGAGCAATTCATCATATAGCAGCAACAGGAGCAGCTCATAGCAATTCATCATATAGCAGCAGCAGGAGCAGCTTGTAGGAACTCATCATATAGCAGCAGCAGCTCATAGCAATTCATCATATAGCAGCAACAGTAGCAGCTCATAGCAACTCATCATACAGCAGCAGCAGCTCATAGCAATTCATCATATAGCAGCAGCAGGAGCAGCTCATAGCAATGCATCATATAGCAGTAGCAGAAGCAGCTCATAGCAATTCATCGTATAGTGGATCGGAATGAAAATTTGGCAAAAAATCAGAGGAGATCCTCACCTTGTTGGATGAGCTCATCCTTCAACAGCAACTCAAGGCAATGGCCTGGGAGGAGGGGAGGGGGAATAAGGTGCCTTCTGCCGCAGCGTGCATCAGCCGTAGTTATGCAACGCCCGCCGGAGTAGTGCGTTGGATGAACCACAGTGGAGCAGCTGCTGGAGACCATGAGAATGTGGGGCGGCGCCAGAGGGAGGAGCAGCCAGGGAGATTTTCCCGTACCCGCCGGCCATGTAGCCTAGCTGGACATAGCATCGTCGAGGACCAGACCAGATGGGACCAGTGGTGACGGCTCGCTGGAGGAACCCTAGTGCTGCAGGCAGGGGATCGAGGTAGAGGGAAAGGGGAGATGAGATGCAAGAGGGCAGGGCAATGAATGCTTGCGTGTTTGTTTTTACTTGAGGGTCAGGTGTGACACGGGCGTCAACAGTTGCATTTTGAGTGTAATATAGGCAGACAACAGAGTCATTTCACTATTCCCCTTCCCTTCAATTTTTAGTGAGGTTCTACCCGAAACACCCCCTCCAAAGCGATATTAGTTAAGCCCAAGCCCATAACTCAAAAATGACTTCTTTACATCTTTTATGGCATATTTTTACAATATGCCCTGAAAAGGAAGAATCGAACTGGCCCTTAAGCTGCAATTCAATTGTGCATGCAATGATGAATCACTCCTGCCTGCTATCTGTACATTTAGGCATCATCATACATGGCATAACCTAATACATGTGCATTCCATTGTAGAATCTGGAATATGCAATGTTTATGTTAGTTCATACATTGCACATGATGTTTAAATGCCCCTTAAATCTGGTCAGTCAAGTGATGGTCTTTAAGCCTCCTTCTTTGCTTCTTTTCTTGATATGTAAGATTTTCTCACACATCTGTTCAATTGCTTGTTTGCATCAGCCAGCCATACTAGGACTGTTTGCTTTGATTACTTGCTGTTCTTGACCCAACACTCTAACAGAGCTTGTCAACGATTTAAACACTAAGGGCTGCTGTAGTGGGGCCTTTTCTAACTCATAGGTGACATAAAAGTTTGGCTGTACACTACAGTAGGCTCTCCAAGAGTACCTGGAGATTCAGTTCGAAGGTATGCCTAGTTTTTACATAGTGGAGACATAGTGAATGCTCATTTCATTGTGTGCAAGTGCAAGAGATGCGGCATGTTTCATTATGTGGTGTTGTTTTGTTATAATCTCATCCTTTTGTGTTCACAGACTGGAAAGTATGCATATTTATCTTCCAAGGAGACGAGTAACTAGTTTGTGTCACCTTGCAGAGGGGGTGCAATGAAGATAAGATTGAGGATTTCCAAGTACAAGATGTTAGGAAGGAGCCTTGCAAGAGAAGTAGGAGCTACGCTGAGCCTCTTCAACCTGCTAAGGTAAGTCACTGTATGCAACTCAACAGTTCAATTCCTTGTTTGTTTCAGGCATATGTCGGATTCCGGGTTCCGGCAGACCCTTGAGGTTCGAACACTGGGGTGCGTGCGGAGATTTCGCCTTCTACCTACCTGCACCCCTCCGCCTCGCTAAGATCTAAGCTATGGAAAGAACAGCACAAGAGACACGGGGTTTATACTGGTTCGGGCCACCGTTGTGGTGTAATACCCTACTCCAGTGTCTGGTGTGATGGATTGCCTCTTGGGCTGATGATGATGAGCAATACAAGCGAGAACAGCCTCGCGAGGGTCTGTTCTTGGTTGGGGGGGATGAACTGCTGGGAGGAGTTCAGTCACCTCTCTCTCTCTCTCTCTCTCTCTCTTCTCGACTCTCTCTCTGATTTCGATCTTGGTTCCCCTTGCCATGTGGGTGGCTAGTCCTATTTATAGGCAAATGCCCTAGGCCTCTTCCCAAATATTGAGCAGGAAGGGCACCAACAATTGGCCATTTTGGAGGGGAACATCTGGTACACTGATCCTGACTAAAGTTGGTCCTCGCCTGCCAAAGGCTCTGGTGGTGACGCTGGCTTGGGCTCCACAATGACTTCCTCCCTGCCGTTGGACTGGTCTTGGTCTCATTGCACCGAAACGGGTGCCTTTGCTTGATGCTCTCGCCTGCGCTTGCTCCCTTTGCACCAAAGAGGAAAGGAGGACACTGCGCGGTCTGGCGCCCGCCTGGCACCCTTGGTCGTCATGGCTTGCATCATGGGCACCTCGTGAGGTACCCCGCCTTGATCTCTCCGTCTCCTCGCGAGCCAGCCTGATGAGGCCGTGCCTGAGGAAGCTCCATGTCGTCCGCCCCGCGAGGCTTGGCCCCTCGCTAGGGTCTTGGGTCTGCGTTGAAGAAGATGGGCCGTGCTGGCCCCCTTTGAGCCACGCCGCAGGCCACGGGCAGGCAAGTCTGGGGACCCCCGTTCCCAGAAGGCCAACAGTAGCCCCCGGGCCCAAGGCGCGCCCAGACTTGGCTGTGCAGGGAGGCGAAAGGGCAAGGGCGAAGCGCCGCGGGCCCTAACAGCCTGCGGCCTTGGGCGCCGCATGGCGGTTGATTGGGCGTGGGCGGCACTCTTTCCCCATGCCCCCCTTATTTTGCGCCATGCTAGGCGGAATCGTAGTCGTACACAACCGCTCCCCTTTCTGTTGCTCGAGCGCCCTCTGTCCTTCCTCCGCTCGAACTCCAGCTTCTGTTGTCAACCCAATCTCGAACCTTCTTCCCCCTTCCCTTCGCCATGGCTCCGACGAAGAAGGGAGGAGGGAAGAAACCCATGCCTCCGCCTTGCTCGCCGCCGTTGGCGGCCCCCGCCGAGGGCTTGGGCAAGGTCAGCTCGACTCTGGCCACTATCTTCAACGAATGCAGGAGGACGATGGCCTGGCCCGCATCTCACTTCTCCATCGACAGGATAGTCACCGAGGTCCAGTATTTCGCCGACGCCCTGTGGGCGGGTCTGGTTCCCCCCTTTTCTGATTTCTTCAATGCCGTGCTTTCCCACTATCAGATCCACATGATGCATCTGGGTCCTGAATCTATCACCCTTCTTTCGGTCTTCGCCTTTGTTTGCGAGGCAATGATGGGCATCCTTCCTTCGGTTGCCTAGCTGCGCCACTTCTTCTCTCTGCGTCTTGTCGACCCTACCCAATGCTCGGCGTGCGTGAGCTTCGCTGCCGCGTCTGAGACAGCGGCCTCAGGGATTGACTTCAGGCTCCCTCCGCCCGCGGCTGGGTTCCGCGAGCGGTGGCTGTATGTGGATGTAGGGGTGCCCAGCCCCCTGCTATCGGAGCCAACTTCGCCTGATGTCCCCAATTCGGGATGGGGCCAGGAGACGCTTGAGAGCCCCCGGCTCATCTTCGTCTGGCACCGCTTCGCGTTCTTGAGGTCGCTTGGCGTGACGGCGCCCAAGGTGGTGAAGGAGTTCCTGCTACGCCGCGTTGCTCCTCTCCAACGCCACTCCCGCCGGATGTGGGCCTTCAGCGGGCGTGATGATCGTATGAGGCTCCAGGAAGAGGACCTGGCGCCTGATGTGCTCAGGGCAGCGCTCTTGATCCTGACTCGGGACCCTAACCCTAGCAGCATCCAGCAGGGAGGGGCCTTGCTGTACCTCTGCCAGAACAGGGGCGATTTTGTGAATTAGATGCCTATCTTTGATGAGTGGGGGCCGCGCCTTGCCGGCCTCCGGGGGCCTCGCGAGAACCCAGTGATGGTGACTGCCCTTCCAGTCGGCCAAGGTGACTCTTCCTCAAGTGGCAGAGCAGGGAGGCATGAGGCGCCAGAGGCCGAGGGGGCTCCCGGTAGGGTGACAGCGCCGGGCGATGCTCATGAGGGAGCACCTCTTGGGGCCCGTGCCGCTGAGGCCGAGGGTGGCAAGCAGCTGCCCTCACCGCCTGCGACTGAGGCCCCTGAGGCTCCAGCCGCTTCTCTTGGCGAGGCGATTGGCAGCGCGCATCAGGCAGGCGCCCCTGATGCGGATCGCCTTGACGCCCCGTCTTCATCGCAGGTTGATCCCTGCGCTCAACTCTTGGGCCGCTTCCACATGGACTTTGAGGCCCTTTGGAAGAGAAGGGAGGCCCTGGGCGACGATTAACCTTGTCGCCTGTTGAAGTGTAGGAAGTACTTCGCCACTGATGAGTAAGCCTTCTCCTTTCCCAGCTCCCGATCCTTCTGTTGCTTTTGCTGATCCTTGCTCCGCAGGCCCCTTCCAGCCGAGCTCGCGGAGATGGCTGAGGTGCCGTCCCCCTTGGCTTCGCCCCCTCCGCCATCCTCAAGCACTCCGAGCAGCAGAGCCCTTGTGGTGAGGGAGATCGGGGAGGCGAACCGTCCGGAGGCGCATCGTGGCCCTGCGCACCTCGTGATCCTCCTTCGCGGGCCTTCTCGTGGCATAGCCAGCCTGCCATGGGCTTCTCGCCTGGTCGTGGACTGCGATTGGCTGGGGCGCTCCCTGCGCTCTTCATCTGGGGACGGGCTGGCTCTAGGCCGGGCTTCTGGCGTGGCGTGCCCGGCCGTCGCGAGGGTGCCAGCCCCCAGCCCCCTGCCTGGAGGGGGAGTGCTGATTCTTGGCCCCCGGTGCTTGCTTGGGGCAGATGATGGTGTGGAAGACATGCTCGAGCGCACCCGGGAGCGTCGCGCTCTTCGCCAAGGATTCCTTCGAAGGTCGGCTGACGCGCTGAGCCTGCTTGGTGAGGAGCTTGCTGATGAAGACGCGCGCCTTGAGGCCGAGGGCCTGCGCCTGGCTGCAGAGAGGCGCAAGCTGGAGGGCGCCATCGCCCTCGCGCGCTGTCAGCGTGATCTTGACGATGCAGAGGCCAAGGCATCGCTGGTGGCCTCTCGGGAGGCCCGATCTCGGGCCGCTGAACAGGCCCGGGAAGCTGACCGGTGGCGAGAGGCGGCGGAGGAGCGGGCTCGGGAGCTCCTGGCCTGGTGCCACTCACTGGAGGAGCAAGTGGAGCTGCGCGAGGCAGCCCTCGCGTCGATGGAGGTGGCCTCTGGCGACCCAGCAGAGCTCCTGAAGCGTGAGGAGGCGCTGATGCCGGAAGCCACTGAACGTACCCGCGAATACGAGCGTCTGGAGACGAGGGAGCGCTTGGTGACGCAGGCGGAGGATGATGTCGCTGCACGGGAAGCCCGTGTCCTGGAGGAGGTCGGACGTCGGGTGGCGATGGCGCGCTTGAACCTTGAGGACAAGTTTGAGGAGAGGCTGGGGTTGATCCGGGCCGAGGCTGAAGGTAGGACTGCTGCTTGAGGGCCAAGCTGGAGGAAGCGGCGCGGCGGGCTGATGCCTTTCGGGTCGCCCTTGAGGTAGCGCAAGGGGAGTCAACCACCTCCCAGGCCGAGGTGCTCCTTCTTCGCTAGCGGGTGGAGGAGGCTGAGGTCGTCGCGCGCCAGAATGCGGACGAGATATGTCAGCGGCGGATCCTAGAGCATGAGCACGGCCCCATGCTCACCACGCTCCGGGAGAGAGCCAACACAGCCTTGGGCAACATCTGCGAGGCGGCTGTTGGCGAGCCGCACGCAGTCAACTACGCCGGCAACCTTTAGTTCTTCACCGACGTGGTGACGCAGCTAGAGGCACGGTCGGTCTGGGCTGACGGGTTGGTGGACAAGAGGAGCCGCGCCCTGCTTGGGCGCGCCTTTTCTCGCGTCTTCAGTCATCTCCAGAACATGGATCCCCACTTCGATTTCGACGCCGCCATCGCCCTAGTCCCCCAGGCCGTCCGAGGCGACCTGGCGCACTGGGTGGAAGACAATGTGGATGCTGTTGTCAGGGCCTTCGCTTCGGACAACGACGGCATGATTATGGCTGCCAACGAGGGCGGTGTGGTGAACGGCCCTGCCGCCGCTGGCGGTGACGCAGACAGCGATGGTGAGTCCAGCGACGCCAGCAACGGTTCAGGTGGTGCTCCTGAGGACGCATTGGGGGATTTATCCGACTGATTGTGCATCGTTCCTGCTTCCTTACCCTTCATGAATAGAACTCAGGTTTTGGCCTGATGGCTGTGAGAGCATTTTGGAGGGGGAGCCCCTCATGTAAAACTTGTGTTCCTCGTATTAGTAGAAGCTACATTGTCCATGCGCCCGCGCCAAGTGGTTGGCTTAAGCGACGCGCTGGTCGGCTAGTTTACCTTTGTCCCGTGCGGGCCCTAAGGTAGCCTGTGGGAGGCTGTGGTGTCCCGAGTGTTCCCTGATCGAATCCGTAGGATCTAGAGTAAAAAACCCTCCTGAGAGGACGCGGCGGCGGCAGTCTGGACTGCGCGCAAGCTGGACCTGACCCGGCTCGCGAGGGGCTCACGAGGGGAGGCAGCTGAAGCGAGGTGGTAACCAAAACGCGAGAAATTGCTCGAACGAGACTAAGCACCCCTTCCCCGAACACACGCAAATCTCAAATTCGAATCCAACTTAAATCCAGCGGGGGAAAGTGACAACCAAAGGGAAGATCAATGAAAGTAGACAAAAGGCCGCGTTCGGCACCTAATCTAGTCTTGGACGTCTTCTCACCAGCGCGGAGCTAAGTGCTGCCACTAGGCATGGGAGGGAGCCCCAGGGCCTGAGGCCGGCACCCCTGAGACTCCGGGGCGTGTACGGCCCCACTCATTATTACGTGAGAGTGTCATGGGGCGGCGAGCTTCACAGGCACTGGGCCTTCTTCACAGGTACCGGCCTTGCTTCATATCGTCTGACGAGGGCCTCGCCTTGCGCCACACTCTAGTGCCATCAACGACGACCGGAAACCAGGACGGCGCCGATGAGGTAGAGCGGTCACCAGTGGTTCCCCCGACGACCACGGGTCCTCCGCCAGGGGCAGGCCCTGAGGCACCTCCCTAGCAGAGAGCCTACCTCCTGAGAACGCCTTGCTATGAACACCGCGGTGGTGATGTCGGATCTCGGCCCCTCTCCTGCAGCCCCCTGCGCCCTCCTCCCGAGGGGTAGGAGACTGTGGGAGCGGGGCAGCTGCTCGCTATGGCGACCTACACCTCCTGCGATCCACGATTAGCGTATGCCTGCTCCTGAGGAATTAGTGGTACCCGATAATCGCTGCCTCCAGCGTGGCCGGTGGGACCATCCCGGGACTCCTGGAAGAGCTCAGCTTCTGGCGCCTCGTCCCCCCAGCTTGGGCTGAGGAGCGAGCCTTGTTCGCCCTCATGAGGGTGCCCTTGGTCCATCATGTGGGGCACATATTCTTCTGGCGCCGTCATCCCGAAGGCCGCGCCGTAGTGCTCCGCATGCCATGCAGCTCTGCTTGATGCGCCCACCGTGGGGTGGTAGCGCGGCTGTCCACTGGGGCCGTGGGTCGCGTCGAGTCCTTCTTCTTCGTGGACCGGGAGTAGGGGCAGCGCCGCCGCCGGTCCGGTGCCGACAACTTCGCTGGCGTTGGAGTAGCCTTGGAGCCCGCGGGCGCGCGCGGAGCCCCCGCGCGGGCCACCCTAGGCTTGAGACGGGAGCTGGGTGCAGAAGGGGTGAGCCCCCGAGGCGGCGAAGCCCAGGAGCTCTGCCACCCACTCCAGCAGCACGTCGCGGCCGCCCTCCAGCAGCCTGCACTACAGCAGCTCTCGGGCCACCATAAGCGCGGCCCTCGAGTTCGCCTGCTCCCGGCGGGCGTACGGTGTCGTGGTCGCGGCGTGATTGGAGGCCCTTGCTGCCGACCGCGCCTGCCGCGGTGTGAGAGCTGTCGAAGCCTGTCCACGTCGCCCGCGGCCCGCAGCGCCCTGCGGACCGCGAGCTGCCTGGGGCATGGGGTCGCCCGAGGCGAGCGGCTCTGCGCTGGCGGGCCACGCCGCCCAAGGATCTGGGTTGCCCGCCTGGTCGCCAGACATGGTGATGACGACGCGACGGGAAATGAAGCGGTAGAAGGTGGATTCCGGCGCACCCCTACCTGGCGCGCCAAATGTCGGATTCCGGGTTCCGGCAGACCCTTGAGGTTTGAACACTGGGTGCGCGCGGAGATTTCGCCTTCTACCTACCTGCACCCCTCCGCCTCGCTAAGATCTAAGCTATGGAAAGAACAACACAAGAGACACATGGTTTATACTGTTTCGGGCCACCGTTGTGGTGTAATACCCTACTCCCGTGTGTGGTGTGATGGATTGCCTCTTGGGCTGATGATGATGAGCAATACAAGGGAGAACAGCCTCGTGAGGGTCTGTTCTTGGTTGGGGGGGATGAACTGCTGGGAGGAGTTCAGTCACCCCCTCTCTCTCTCTTCTCGATTCTCTCTCTGATTTCGATCTTGGTTCCCCTTGCCATGTGGGTGGCTAGTCCTATTTATAGGCAAAGGCCCTGGGCCTCTTCCCAAATATTGAGCGGGAAGGGCGCCAACAATTGGCCATTTTGGAGGGGAACATCTGGTACATTGATCCTGACTAAAGTTGGTCCTCGCCTGCCAAAGGCTCTGGTGGTGACGCTGGCTTGGGCTTCACAATGACTTCCTCCCTGCCGTTGGACTGGTCTTGGTCTCGTTGCACCGAAACGGGTGACTTTGCTTGATGCTCTCGCCTGCGCTTGCTCCCTTTGCACCAAAGAGGAAAGGAGGACACTGCGCGGGCTGGCGCCCGCCTGGCACCCTTGGTCGTCATGCCTTGCGTCACGGGCACCTCATGAGGTACCCCGCCTTGATCTCTCCGTCTCCTCGCGAGCTAGCCTGATGAGGTCGTGCCTGAGGAAGCTCCGTGTCGTCCGCCCCGCGAGGCTTGGCCCCTCGCAAGGGTCTTGGGTCTGTGTTGAAGAAGATGGGCCGTGCTGGGCCCCCTTCGAGCCATGCCGCAGGCCGCAGGCAGGCAAGTCTGGGGACCCCCGTTCCCAGAACGCCGACAGCATAGTTAATTTTCTCTTTCAATTGCTTTATTTGTCCTGTGTTAATGAGATGCCCAAATAATCATGCTTGATGTTCGGTACTTGTATCACTATTAGTTGACATAATTAAATGCATTACCATTTAATTACTCTGACGAAGTATGCCTGAAGCTTTGAAGTCTATTAACCAACTATTATTGCATGAGCTCACAATCTAGTTTATACTACGCTAATGATTGCATAGTTTTGCCTGCTGTAGTATGTTTGTATGAAACCCTCTGTTGTTCATTATGCTCCCTAAGACACTAATTGAGGCACAGAATGGCCAACTGCTTGCTTACTTATACGCAACGTGCTATCTAAATTTGTAACTTGTCTGTGTTTTTGATTGGGCCCCAACATCATGCTCCTCTGGTGAGCTAAGAGAGATTTCTGTATGCAAGCTGCACAGACTATCTTTTTTATATTTTTTAAAATATCACCTACTTATGCTTCATGACGTGTAACATTTTTTTAAAGTGATGTGTAACATTATTGTTAGTCCTGTTTTGCCATGTAGTACAAAATAGTGTCTTGTTCGCTTCACTGTTGTAACTATATTTTTGCCCTAGTCATGTGTACTTACAGAAACATTTCAGGATGAAGTGACATCAACACAAAGATCTGCGAGCAGTGCGGCACGGCCGTTACCGAATGCTTATGGATTGGAATTGGAATGTGCTGATGTTCTCGAGCATCAACTAGAGGTGGCAAGACAACGTGTACATGATTGTCAACGTATAATCAACAAGTTGAGACTGGACATGCAGGTATTAGATGCAGGAGTCAAAAAAATGAAACAAGACACTGAGGTAACCATGAAGGAATTGGAGATTTTTTAGACTGAAATTTGTGCTATCTGAATCCGGCCAATCCTATTTTCTGAAGAGATTATAGTTCAAAAGGAGTAAAGTTGATGCGCGTCCATGATGTATGTGATGTATTTGCCCAGTGTATGTAATTTGCTGTTTGTGTATGCTTTATTATCACCTGTGCCGAACCATAATGCCCAGTGGGTATAATCGGCTGTAATTTCTTTATTGTATAGTGTAGGATTATTCTACCTTTCTATGCCTTGATCTCTTTGTTGTATAGTGTATGCTTTTAGAGGTGATAGTATTGAGTAGGATAAATCTTTGAATATGCTATATCGTTCAAACGGGGGCTAACTCGCCCGACCATGGCCCTTCACGGGCCATTGGATCCATGGGCCTTCTATGTCTCGTAGGATCCATGGGCCTTCTACGTCTCGTAGGATCCATGGGCCTTCTATGTCTCGTAGGATCCATGGGCCTTCTACGTCTCGTAGGATCCACGGGCCTTCTACGTCTCGTAGGATCCATGGGCCTTCTACGTCTCGTAGGATCCATGGGCCACCAACTCATTTATGGGTGTTGTACGAGCCTTTAATGGGCTGTAGACGGGCCTTTAATGGAAATCGTATGTTTTATGGGCTGACCATAA
Organism: Triticum urartu; assembly: GCF_056163025.1. Classification (NCBI taxonomy): domain Eukaryota; kingdom Viridiplantae; phylum Streptophyta; class Magnoliopsida; order Poales; family Poaceae; genus Triticum; species Triticum urartu. The sequence continues at coordinate 332,155,324 of NC_141875.1, forward strand.
TGGGCCGTTAATAGGCCGTATTTGGTGATGCTATGAAAATGGTTGTCGGTGTCAAAACCGATGGATCTCAGGTAGGGGGTCCCAAACTGTGTGTCTAAGGCGGATGGTAACAGGAGGTAGGGGACACGATGTTTTACCCAGGTTCGGGCCCTCTTGATGGAGGTAAAACCCTACGTCCTGCTTGATTTATTCTTGATAATACGAGTAGTACAAGAGTTGATCTAGCACGAGATCGGAGAGGCTAAACCCTAGAAGCTAGCCTATGGTATGATTGTATATTGTCCTACGGACTAAAACCCTCCGATTTATATAGACAAGGTCGGTTATAAAGGAGGAGATATACATATCCGTATTGCCTAGCTTGCCTTCCACGCCAAGTAGAGTCCCATCCGGACACGGGATGAAGTCTTCAATCTCATATCTTCATAGTCCAACAGTCCGGCCAAAGGATATAGTCCGGCTGTCCGGAGACCCCCTAATCCAGGACTCCCTCAGCAGCCCCTGAACCAGGCTTCAATGACGACGAGTCCAGCGCACAGTGTTGTCTTCAGCACTGCAAGGCGGGTTCCTCCTCTGAACACACCACAGAAGAGTTTGAATACAAGGATAGTGCCCGACCCTGCAAAATAAGTTCCACATACCACCGTAGAGAGAATAATATTTCCACAAATCTAATCTGCTGACACGTTTTGGTAGCATGACATCACGCCATGGCCCGGTAATTATTCAAACTGTTTTTCTTTAACCAGCCCCGCACATAACGCGAGGCGGTTTCTTGACACGTCTTGTCAAAGCAGAGATCGTGTTCCCCTTATTATGGGATTCTCATCAATACGGACATGGGTAACCCAACCGCGCCATCAATTTCGGCGCTTGGGGGATAAGCGAGTTTTACCAGGCTAGTGGGGGCACATAGTTTAGTCCGCCCTTATAAAGGGATAAGATCTCACCTTTTTCTACCCATGCCTTTTTCCTCCTTGCTCATCCATTCTCGCGCACTCGAGCTCCAGCGCCCAAGTCCGCATCCTCCTCCTCAACTCTCTCCAAACATGTCCGGAGCGGGAGGCAAGTGGATGGCCTCCTCCGTCACGGAGGGGCACATCAAAAAGTTATGTGGAGCCGGATACTTAGCCACGGATATCGCGCACTAGCTGCCAACCGCGGGGCAGGTCGTCCCTACCTCGGAACCTCACAAAAGGGTGGTTTTCCTCCCCCACTTCATCCGTGGACTGGGGTTTCCCCTCCATCCATTCGTCTGCGGCCTCATGTTCTATTATGGGCTGGACTTTCATGATTTGACCCTGAATTTCATCCTCAACATCTCGGCGTTCATCGTCGTGTCCGAGGCTTTCCTCCGCATCCGGCCTCACTTCGGCCTGTGGCTGAAGACCTTCAATATCAAGCCGAAAGTGGTGGGCGGCCAACAAGCGGAATGTGGCAGAGCCATGGTGGGTAAAATGCCCAACGTTATATGGCTCGAGGGCTCCTTCGTGGAGACCATAAAGGGGTGGCAATCGGGGTGGTTCTACATCACCGAGCCGCGCGATGCCAACTGGGTGGCGGCCCCCAAGTTTCGATCCGGAATCCCCACGTGACTCACTTCCTGGAAGGAGAAGGGCCTGTCCTGGGGTTCATCGGTGGAGCTGGACGGACTCCAGAAGTATATCCGGAACATGATAAGAAAGAAACTTAAGCTTGTCAACATAGTCCAGGTCATGCTCTTCCGCCGGATCCTCCCGTGTCAACAACGGGATTTCAACTTATGGGAGTTCGACCCGGCCCAGCACCAGACTCTACATGAGCTCTTCGACACGACGCATAAGGACGTCTGGAGGGTGTTGTTCAAGGGCGCCGAGGTCCCTCCCTCTCTTACCGAGGACCATGGGCTAAGCGCGAAGTGCCCTGCGAATCCGGTAAGTTCTGTACATCTGGTAGGATATTTATTTCCCATAGCTTAACCTTTTGCAGGGTCTGAGCTCCCATGCCTTTGACAGGACTGGGTGGAGGCTCTCCTGACGGAGATACGAATTGCGGCTCCTTATGAGGTGCCGGAGAAGACCAAGAAGAAGGCCAAGGGAACCCGAAAGAGTTCCCGGCGCCAGGTGGTATCGGACTCATCGTCCGATAACACCGAGACACCCTCCTCCCGTGAAAACAGGGAGAAGGAAGATGAAGATTCTCCCCCTCCAGTCGGGGGAGACAAGAAAAGGAAGGCCGCCCCAACCGGGGAGGCCGAAGGGTCCAAGAAGGGAAGAACTCTCCTTCCAGACTGCTCCACCACCGCCGCCGACAGCGAAGACGAGTGGCTGCTAAGGGCCAAGCCCCTGGCGAAGTCGTAAGTATTCGGATACCAGAGTAACTAATAGCATACCTTTGTCACACTGCTTCTCCTAACGCTGAATATGATTATGCAGTCCGCCCCAAGCCCGTATCGATGTATCATCGTCGGACGGTTCCTTGGACTTGTCGGACATGAATAGTGATACACTTCCAACCGCCTCCTCTCCTTGCCCTACGGACAATGCCGAGGTATTGTCTCAAGGGGCACCGAGCCGGGGGGAGACAGTCCCAGAGGCGCCTCAAGGCGACCTTCCGGACTCCAGGAGCAAAGGGAGCAAGGCTCCCGGGGGCTCCAAGTTCGGCTCTTAGCCGAACACCGCATCGGAACCTCCAGCGGTTCCGGACTCGGCCAGGCGGCCCCCTTCAAAAAGGGGCAAGACGCCCGTGCCGGTGACCTCTATCCATCCAGAGGCACCGGACAACCTGCTGGGAGCGCTTCGCGGCGCTTCCATCGACGAAGAACACCGCACTGCCCAAAAGGGGAAATAGGAAAAGGGGCAACCTGCTGGGAGCGCTTCGCGGCGCTTCCATCGACGAAGAACACCACACTATTATGAGTGCGGTGATCAAGAAGGTTCAGTCCGCCAAGAGCGGACTGACTGAAGCCTGTGCCAGCCTTCTAACAGGCTTTGAGGTAAGTATTTAAAATATAGGAAAAATATTACCGCATAGACAGTAGACCCTGATGCTCTGTTTGGTGTTCACAAAGAAAAGCCAAATAGAGGATCAAATAATATATGCAGGAGTCTAATATAAGTATGTCTGTATGCGTATGAAGGCTTCGCTGCTGACCTCTGCCGCACTGGATGCGGAGGTCGCCACACTGAAGCAGGACCTCGAGGGGCCGAGAAAGAGCTCGGCCTTGCCAAGAGGCAGCTCGAGGAGAACAAAGGTAAGTAATACCTTGTATATATATATATAAAAGAAAAAGTGGTTGTGAAATGACAGGATCATCATGAATGTGCCAGGGGCCACGACCGAAGTGGCGACCCTGAAGCAAGCGCTGTCCGAGGCCGAAGACAAAGCGGCCAAGGAGCGTAGCGAGCGGGAGAAACAAGAGGCACGGGTGGGCGAGGTGCATCAAGAGCTCCAGGATCTCGTGAAGAAGCACGAGGCTTTGGAGCTTGACTCGAAGACGTGAGAGTTCGAGCTTGCCGCGGCCCTCGAGAGCACAAAGCATGCCAAGGCCGAAGCCCAAAAGGCCCTCTAGGAGATTGAGGCGATGAGGAGGATAGCGGCGGGTAAGGCATTCAATATGCAAAGTAAGCATGTGAAAGTAAATTACTTGTTACTTACCCAAGTCCGGAGCTCTCCAGGAGCATTCGTGTAATGCCTCGAGACCGATGTGCCAGGTGTCGTCCAGTTATTCGTTGTTGTTGTCTTGTCATTGCTTGCGTGTCATGCATTGCATATCATGTCATCATGTGCATTTCATTTGCATACATGTTCGTCTCATGCATCCGAGCATTTTCCCCGTTGTCCGTTTTGCAATCCGGCGCTTCGTTCTCCTCCGGTGGTCATTTCTACCCTCTTCTCGTGTGTGGGGATTAAACATTTCCGGATTGGACCGAGACTTGCCAAGCGGCCTTGCTTTACTACCGGTAGACCGCTTGTCAAGTTTCGTACCATTTGGACTTCGTTTGATGCTCCAACGGTTAACCGAGGGACCGAGAAGGCATCGTGTGTGTTGCAGCCCAACATACTTCCAATTTGGCCCAAAACCCACCTAAACCTGTTCCATCATCTCGGTCGTTCGATCGCGATCGAGTGGCCGAAAACCGCACCTCATTTGGACTCTCCTAGCTCCCTCTACCTATAAATATGTGTCTCCCTCCAAAATCCTCGCGCAGATCAAACCCTAGCTTCACCCTCCTTGCGCCCGGATAAATCTCCCACCGTGCCGGACAATGTCCAGCCGCGCCGCCACCTCGCTCCGACGAATCTCGTCGCGCCATGTCACCCCGCCGCCGCCGCTAGCCTACTGCGCGCCGCCACCTGGCCTGCCCCGCCGCCTCTCCCGCGCGGGCCCGGGAGGCCCAGATCCGGCCCCCCGGCCCGGTGCACCGCGCCGCCGCCTGGCGCCCGAGCCGCTGCCCGCGCCCGCGTGCCTTCGCCGCCGGCCGCCGCGCGCCACCGCGCCTCACCCTCGCCGGAACTGCCATGCGCCGCCCGCATCATCTCCGGCCAGCTCCGCCCACCGCCAAGCTTCCTCGTCGCCGGCGTGGCGCCCCGCGCCGCCCGTAGCCTGCGGCCATCGCCGGACCTCCTCCTCGACTTCGTTCACTCGCCGGAGCTCGCGGAGTTCGCCGGAGTAGACTCCGGTCGGATCCACTCGGAGTGATCAGATCCACCCTTCCCCTCAACCAAAAGCCCCGTCCAGATCCGGATCCGTGCCGTCCCGCTTCTCTCTGTCCCGCGTTGACTTTTCGCGGAGGTATAAATTTCACTAAGTCCCCGAAATTCCCAGATTCATATGCCCATGTTCATCGCATCGTAACTTTGCATCCGTAGCTCCGTTTTGCGCGTATAGCATATCAAAATGTTCATCTCAGAGAGCACATCATTTAACCTCACTGCATCATTTTCATTTGAGCTCATCTTGATGCCCGAAATGCTGTTGGAAGAGTGCTATTTGAGTTAATAGTCAGATCTGCTGCACCAAATAGCTATTTGTCATTTTTGCCATGATTATTGTGTGCATGATATGCCCCTGAGCTCTTCATGAGTTTTGTTATATGCTTTGTCATCTTTCCAGAGCTGCCATCCATGTATTTTTGTGATGTGTGTGGTGACTAGCACAACCTTGCAAAGTGGAGAATTCGTTAATGCTGATTTCAGGGACTTAGCATTTCCACTAAGTCCTTGATCTGTTTATTTCAATATGCCATATGTTCATGTTGTTTCCTAGTGATCCGCGCCTCTTTTGAGGATGATCAGTAAGGATGATTTGTTAATCTTGTAGTGCTCTATCCATCCATGTCTTTGTTTGCAATTATGGAGCACCCTAGCTTGAGTCAATCGAGCTCTACTTTTGGTATTTCGTGAATCTGGGCAGATTGTCTACTTGTTAGCGATTTTGCCGAGGGTGTTGTTGTTGATCCGTGCATGCTATGTTAGTGTTCTTGCCATGTTTAGCTTGTATAATGTGTATTCTTGATGGGCGTATGCTTAGATTGTCATGCCTTGCTCTGTAGTGAGTGCATCGAGCTCGTAAACATGCCTACTTGATATCTGATTTGCAAGCTCCAGTTTTTCACTAAGTCTGTGATCTGATTACGTTTTTGCCATGTTCACATGCTTGCAAATGTATTCTCTGATCCCTTTTAGCTCAAGGTCATTAAGGGACTTTTGTTAAGCTCTTTGAGTGGCCCCATGCCATGCTTTACTTTGCCATGTTCAGGCCCTGTAGCATATAGTTTTCTTGCTCCAAAGTGTGCTACCTGATCTGAAATTCCAGGCTTGTGTTAATTTCTCTAAGTCTGAATCTGTTTACCAATTGCTCTTTTGCCATGCTTGCTTGAACCTGTTAATGGATGAATTAGCCGTAGCTCAGTGTTCATCTTTTGTTAAGCATCATGAGTGCATCCCTGTCATGTATTTTGTTGTCATGTTTGAGTGCTGTAGCATGTTCATCTTGTTGCATTTAGTTGGCTACTTGCTGTAAATCGCAGACCGGTGTCATATTTGAATTGCTTGCCATTTCCAAACCGTAACTCCGATTCCGGTGATCTTTATATCGTTTTCAAGAGATTTCACCTCACCTTTCCAGTGGCACACTTGGATTTCCAAGTTGAGGCCAGGTTCAATCATTCCTTGTCAAATCTCACCGCATCTCGCATATCATATCATGTTCATGTGTTGGTTGTTTACTATGTTGTGTGCTTCTTCGGGTTGGTTCCGGTAACATCGCATTTGTGAGGACCCGTTCGTCTACGTCCGTTTGTCTTCTTCATGGACTCGTTCTTCTTCCTTGCGGGATTTCAGGCAAGATGATCATACCCTCGAAATCACTTCTATATTTGCTTGCTAGTTGCTCGCTCTTTTGTTATGCCTATGCTGCGATACCTACCACTTGCTTATCATGCCTCGCATATTGTTGAACCAAGCCTCTAACCCACCTTGTCCTAGCAAACCGTTGATTGGCTATGTTACCGCTTTGCTCAGCCCCTCTTATAGTGTTGTTAGTTGCAGGTGAAGATTGAAGTTTGTTCCTTGTTGGAACATGGAGATGTTGTTCCTTGTTGGAACATGTTTATTTTGTTGGGATATCACAATATATCTTATTTAATTAATGCATATGTATACTTGGTAAAGGGTGGAAGGCTCAGCCTTATGCCTGGTGTTTTGTTCCACTCTTGCCGCCCTAGTTTCCGTCATATCGGTGTTATGTTCCCGGATTTTGCGTTCCTTACGCGGTTGGGTTATAATGGGAACCCCTTGATAGTTTGCTTTGAATAAAACTCCTCCAGCAAGGCCCAACCTTGGTTTTACCATTCGCCACCTAGCCTCTTTTCCCCTTGGGTTAGGCCAGCCCAAGGGTCATCTTTATTTTAACACCCCCCCGGGCCAGTGCTTGTCTAAGTGTTGGTCCGAACTAAGTAGACTGCGGGTCCACCTCGGGGAAACTTGAGGGCTGGTTTTACTCATAGGATGTCTCATTCGGTGTTGCCCTGAGAACGAGATATGTGCAGCTCCTTTCAGATTGTCGGCACATCGGCGGTCTTGCTGGACTTGTTTTACCATTGTCGAGGATGTCTTGAAGAACTGGGATACCGAGTCTGATCGGAATGTCCCGGGAGGAGGTCTATTCCTTCGTTGACCGTGAGAGCTTGTGATGGGCTAAGTTGGGACACCCCTGCAGGGATTTGAACTTTCGAAAGTCGTGCCCGCGGTTATGGGCAGATGGGAATTTGTTAATTTCCGGTTGTAGAAAACCTGAAGTTGCCCTTAATTAAAATGCATCAACCGCGTGTGTAACCGTGATGGCCTCTTTCCGGCGGAGTCCGGGAAGTGAACACGGTGTTGGAGTTATGCTTGACGTAGGTTGTTCTAGGATCACTTCTTGATCATACTTTTATCGATCGTGTTTTGCCTTCTCTTCTCGCTCTCATTTGCATATGTTAGCCACCATATATGCTAGTCGCTTGCTGCAGCTCCACCTCATACCTTTACCTTACCCATAAGCTTAAATAGTCTTGATCGTGAGGGTGCGAGATTGCTGAGTCCCCGTGACTCACAGATACTTCCAAAACCAGCTTGTAGGTGCCGATGAGACCGTGCAGATGACGCAACCATGCTCAGGAGGAGCTCGATGAAGATCTTGTCCTTTGTGTTGTTCCGTTCTAGTTGATCAGTAATGGAGCCCAGTTGGGGACGATCGGGGACCTTTATCTCATTTGGGGTTCTTATTTTATTTTGGTTCCGTAGTCGGACCTTGATTGTATTTGGATGATGTAATGCTTTATTCATGTATTTGTGTGAAGTGGCGATTGTAAGCCAACTTTGTATCTTTTTCCCTTATGTATTACATGGGTTGTGTGAAGATCACCTCACTTGCGACATTGCTTTCAATGCGGTTATGCCTCTAAGTCGTGCTTCGACACGTGGGAGATAAAGCCGCATCGAGGGCGTTATAAGTTGGTATCAGAGCCTTCCCCGACCTTAGGAGCCCCCACTGATTGATCGTTTTTAGCGGCCGAGTTTGAGTCTAGAAAAAAAATGTTTTGAGTCATTTAGGAATTATATATCGGAGAGTTCAGGAATTCTTTTTACTCCCCAGTCTCCTCATCGCTCTGGTAAGGCATCCTAACGTAGAGTTTTGACTCTTCTCAAATTTCACAAAAAAAAATTAGGATCACGTGGGTATCTTGGAATCGTTCCGATGGTTTTGCGACGAGAACATTGTTCTTGGTGCCTCCTCTCATATAAGGGTTGCGGCAGTGTCCCGGGGAGTTGAGCTCCGAGGTGTTGTCGTCACAATTGTATCGTTGCAATTCTGGAATACCTGAGTTTAGTACGCGGACATCGAAAATCTCTTTTATGCAGTTCGTTGGTGAGATAACCTCGACGCAACCCAGTACTGGGGCGGGAGTTCGGGAGTATTGCCATAACTTGTATAACGGATGCTTTTCGAAGGTTGAGGTAGATGATTTCCGAAGGTTTCTTGGTTATGTGTTGAGGGATGGATACAGCTGGATGTAGGATTTGCTAGTTTTGGGTGAGATATTATGGTTCCCCTGTATGCCCAACACCTGATTGCATAACTGGGAAAATTTCGGGAGTTTATAAGTGGGAATTCAAGTAGCTCTTAGGATATCTTTCCGACAGATGTATGATATGAAATTGGGGTTCGACGTCTAGTGGTCCGCCTATTCACGGTCGGTTTTACAGTGGTCTCGTTGTGTCTTAAAGAGTCCTTGGCTATGCTGACTCGGGGACGCTTCGTATGTCATGTGCACTACCTTGTACATGATGGTGCTATACGATCGAGCCCGTGTAGGCCCCACCACGAAAACTTCGGACGAAATCTCTATCATATGTTTGTTCCGGCTTATTCTGCAAGCCAACCCTTTGTTTTTGTTTTGAGTTGTGGTATCCGAGTTGCTTCGAAGCCAAATGTTGATTCCATACCTTCTCTAATGTTGTTCTCATACTCCGATGCGAATACTAATCCTTCTCGATCATTGAGTCTGTCATGTCAATCCTTTTTTTTCAACCGGCGTGTTTCTCTTCAAGTGGATCCGATCATTTCAACAACCGCAAGATCAAGTATCAGTTCTTCTCAACGGTGTTCGGTTCATCCATTCCAAATTGTCTTTGTTTATCCCACCCTCCCTCCCTTTGTTTTTCTCCAAGGATTCAGATCTCTTAATCGAGTATCCATCTTATTGATGTGAAGTCTCTCCATTCTTTTCTATCATTATTCTTACCCAGTGGTTCCCTTGAAGGTGTTCTTCTAGTTCACCATTATTTGTTTTTTTTCTTCTCCGGTGGAACCAATTCAAGCCTTGTTGATCATATCATTTCCTCGTTTCAACCTTCTCTTGCCGGTGCACCTCATATTCATTCACTTCTCGCTATTTAATTGTTCCGGAGTGCTCAAGATATCTCAAAGATTCGTGTTTTCCACTCTACATTCACTCAAGATCTTACGAGGTTGTTATCTCATTCAAGCCATTTAATTCTACCGGTGCAATCTCTCCTTCAAATCGTTCAACGGTGTTTCTTTTGAGTGGGCCCTGACCCACAGGTCTTTTTCCAGGATCTTACCTGACTCTTCTTATTTTCTCGGAGCTACCTCAAATTTCTTGTCAAAGTTTGACGTAAGAATGAATTATCATCAGTCAAATGTATTTCTCCAAGATCTTTCAAATTCTTTTCATAGTTGGCTCAACCTCTTCGCTTTTGATTCTTCCGGAGTGTCTAAATAATTCTCGGTGGTGTTTTCTTGTCACACCCTGCATTTTGTAACTCTTCATTTGCATTATTTAAGCATGAAAATTTGGACCCACAAAAACTTTTGCATTATTTGGCTTTTATTTGGAGTTGGTTTTCTCTCTGTGCTTTTCAAGTGCTCTTTAAAGTCAACACAACTCCACCCCCTATACTTCATCTCCTTGCCCCAAACTTCTGCCCAATGATCATGCCATGTGTACAAAGCAATGTAGTATTTTCTTACAAAATAATTTGGCCAAATAGTATTTTCAAAAATTAGTTTTTCCAAAAACCCCTGGATTGCGGTTTGCACTGCAAGTACCTAATTTGGGGTATGAAAAATATTTCAAAAGGTATATTTGAAACCTATTAGATATAGTATTCCCATAAACCCCAAAAATATAATTTTAAAAGCTATTTTCCTATTTTATTTAAAGGCTTTTTCTTAAGGCCAGAAATGGTCTTTAATAGGTTAAAATTATTTTAATGTTTTAAAAATATTTGGCAAAATTTAGGGAAACTCAGTGGACATATATTTTCCATATACAAGAGTTTCAACACTTGGTCATGTTCAAAATATTGGGCAAAACCTCCCAAAACCATTTCTGCCCATTTCAAGGATTTGAAATATTTCTACAGGAAATATTACCATAAAAATCCAAAAAAATCCAGCAACTCACAAATGCATATTGTGATGATCTTGCAAAGCCTCACTTCAATCAAGATCATTTTGGTTCACCAAAATGCCCCAAAACCCTCTCTGACTAGAACCAAATTTGAACAAGTTTGTACTACCAACTTTCTCCCCTTGACCCCAACTTTTGTGAGCATGTTCACATGACCAAATGAGGCCACTACACCAAGTGGTGCATCAAGGAGAAGTGATTTGCTCAACTAGATCTACACAAGTCCATTTCTGCTAATTTCTAGGGTTTGCCAAAGTTACATTGGCAACTTTTCCCAAATGAGCTCAAATTTGGTGGCACACCCTATTTCTAAGTGTCATTCCATCCTGTTAAGTATCATGGCAATTGGAGTTCATTTGCTTGCCCAAACCATTATCAAACACCTTCTGACATTTTGCAAAAACCACTGTTTTGACCCCTTCCACTATTCTTGGAGAGCTCAAATTTTTACCACAGCCCCTTCTAGTCATATTTTACCTCCAGTAAGTTTTCCTAGCCCAAACTCAATTGTTGGGAGGATGAAAACCTCTCTCTCCCTCTCTAGACAGCCACTTTCTCTCTCTCCCTCACCCTCTCTCCTCTCCTACTAGCTCTCCAGGGCATCCAATGCCCCTCTCTCTTCTTTACTCCCCCCTAGACCTGCTAGACACCAATGGACGCGCTCACCATGCATAAAGAATGGCCATGCCGGGCATTTGGGCGCTCTGGAGCGCGCTACAGTGCGCTCCCGCACTGTAGCCACCCCCTTCCAGCCACCTCCGGCCACCTCGGGCCTCCCCCGCGTGCCTGCCAATGCGCCTCGGCGTCCGCAGCACGCTACACGGTCGGGCCCCTCCTCTCTCCTCCTCCCCGCGCCTCCGTGCTAGTGAACAAGGGCCGCTCGAGCGCGCCAATGGTGCGGCTCACACGTGCGCACCCCTGACCTCTCCCCCACCTCCTCTCTCTATCTCACCCGACGTGGTCGACGTCCAGGAACACCCCAGACACCACGCCTGCTTCCCCCGAGCCCTGCAGCGACGAGCGTGAGCTCGCCGGCGCACGGGTCTACGGGACCTCGCTGTTCGCCTATATAAAGGCCTCCCTGAGCCCTTCTCTCCTCACCACTCGCTATATGCACCTCCAAAACCTCCCCCTGCACCCCCAGTTCTTCTCCAGAGCCGCCCGAGCTCGAGATCGAGCTCGAGCTCCGCCGCTTCGGCTCGCCGAAGTTCGCGAGGTATAGGCCTCCCCCGCTCCTCCTTTGCCTCGATCTGGAACCCCTGCATCCCACTGATCGTTTCCCCTCTCTTCCCCGCCTCGTTTGCAGCCGGAAACGGCCGAAGCCATCGACACCCGAAGCTTCTCCGCCGCGAGACCTCGTCGCCGGCGAACCAGGCAGCTCCGGTGACGCCCGCCACCTCCACCCGATCGGCGACGCAGCACTGAGTCCAGCCATGCCCTCGCCCGACCTCGCCGTGGCCTACGCCGTCGCCAGTGAGCTCGCCGTCCCCTCTGGCCTAGGGTTGATGACGACGGCCGTGGGGCCCGTCCGTCAGCCTCTCACCCTGACGCCTGGGCCCCGCCCGTCAGGTTTGAACCTGGCGCGCACGCGTGCACCAGTGCGCTGGGCCGCCTCGCTGGCTGGGCCTGCTGCCCTGCGGCTGTTCTGGCCCAGCTGGCACAGGGCCTTTTTCCTTTTCTTTTTGCCACCTTTTTTCCAAAAATTCCATAGGATAGAATATATGTCCAAATAAATTAATTCCAATTTCTAAATTCCCAAAATATTGCAACCTATTTAATGGTGCAACTTTCATTCAAATCCAACAAACTTTTCTTCACTTTAAATATTTAAATGAGATTTTGAGCATTTAAATATGCCTTTGTAAATCCATTTCTCCCATTCTGTTGCACCAAATCCAAAACTAGGAATTTTCCCCTTCTTAGTTTTCAACCTAGTATTTTACAAAAATGAGTTGACATTTTTCTGAGCACTTTGGTTTTTCTGTTTTATTATTGCCTTATTTTCTCGTTATTATTTTGCGATGATAGATTGCGTTGCTGACGAAGGAGTTGGACCAGAAGACTTTGAAGACCCAGAAGACCTTGTTGAACCAGGCAAGCAGCCCTTTGACCATGTTTATGAAACCCTTTTATGCATTCCATATGGCACTTTATCATTGTTGCATCGGAATCATGATGAGAGGGGTGCCACTTTGGTGGGTTGCCCTCGTCTCCTCCTTATTGATACTTGCATTGTGCATGACCCTACCTCCTTATGAGGGTTATGCCGGTGGGAGTAGATAGAATGCTAAAGTAGTGCTCCGCAAAAAGGGACGGGTAAAAGCATGGTGATGGAGGCAAAGCATTTTCAAAGAACTTTTCGAAAACCCCGTCGGGTGCCACTTATGCCCGAGGGAGATAATGAAATGGGTAACCACTTGATGACGAAGTGGTGTACCGAGGCAAGTGTGTGTGTTGTTTTCGAAAACGAATTAGATTTAAGATTTGTCGAGTGTCCCAACCTTACATGCGCAACCACTCTACCCTTGTATGGGAAAGGGCATTATTGATTACCTAGGCCGATACTAGCTTGGAGCCCGCATTACTAGTAACGGGGGAGAGTTGGTGCTCTCTCTCAGGACGGGGTCGTGCCAGGTAGGGCGGCCATGACTGTTTTCACAGGGCACCGGATACACCGTTGTGTCCCCTCTCGGATGTTACGATCTCGAGTGAGTCTCATATGATGTACATCGTGAGGATACGGAACAACGAGTGGACTCCTTGTTAGTGTCGTCTAGGGAAAGATAGAGATCGGGTGCTTACCCCGGGTACTTGAGGTACCGCAGGTCGTGGATGACACGGAAGTTCCCCGGATCTTGTGGGTAAAGTGTGCAACCTCTGCAGAGTGTAAAACTATTCGAATAGCCGTGTCCACGGTCAAGGACAGTTGGGCGGTGCTGCTTAAACTACGTCCACTTGTTTACAAACTAGTGTGTGTGGGAAGAATTACTTGGGTCAAGTCAGAGGACTTGACATGATCGAGTTGGGTTGGTGCCCACTCTTTAAATGTTGATACCACTACTCAGGTCAAGTCAAAGGACTTGACATGTTTGAGCTGGGTTGGTGCCTACTCCATTTATGTTAATATCTGTAACCTATCCTTATGGTTACTTGAACTCTCCTGATGCATGTCTTACGAGAAGTTGAACATGTCATTGCACTCAAAAACTAGCTTTCCGCAAAAATTTACCTATATCATGCATTGTTGTACCTTGAACCAAAACATGGGTTGCTTGCGGGTACATTCAAAGTACTCATTGGCTTGCCACTGGTTATTTAATTGGCCAGGCATGGAAGAACAGGAGTTCGAAGAAGAATTCTTTGAAGACGAACATGCAAACTAGGACGTTTCCCAGTCAGAATGCCTGTAGGGTTAAGGTAGATGGCATGGGTTCTACTTATCGACGAAGATTTCCGCTGCTTATGTTTCATTTCATGTTCAGCCCTTAAGGCTTTATCTATGTAAGACTTGACCATAATGGTCTTAATTTGTGTAAGACGGTATGAATGGATGTAAGACTCTTGTTATTCAGCTTCTGTGTGTTTAGTGAGCATTGATCTCTGGGATCACTGTACACGTGCATTTGGTGATCTCGACTTATGAGTCGGGGTCCCCACAGAGCTGGTATCAGAGCCATCCTGGCTGTAGGAAGCCTTAGTTAGCATGGGCGTTAGTTAGCTTGATACCATCTAAACTCCTCTTCTTTTCTAAGCTTATCCAACCCAAGATATATTTCCCTTATTGACCTCTCCCATTCAACCTTTGTAGATGGCTGCCGTACCTGAAGACTTCCTGACCACAGGATTTCCCGTGCTTCTCGAGGATAGCCTCAAGAAGTGCCAGTACCACCGAGCCCCCATTTACACCTACCATGAGCATTGGATCAATGACACCAAGACGGAGTATCATGTGGAAGTGATCTGAAGGCCAACAACTCCCCAACAAAGCTGGTTCTTTGAGGGACCCCAGATGGCAACACTAGTCCTTGCCGTCGAGATGGCAACCCTCAAGGCACTCACCCGCCTCCGAGACCTTCTTCCAGAGATGGCAGACGAGTTGGCAACCCGTTTCTTGCCTTATCGGAAGGAAGGTGAGGATGAGAGCAGTGCCCCAGCTCCACCATTAGAAGAAGGACTTCCACTCCGATTCCAGACCTACTTCAGCCTTTGTGTGAATAGCTTGGCACAACGCTTGGCCTATGAATCAATGGAACTCCGAAAGGAACTTCATGAGACCAAGGCACTTCTTCAAGCACAAGGGAAGAAGGATAGGGTCAAGAAGGAAGGTGCTCCCCCTGGACAACCCGCAATCGCATACAGAGGCGGAAGACCCCCAAAGGATGGAGAACCACCACAGCAACACCGCATGAGCGCAAAGGAATACCGCAAGCTCTTCGCACCTCCGGCAAAGCAACGCCGTGTTGAGCTCCTCCACTCCCCCACCCCTTCAAGTGAATAAGAAAGTCAGGCCGCCGATGACGAGGAGGAAGACTCAGAAGAGCCAGACTACGCGACCGAGCATTCCACCACTTAGGCATCATTCGCTGCCCGGATATGCCCGTTAGTAACCCCCACGGTAGGATAGGTCGTGTACCCCTATGCGAAGTCGAGTCCTTGTAATGGTTCATATGAAACCATGTGGTATTGTGTTTGCTTTTGATGTGTTTGATGGACGTCGTACTTTCCTTCAGGAACTTGTAAGCGACTACATCACCCATTTGGATTTTAATAAATGTGTTTGGCCTTTTGGCCCTTGCATGAAAACAATTAGTGTCATACCAACCCCCTCACTAGGCATCCCATTTATATTGCTTCCCCATCTTTCCCAATCATGAGACCTTGACCGCTCCGACAGGATGCCTGTTGTAACTCGTACTGGTACCTCTACCCAGCAGCCAGAAGCCGGAGAAGGAGCCAGTCAAGACCAAACCCAAGGACAAGCTCCACCACCGCCACCACCTCCAAGCATGGACATGGCTCAGCTTCTCCAAGCCTTCCGAGAGGAACGCCAAGCCAACACTGCAGCCCTCCAGATGATCGCTCAAGCTGTCAACCGCCAGCCGGCGGGAAATGGCAATGCACGTTCCACATTGGTGGAGTTCAAGAAGCATGCACCACCCACCTTCATCGAGACTGCCGAACCCCTGGATGCAGATGACTGGGTCCGCACCATTGAGGATTTGCTGGAACTAGTCGGATGCACTGAAGACCGTGAGAAGGTGGCATATGCTGCTCACTGTCTCGGGGGAACTGCTAGAGCTTGGTGGGATGGATTCAATGCCATGCATGCTGAGCAAAACATCACTTGGAATAACTTCAAGGTAGAATTCCGCAAGGCCCACATTCCTTCCGGAATCGTGGCCATCAAGAAGCTTGAGTTCCGAGCCCTGAAGCAAGGTAGCAACACTGTCAAGGAGTACATGCAGAAGTTCAGTGTTCTCTCAAGGTATGCCCCTGAAGATGTCAGCACTGATGCTGCCAAAAGGGAGCACTTCATGGAAGGCCTTAACCAGACCCTGCAGTACTCTGTTGTTGTGTGTGACTGCCCGACCTTTCCTGATCTGGTGAACAAGGCACTCATGCTTGCGGACAAGAGACGTGCTTTGGATGACACCCGTAAGCGCAAGATGATCAGCAAGGGTAGCTCCAGCAACCAGAAGCCTCGCCCGTGGCAGCCAGCCCCAGTCAAGCCAACTTATCAGCAGCCAAGAGCTCCTGCACCCCGCACCAACTACCCACCTTAGCAGTATGCCAACCCTAGGCCAGCCTACAACAACCCCAATAACAATGCCGGCAAGAGCAACAACCCCAATCAAGTCACTTGCTTCGGATGTGGTCAGGCAGGACACTACTCCAAGAATTGCCCCAACAAGAAGCCCGATGCACCGCGCCCCAATGCCCAGAACCCAGGACAAGGTCGTGGAATGCCGCCAAGGAACCAAGCTCCCCGCAACCTGTCCAACAACGGCAAGGGTCGTGTGAATCATGTCACTATAGAAGAAGCCCAGGAAGACCCGGACGTCGTGCTGGGTACGTTCCTTGTCAACTCAACACCTACAACTGTCTTGTTTGATTCGGGAGCCACGCATTCATTTGTCACCCAAAAGTTTGCATTAAAAAGTGGCATGACCCCTACACCCCTGAATAACCCCATGGTGATACAAACCCCCGGAGCAGAGATGAGAGCCAAGATAGGATGTAAAGGAGTCGGGATTGTCATTAATGGGGTAGACTTCCTAGCAGACCTTATCATCTTAAGATCGCAAGGCTTGGATGTGATCTTAGGAATGGATTGGCTCATCAAGCACCAAGGCTTGTTAGATTGTGCCAACCGGACTGTCACTGTAACCAATGACCAAGGAGTCGAAGTTAGATATGCCTCCAACCCCTCCTCTGCTCAAGCCACCCAAGTCAACTCTGTCAGAAGTTGGACTGGAGCAAGTGCCGGTAGTATGCGAGTACCCCGATGTCTTTCCTGATGAGCTACCGGGAATGCCTCCTGACCGAGACATCGAGTTCATCATCGAGCTCATACCCGGAGCAGGACCCATCTATAAGAAGCCTTATAGAATGGGATCGGAAGAGTTAGCAGAATTGAAGAAGCAACTGGAAGAGCAGTTGAGGAAGGGATTTATTCGCCCTAGTGCCTCCCCTTGGGGATCACCCATTCTGTTTGTGACAAAGAAGGACGGTACCATCCGCTTATGCATTGACTACCGCTCCCTCAATGAAGTTACAATCAAAAACAAGTATCCACTCCCCAAGATTGAAGATCTGTTCTATCAACTCAATGGAGCCAAGGTGTTCTCCAAGATTGATCTCAGATCTGGGTACTACCAGCTGAAAATCAGACCCCAAGATATTCCGAAGACGGCATTTGTAACCAGATATGGCCTGTATGAGTGCACAGTCATGTCCTTTGGATTGACCAATGCCCCAGCTTACTTCATGTATCTCATGAATAAGGTCTTGATGGAATATTTGGACAAGTTTGTCGTTGTCTTCATTGATGACATTCTTTTCTTCTCAAAGGCGGAAGAAGGGCATGAGCAACACTTGAGGATGGTCCTAGATAAGCTTTGAGAGCACCAACTGTATGCCAAGTTCAGCAAGTGTGAATTTTGGCTACGCAAAGTTGGATTTTTGGGTCATGTTTTGACTGAAGAAGGATTGTCGGTCGATCCCACTAAGATTGAAGCCATGACTGAATGGCAATCCCCAAGCAATGTGAAGGAAGTCAGAAGCTTCCTCGGACTCGTGGGATATTACCGCAAGTTCGTTGAAGGATTCTCAAGCATTGCACGACCTATGACTCAGCTCTTGAAGAAGGACAAGAAGTTTGAATGGACGCCGAAGTGTGAAGAAAGCTTCCAGGAGCTGAAGAAGAGATTGACCACCGCCCCAGTTCTGGCCACACCAGATATACACAAGGAGTTTGTGATATATTGTGATGCGTCAAGAACCGGACTGGGAGGTGTTCTGATGCAATAAGGCAGAGTCGTAGCTTACCTTTCAAGGCAGCTACGGCCTCATGAAGAGAACTATGCTACTCATGACCTTGAGTTGGCAGCTGTAGTTCATGCCCTGAAAACATGGCGACATTACCTCCTAGGGAAGCGGTGTGAGATATAGACGGATCACAAAAGTCTAAAGTGTATTTTCACTCAAAAGGAATTGAACATGAGGCAAAGAAGATGGCTAGAATTGATCAAGGATTATGACCTCAGTGTTCAATACCACCCTGGAAAGGCTAATGTGGTGGCAGATGCCTTAAGCAGGAAGGCTTGTTCCTTGAATGCTATGCTTAAGGAAAGGCTACCCACCTTGTATGAGGAACTTGAAAGCTTCGGGTTGGAACTGGTTGCACCAGGATTCTTAGCCAACCTTGAAGTCAAGCCTACCCTGATGGATGATATTAAGGAAGCTCAGAAGGGACACGAAAGTATTGAAGGCATCAAGAGGAAGATCAAGGCAGGCAAGGCCCCAGGATTCTCAGAGGATGAGCAAGGAATTGTGTGGTTTGGGAATCGCATTTGCGTACCCAACAAGATTGAGCTCAAGAATTTGATCTTGCAAGAAGCTCATGACACCCCGTATTCCATCCACCCCGGAGGAACCAAGATGTACCAAGACCTGAAGGAAAGATTCTGGTGGCATGGCATGAAGAGAGAGATAGCCACTTTTGTCGCTGAGTGTGACATATGCCAAAGGGTCAAGGCTGAATATCAGCGACCTGCTGGATTGCTCCAACCACTCAAGGTTCCCGAGTGGAAGTGGGATAAAGTCGGAATGGATTTCATCACTGGACTACCTAGGTCAAACAAGGGACATGACTCCATCTGGGTCATAGTCGATCACTTGACTAAAGTAGCCCATTTCATTCCTGTGAAGACCACTTATGATGGAAACCAGCTAGCAACTCTATACATCAACAGAATCGTAAGCCTTCATGGTGTTCCCAAGGAGATCGTGTCAGACCGAGGAACCCAGTTTACCTCAAGGTTCTTTCCACCCACAGACTGGAGGTCAGACAGAACGAGTGAATCAGATACTCGAAGACATGCTCCGAGCCTGTGTCTTAGCATATGGAGCTAGGTGGGTAGATTGCCTCCCTTTCACCGAGTTCTCCTACAACAAGGGTTATTAGTCAAGCCTTCAGATGGCACCCTTTGAGGTGTTGTACGGGCGCAAGTGCCGCACACCCCTCAATTGGTCAGAAACCAGGGAAGGACTAATATTTGGGCCTGAGATCCTCCATGAAGCTGAAGACCAAGTTCAGCTAGTCAGAGAACAACTGAAGGCCGCTAAGTCCAGACAGAAGAGCTACGCTGACACTCGTCGCCGACAAGTAGACTTCCAAGTCGGAGACCATGTATACCTACGAGTGACTCCTCTTAAGGGAACCAAGCATTTCCATGTTAGGGGAAAACTCGCACCAAGATTTATCGGCCCCTTCGAGATCACCGCACGACGTGGAGAAGTGGCTTACCAGTTGGAACTACCACCTGAACTATCCGATGTGCACAACGTATTCCACGTGTCGCAACTTCGGAAGTGTCTCCAAGTCCCAGGCAAGCCTAATCTTTACAAGGATGTCGAGCACCAAGCCATTGACCTTCAGCCTGATTTGACTTACCGTGAGAGGCCCATCTGCATTTTGGATGAGGCTGAGCAACGCACTCGAAGCCGCACGATCAAGTACTTCAAGGTCCAGTGGATCAACCACACTGAAGCAGAAGCAACCTGGGAACGTGAAGACTACCTTAGATCCGAGTTTCCATATCTCTTTAAAGCCTAGTTTAGGAATCTCGAGGACGAGATTCTTGTAAGGGGGGTAGATCTGTCACACCCTGCATTTTGTAACTCTTCATTTGCATTATTTAAGCATGAAAATTTGGACCCACAAAAACTTTTGCATTATTTGGCTTTTATTTGGAGTTGGTTTTCTCTCTATGCTTTTCAAGTGCTCTTTAAAGTCAACACAACTCCACCCCCTATACTTCATCTCCTTGCCCCAAACTTCTGCCCAATGATTATGCCATGTGTACAAAGCAATGTAGTATTTTCTTACAAAATAATTTGGCCAAATAGTATTTTCAAAAATTAGTTTTTCCAAAAACCCCTGGATTGCGGTTTGCACTGCAAGTACCTGATTTGGGGTATGAAAAATATTTCAAAATGTATATTTGAAACCTATTAGATATAGGATTCCCATAAACCCCAAAAATATAATTTTAAAAGCTATTTTCCTTTATTTAAAGGCTTTTTCTTAAGGCCAGAAATGGTCTTTAATAGGTTAAAATTATTTTAATGTTTTAAAAATATTTGGCAAAATTTAGGGAAACTCAGTGGACATATATTTTCCATATATAAGAGTTTAAACACTTGGTCATGTTCAAAATATTGGGCAAAACCTCCCAAAACCATTTCTGCCCATTTCAAGGATTTGAAATATTCTACAGGAAATATTTCCATAAAAATCCAAGAAAAACCCAACAAGTCACAAATGCATATTTTGATGATCTTGCAAAGCCTCACTTCAATCAAGATCATTTTGGTTCACCAAAATGCCCCAAAACCCTCTCTGACCAGAACCAAATTTGAACAAGTTTGTACTACCAACTTTCTCCCCTTGACCCCAACTTTTGTGAGCATGTTCACATGACCAAATGAGGCCACTACACCAAGTAGTGCATCAAGGAGAAGTGATTTTCTCAACTAGATCTACACAAGTCCATTTCTGCTAATTTCTAGGGTTTGCCAAAGTTACATTGGCAACTTGTCTGAAATGAGCTCAAATTTGGTGGCACACCCTATTTCTAAGTGTCATTCCATCCTGTTAAGTATCATGGCAATTGGAGTTCATTTGCTTGCCCAGACCATTATCAAACACCTTCTGACATTTTGCAAAAACCATTGTTTTGACCCCTTCCACTATTCTTGGAGAGCTCAAATTTTTACCACAGCCCCTTCTAGTCATATTTTACCTCCAGTAAGTTTTCCTAGCCCAAACTCAATTGTTGGGAGGATGAAAACCTCTCTCTCCCTCTCTGGACAGCCACTTTCTCTCTCTCCCTCACCCTCTCTCCTCTCCTACTGGCTCTCCAGGGCATCCAATGCCCCTCTCCTCTTCTTTACTCCCCCCTAGACCTGCTAGACACCAATGGACGCGCTCACCATGCATAAAGAATGGCCATGCCGGCCATTTGGGCGCTCTGGAGCGCGCTACAGTGCGCTCCCGCACTGTAGCCGCCCCCTTCCAGCCACCTCCGGCCACCTCGGGCCTCCCCCGCGCGCCTGCCGATGCGCCTCGGCGTCCGCAGCACGCTACGCGGTCGGGCCCCTCCTCTCTCCTCCTCCCCGCGCCTCCGCGCTAGTGAACAAGGGTCGCCCGAGCACGCCAATGGTGCGGCTCACACGCGCGCACCCCTGACCTCTCCCCCACCTCCTCTCTCTATCTCACCCGACGTGGTCGACGTCCAGGAACACCCCAGACACCACGCCTGCTTCCCCCGAGCCCTGCAGCGACGAGCGTGAGCTCGCCGGCGCACGGGTCTACGGGACCTCGCCGTTCGCCTATATAAAGGCCTCCCCGAGCCCTTCTCTCCTCACCACTCGCTCTCTGCACCTCCAAAACCTCCCCTTGCACCCCCAGTTCTTCTCCAGAGCCGCCCGAGCTCGAGATTGAGCTCAAGCTCCGCCGCTTCGGCTCGCCGGAGTTCGCGAGGTATAGGCCTCCCCTGCTCCTCCTTTGCCTTGATCTGGAACCCCTGCATCCCACTGATCGTTTCCCCTCTCTTCCCCGCCTCGTTTGCAGCCAGAAACGGCCGAAGCCATCGACGCCCAAAGCTTCTCCGCCGCGAGACCTCGTCGCCGGCGAACCTCACAGCTCCGGTGACGCCCGCCACCTCCACCCGATCGGCGATGCAGCACTGAGTCCAGCCGTGCCCTCGCCCGACCTCACCGTGGCCTACGCCGTCGCCGGTGAGCTCGCCGTCCCCTCTGGCCTAGGGTTGACGACGACGGCCGTGGGGCCCGTCCGTCAGCCTCTCACCCTGACACCTGGGCCCCGCCCGTCAGGTTTGAACCTGGCGCGCGCGCGTGCACCAGTACGTTGGGTCGCATCGCTGGCTGGGCCTGCTGCCATGCGGCTGTTCTGGCCCAGCTGGCACAGGGCCTTTTTTCTTTTCTTTTTGCCACCTTTTTCCAAAAATTCCACAGGACAGAATATATGTCCAAATAAATTAATTCCAATTTCTAAATTCCCAAAATATTGCAACCTATTTAATGGTGCAACTTTCATTCAAATCCAACAAACTTTTCTTCACTTTAAATATTTAAATGAGATTTTGAACATTTAAATATGCCTTTGTAAATCCATTTCTCCCATTCGGTTGCACCAAATCCAAAACTAGGAATTTTCCCCTTCTTAGTTTTCAACCTAGTATTTTACAAAAATGAGTTGACATTTTTCTGAGCACTTTGGTTTTTCTGTTTTATCATTGCCTTATTTTCTCGTTATTATTTTGCGACGATAGATTCCGTTGCTGATGAAGGAGTTGGACCAGAAGACTTTGAAGACCCAGAAGACCTTGTTGAACCAGGCAAGCAGCCCTTTGACCATGTTTATGAAACCCTTTTATGCATTCCATATGGCACTTTATCATTGTTGCATCGGAATCATGATGAGAGGGGTGCCACTTTGGTGGGTTGCCCTCGTCTCCTCCTTATTGATACTTGCATTGTGCATGACCCTACCTCCTTATGAGGGTTATGCCGGTGGGAGTAGATAGAATGCTAAAGTAGTGCTACGCAAAAAGGGACGGGTAAAAGCATGGTGATGGAGGCAAAGCATTTTCAAAGGACTTCTCGAAAACCCCGTCGGGTGCCACTTATGCCCGAGGGAGATAATGAAATGGGTAACCACTTGATGACGAAGTGGTGTACCGAGGCAAGTGTATGTGTTGTTTTCGAAAACGGATTAGATTTAAGATTTCTCGACTGTCCCAACCTTACATGCGCAACCACTCTACCCTTGTATGGGAAAGGGCATTATTGATTACCTAGGCCGATACTGGCTTGGAGCCCGCATTACTAGTAACGGGGGAGAGTTGGTGCTCTCTCTCGGGACGGGGTCGTGCCAGGTAGGGCGGCCATGACTGTTTTTACAGGGCACCGGATACACCGTTGTGTCCCCTCTCGGATGTTACGATCTCGAGTGAGTCTCATATGATGTACATCGTGAGGATACGGAACAACGAGTGGACTCCTTGTTAGTGTCGTCTAGGGAAAGATAGTGATCGGGTGCTTACCCCGGGTACTTGAGGTACCGCGGGTCGTGGATGACACGGAAGTTCCCCGGATCTTGTGGGTAAAGTGTGCAACCTCTGCAGAGTGTAAAACTATTCGAATAGCCGTGTCCACGGTCAAGGACAGTTGGGCGGTGCTACTTAAACTACGTCCACTTGTTTACAAACCAGTGTGTGTGGGAAGAATTACTTGGGTCAAGTCAGAGGACTTGACATGATCGAGTTGGGTTGGTGCCCACTCTTTAAATGTTGATACCACTACTCAGGTCAAGTCAAAGGACTTGACATGTTTGAGCTGGGTTGGTACCTACTCCATTTATGTTAATATCTGTAACCTGTCCTTATGGTTACTTGAACTCTCCTGATGCATGTCTTACGAGAAGTTGAACATGTCATTGCACTCAAAAACTAGCTTTCCGCAAAAATTTACCTATATCATGCATTGTTGTACCTTGAACCAAAACATGGGTTGCTTGCGAGTACATTCAAAGTACTCGTTGGCTTGCCACTGGTTGTTTAATTGGCCAGGCATGGAAGAACAGGAGTTCGAAGAAGAATTCTTTGAAGACGAACATGCAAACTAGGACGTTTCCCAGTCAGAATGCCTGTAGGGTTAAGGCAGATGGCATGGGTTCTACTTATCGACGAAGATTTCCGCTGCTTATGTTTCATTTGATGTTCAGCCCTTAAGGCTTTATCTATGTAAGACTTGACCATAATGGTCTTAATTTGTGTAAGACGGTATGAATGGATGTAAGACTCTTGTTATTCAGCTTCTGTGTGTTCAGTGAGCATTGATCTCTGGGATCACTGTACACATGCATTCGGTGATCTCGACTTATGAGTCAGGGTCCCCACATTTCTCGTCGTCACGCTCAACATTTCAAAACCGAAGAAGATTTTTCCTCTCAATCTTGGTCCGTTCTCTTCAAGATTCATGCCTCTAGTTTGTTGCCATCCTCTCATAATTATTTTCGATTATGAGATTTCTTTCCACCAATCCAGAGTAATTCAGGAGTCTTTTCAGTTTGATTATCTGGAGCCCACCATCTAAGATTTATTCATTTTTAGCTTCCAGTTATCATTCTCCAATATTACCGGTGCATCATTCAATATTCTCTAATTAGTTTGTGATCCCTTCGTTCTCATGTATCTAAATTCTCTCAAGCTTCGTCGTTCATTTGCTAATTCTTCCCGGTGTTGTCCTCATCTTTTCCTCGGTCATTTTAATTCTTACGGTGGTTTGCTCAAGATTCTTCTTCCTTCATTTATCATATCAATTTATTCATTGCTTCAACCCTACCGGTGGTTCGTCGAAGACATTCTCAAGTCATGCTATATCTATCTTAATCCTTTTCGACAAGAATAAGTAGTGTGCCAAATCCGTTGATTGTCATCAATTTAATT
This sequence comes from Triticum urartu, assembly GCF_056163025.1. Taxonomy (NCBI): domain Eukaryota; kingdom Viridiplantae; phylum Streptophyta; class Magnoliopsida; order Poales; family Poaceae; genus Triticum; species Triticum urartu. The sequence goes on from NC_141875.1 coordinate 332,180,039, forward strand.
GGTGAAGGATACGCATAACATAATTTTTATTCTTGTTCCATCCAAGCGATTAATTCTTTATTCCGGAGGCCCTTCAAATTCTCGGTTTCAATTGTTTCATTTTCTCTTTTTTCTCGGAGTTCCAACCTCTTTCAATTATATTATCACGGAAATCTCTATCTAAATCATTGCGAGGCTTCAATCTTATTCTTTCCATCAGTCAATTATTTTGGATCATTCTTTTGTTTACCGGAATTCTTCATGGAGGCTCTACATGATGGTTCATCAAGGATTTATATTCCTTCTCGAAACGTTCATCAACTTTCTTTTCAGAGGAACTCAAGATTTCTTCATATTGTAACCCGGAGTGCAATTCTTTCTACCGTATCATTGGAGGTGGTAGTATGTCATTCTTGATAATTTGAGTTCATGTTTTCATGATTCACATGTTGTCAAGATTGGGACATTTTAAATCCATCAATCTCGTCATTGGAGCTATCTTGGGTTATATTTAAACTAAAGCCTTCCCTAAGGATTGTTGCTATCTATGGTGTCTATAAATGACCCAAGTTATTCATCTATCCTCCCGGTGACATAAGCTTCTCACCTCCTTGTTGTTATCAATCTAATATATCATTTCCGTTAGTGGCAGTATTTGACCTCATAGCTTTGAGATGTTCTCCATAAACCCACTACAACCTTGTTCTTTTCGTTGTTGGTGTTCCAACAACTCCGTTCGACCATTCTCCTAAGGATGCCTTTTTCAAGCTCAATTGTGGCACAACTTGGCATTTTCTTCCCCATTCTCCTATTTCAATTATCTATCTTCTATTCTTTTGTTCCGGAGGCATTGTGATGTTGCTTTCTTCAACCATCATCTCGTTTCATCAAAGATTATATTCTTTTCATGATTGTCCATTTAACCGGAGTGTTGTGCCCTTTTGCTCAAGTTCCTTTCGCCTTATCAAGTCTTGCATCCCTTCTAAACCGAAGTTCTACCCGAATCGGTTCTTTCCTTTTTCCCCTTTCTTAACGGAGTGCTTTCAACTTCGTTCATCTCCGTTGCATTCTTTTCTCGAACTGGCTTAACCTTTTCAAGGTTCTTTGGTTTCACTCGTTTGTCAAAGAAGAAACTTAGCCTTACCTCTTCTCTTTCTGTTCCATTTTCCCTCCGGTGCCATTCTAGATCTCGGGACGAGATCCTCTCGTAGTGGTGGAGTGTTGTAATGCCCCGAGACCGATGTGCCAAGTGTCGTCCAGTTATTCATTGTTTTTGTCTTGTCATTGCTTGCGTGTCATGCATTGCATATCATGTCATCATGTGCATTTCATTTGCATACATGTTCGTCTCAGGCATCCGAGCATTTTCCCCGTTGTCCGTTTTGCAACCCGGCGCTTCGTTCTCCTCCGGTGGTCATTTCTACCCTCTTCTCGTGTGTGGGGATTAAACATTTCCAGATTTCACCGAGACTTGCCAAGCGGCCTTGGTTTACTACCGGTAGACCACCTGTCAAGTTTCGTACCATTTGGACTTCGTTTGATGCTCCAACGGTTAACCGAGGGACCGAGAAGGCCTCATGTGTGTTGCAGCCCAACACCCTTCAAATTTGGCCCAAAATCCACCTAAACCTGTTCCATCATCTCGGTCGTTCGATCGCGATCGCGTGGCCGAAAACCGCACCTCATTTGGACTCTCCTAGCTCCCTCTACCTATAAATAGGTGTCTCCCTCCGAAATCCTCGCGCAGATCAAAACCTAGCTTCGCCCTCCTCGCGCCCGGACAAATCTCCCACTGCGCCGGACAATGTCCAGCCGCGCCGCCACCTCGCTCCGATGAATCTCGTCGCGCCAGGTCACCCCGCCACCGCCGCCAGCCTACTGCGCGCCGCCACCTCTCCCGCGCGGGCCCGAGAGGCCCAGATCCGCCCCCCGGCCCAGTGCACTGTGCCGCTGCTTGGCGCCCGAGCCGCCGCCCGCGCCCGCGTGCCTTCGCCACCGGCCGCCGCGCGCCGCCCGCATCATCTCCGGCCAGCTCTGCCCCGCCGCCAAGCTTCCTCGTCACCGGCGTGGCGCCCCGCGCCGCCCGTAGCCTGGGGCCATCGCCGGACCTCCTCCTCGACTTCGTTCACTCGCCGGAGCTCACGGAGTTCGCCGGAGTAGACTCCGGTCGGATCCACTCGGAGTGGATCAGACCCACCCCTCCCCTCAACCAAACGCCCCATCCAGATCCGGATCCGTGCCGTCCCGCTTCTCTCTGTCCCGCATTGACTTTTCGCGGAGGTATAAATTTCATTAAGTCCCCGAAATTCCCAGATTCATATGCCCATGTTCATCGCATCGTAACTTTGCAGCCTTAGCTCCGTTTTGCGTGTATAGCATATCAAAATGTTCGTCTCAGAGAGCACATCATTTCACCTCATTGCATCATTTTCATTTGAGCTCATCTTGATGCCCGAAATGCTGTTGGAAGATTGCTATTTGAGTTAATTGTCAGATCTGCTGCACCAAATAGCTATTTGTAATTTTTGCCATGATTATTGTGTGCATGATATGCCCCTGAGCTCTTCATGAGTTTTGTTATATGCTTTATCATCTTTCCAGAGGTGCCATCCATGTATTTTTGTGATGTGTGTGGTGACTAGCACAAGCTTGCAAAGTGGAGAATTCGTTAATGCTGATTTCAGGGACTTAGCATTTCCACTAAGTCCTTGATCTGTTTATTTCAATATGCCATATGTTCATGTTGTTTCCTAGTGATCCGCGCCTCTTTTGAGGATGATCAGTAAGGATGATTTGTTAATCTTGTAGTGCTCTATCCATCCATGTCTTTGTTTGCAATTATGGAGCACCCTAGCTTGAGTCAATCGAGCTCTACTTTTGCTATTTCGTGAATTTGTGCAGATTGTCTACTTGTTAGCGATTTTGCCGAGGGTGTTGTTGTTGATCCGTGCATGCTATGTTAGTGTTCTTGCCATGTCTAGCTTGTATAATGTGTATTCTTGATGGGCGTATGCTTAGATTGTCATGCCTTGCTCTGGAGTGAGTGCATCGAGCTCGTAAACATGCCTACTTGATATCTGATTTGCATGCTCCAGTTTTTCACTAAGTCTGTGATCTGATTACGTTTTTGCCATGTTCACATGCTTGCAAATGTATTCTCTGATCCCTTTTGGCTCAAGGTCACTATAGGACTTTTGTTAAGCTCTTTGAGTGGCCCCATGCCATGCTTTACTTTGCCATGTTCAGGCCCTGTAGCATATAGTTTTCTTGCTCCAAAGTGTGCTACCTGATCTGAAATTCCAGGCTTATGTTAAATTTTCTAAGTCTGAATCTGTTTACCAATTGCTCTTTTGCCATGCTTGTTTGAACCTGTTAATGGATGAATTAGCCGTAGCTCAGTGTTCATTTTTTGTTAAGCATCATGAGTGGATCCCTGTCATGTATTTTGTTGTCATGTTTGAGTGCTGTAGCATGTTCATCTTGTTGCATTTAGTTGGCTACTTGCTGTAAATCGCAGACTGGTGTCATATTTGAATTGCTTGCCATTTCCAAACCGTAACTCCGATTCCGGTGATCTTTATATCGTTTTCAAGCGATTTCACCTCACCTTTCCAGTGGCACACTTGGATTTCCATGTTGAGGCCAGGTTTAATCATTCCTTGTCAAATCATGCATATGCATCGCATACCGCATCTCGCATATCATATCATGTTCATGTGTTGGTTGTTTACTATGTTGTGTGCTTCTTTCCGGTGTTTTCTTCTTCGGGTTGGTTCCAGTAACATCGCGTTTGTGAGGACCCGTTCGTCTACGTCCTATTGTCTTCTTCATGGACTCGTTCTTCTTCCTTGCGGGATTTCAAGCAAGATGATCATACCCTCGAAATCACTTCTATCTTTGCTTGCTAGTTGCTCGCTCTTTTGTTATGCGTATGTTGCGATACCTACCACTTGCTTATCATGCCTCCCATATTGTTGAACCAATCCTCTAACCCACCTTGTCCTAGCAAACCGTTGATTGGCTATGTTACCGCTTTGCTCAGCCCCTCTTATAGTGTTGTTAGTTGCAGGTGAAGATTGAAGTTTGTTCCTTGTTGGAACATGGAGATGTTGTTCCTTGTTGGAACATGTTTATTTTGTTGGGATATCACAATATATCTTATTTAATTAATGCATCTGTATACTTGGTAAAGGGTGGAAGGCTCAGCCTTATGCCTGGTGTTTTGTTCCACTCTTGCCGCCCTAGTTTCCGTCATATCGGTGTTATGTTCCCGGATTTTGTGTTCCTTACGCGGTTGGGTTATAATGGGAACCCCTTGACAGTTCGCTTTGAATAAAACTCCTCCAGCAAGGCCCAACCTTGGTTTTACCATTCGCCACCAAGCCTCTTTTTCCCTTGGGTTAGGCCAGCCCAAGGGTCATCTTTATTTTAACCCCCCCGGGCCAGTGCTTGTCTAAGTGTTGGTCCGAACTGAGTAGACTGCGGGGCCACCTCAGGGAAACTTGAGGGATGGTTTTACTCGTAGGATGTCTCATTCGGTGTTGCCCTGAGAACGAGATATGTGCAGCTCCTTTCAGATTGTCGGCACATCGGGCGGTCTTGCTGGACTTGTTTTACCATTGTCGAGGATGTCTTGAAGAACCGGGATACCGAGTCTGATCGGAATGTCCCGGGAGGAGGTCTATTCCTTCGTTGACCGTGAGAGCTTGTGATGGGCTAAGTTGGGACACCCCTGCAGGGATTTGAACTTTCGAAAGCCGTGCCCGCGGTTATGGGCAGATGGGAATTTGTTCATTTCCGATTGTAGAAAACCTGAAGTTGCCCTTAATTAAAATGCATCAACCGCGTGTGTAACCGTGATGGCCTCTTTCCGGCGGAGTCCGGGAAGTGAACACGGTGTTGGAGTTATGCTTGACATAGGTTGTTCTAGGATCACTTCTTGATCATACTTTTATCGACCGTGTTTTGCCTTCTCTTCTCGCTCTCATTTGCGTATGTTAGCCACCATATATGTTAGTCGCTTGCTGCAGCTCCACCTCATACCTTTACCTTACCCATAAGCTTAAATAGTCTTGATCGCGAGGGTGCGAGATTGCTGAGTCCCCGTGACTCACAGATACTTCCAAAACCAGCTTGTAGGTGCCGATGAGACCGTGCAGATGACGCAACCAAGCTCAGGAGGAGCTCGATGAAGATCTTGTCCTTTGTGTTGTTCCGTTCTAGTTGATCAGTAATGGAGCCTAGTTGGGGTCGATTGGGGACCTTTGTCGCATTTGGGGTTCTTATTTTATTTTGGTTCCGTAGTCGGACCTTGATTGTATTTGGATGATGTAATGCTTTATTCATGTATTTGTGTGAAGTGGCGATTGTAAGCCAACTCTGTATCTTTTTCCCTTATGTATTACATGGGTTGTGTGAAGATTACCTCACTTGCGACATTGCTTTCAATGCGGTTATGCCTCTAAGTCGTGCTTTGACACATGGGAGATATAGCCGCATCGAGGGCGTTATAATTTGCGGATTTGCCCTGCAGCGTGTCGGATGCCGCAAAATTTTACCAGGCCGAGGATGGAAGCTCGACGGAGAAGCTGTTCTGGTCTCAGTATACTGGGACCAAACACCCGATGCCTATGAGTGACCAGCTGAAGCAACTGGTCGAGCTGCACAACGCGGCCGAACATGCCATGAAGGGCTTTATAGTCCGGATGTGTCCTGGCGACTCCCTCCCCAACAGCTACATCGGCCTGGTGAGGCGGCTTGTGGATGCCTGCCCACGGCTGGAAGTCATCAAGCGGTCCATCTTTATAGAAGGTGCCCATCGGGCTTTTGCCCATGCAAAGGTGCACTGGGCCAAGATGGACGCTGAGAAGCTGGTGAAGGAGGGGCTGCCGCAGGGCAAGGAGCATCGCCACCCCGAAATGTATTATGAGGGTGTCCTGAAGGGTGCCCATCTTGTGGTGGACGAGTGTGCAAAAGATGTAATTTTTGAATGAACTTGCTCGTGTGATCCTGTATTATGAAAACTTGTTCATATGCGCTATGCAATGCTTGTTTGAATTGAAAATATCACCTTCTGTGCGGCTGTTTATCAAATCTGAGAGATGGCCAATCGTCGGCTTCTGCCCCCGTGCCACGAGTGCTGGGGTGTTCGGGATAAACTTGAGCACTCATTTTCCCATTGTTGGGTCCTTCGAGGGAGGTGCTCAGCACAATGAACAAGGCAACCGGACTATAATGCTTTATCACTCTCACTTAGCCATAGAATTGTACAATTTTAAATTTTGGCGAAGCCCCTAGTATTCGGAAGGCCGAATTTGGGGCGCTATACACGCCTTAAGCCGGACAAAGCCGACTCCTCGCTCTAAGAGGCATAAGTCTTTAGGGACTCGAGACCTCTTGAACAACGACCAACTCTCGCCTTATCATGACAGTCAGTTTTAGCTTTCTCTACTGAGGTGCTTAGCCCAGCTGAACCGGGGCACAATCGCAGTAGTTCTCCCAGTGCTACCTTAGCCGATATAGCGGAACGTAAGGTACCAAAACATGGGAGCCGGGCAAACCCAACTATTGACCCAAGACATGATTCGGAGCTGATGCATATAATGCTATAAGTTCGGGGTGTCGCACTGTCGAAAGTGTTCGGACTTCTCACGCCGTATTATGGGGTATGCTTAAGCCCCTAGCGTATTGGCCGTACCAGAGTGTACGGGTGCTGGATGTCGTGAATGAATATATGACATGTCCCCTAGTGCGAAGTCCCTAGTGCGGTTGAGTCGCGTATTGGGGCGTGCCATAGTTGTGCCCGCCTCCCCACCTGTGCCCATGGTATTTTGATGCGTAATTATGTACGCGTGGCATGAATTTCGTCGTTTGGCTGGTACTGGGGTGGGGGCCACATTGCTATGCGAGCTCGAAACGTGCCAGGCGGTCTTGTTGCCGATTACTCCGAGCGTGCTTGAAGGTGTCCGGGTCTTGAATCACCGAACTGGTGGATTGCCTTAAGATGCTGCTTTGTGCTTCTGCAACGAGGGCCGCAGTGTGCTCCTCCGTACGGAGAGAGCGCTCTGTGTTTCCATTGACTGTGATGACCCCCCGAGGTCCTGGCATCTTGAGCTTGAGATGTGCATAGTGCGGTACTGTGTTGAATCTCGCGAATGCGGTTCGCCCGAGCAGTGCATGATAGCCACTGCGGAACGGGACTATATCGAAGATTAACTCCTCGCTTCAGAAGTTATTTGGGGATCCGAAGACCACTTCCAATGTGACTGAGCCTGTGCAATGGGCCTCTACACCTGGTATGACGCCTTTGAAGGTCGTTTTTGTGGGTTTGATCCTTGAGGGGTCTATACCCATTTTGTGCACTGTGTCCTGATAAAGCAGGTTCAGGCTGCTGCCACCGTCCATAAGGACTCGAGTTAGGTGAAATCCGTCGATGATTGGGTCTAGGACCAGTGCGGCGAATCCGCCATGATGGATACTAGTGGGGTGGTCCCTGCGATCGAAGGTGATCGGACAGGAGGATCATGGGTTGAACTTTGGGGCGACTGGCTCCAACGCATATACGTCCCTTAACGCATGCTTCCGCTCCCTCTTGGGGATGTGGGTTGCGTATATCATGTTCACCGTCCGCACTTGTGGGGGGAACCTCTTCTGTCCTCCGGTGTTCGGCGGCTGGGGGTCCTCCTCGTCATCGCTATGCAACCCCTTATCTTTGTGTTCGTCATTTAACATGCCGGTCTGCTTGAACACCCAACAATCCCTGTTGGTGTGGTTGGCTGGCTTGTCGGGGGTGCCGTGTATTTGACACGAGCGATCGAGTATACGGTCCAAACTGGAGGGCCCCGTAGTGCTTCTTTTGAATGGCTTTTTCCGCTGACTAGGTTTAGAGCCTTTGAATCCGGCATTGACTGCCGTGTCCTTGGTATTGTCGCTGTTAATGCGGCGCTTGTGTTTGTTGCGACGTGACCTGCCATTGCCATCCTTGGTATCCGAAGTACCATGGTTCTTTGATATTTTATTGCTGCGAGCCAGCTAGCTGTCTTCTCCCGCGCAAAAGAGGGTCATGAGTGTCGTGAGGGCTGCCATAGATTTCGGCTTTTCCTGGCCAAGGTGCCGGGCGAGCCACTCGTCGCGGATGTTGTGCTTAAAAGCTGCTAGGGCCTCTGCATCCGGACAGCCGATGATTTGATTTTTCTTTGTTAGGAATTGTGTCCAGAATTGCCTGGCCGATTCCTCTGGCTGCTGAATTATGTGGCTCAGGTCATCGGCATCTGGTGGTCGCACATAAGTGCCCTGGAAGTTGTCAAGGAATGCGGCTTCCAGATCTTCCCAACAGCCAATGGATTCTGCTGGCAGGCTGTTGAGCCAATGCCGAGCTGGTCCTTTGAGTTTAAGTGGGAGGTCTTTGATGGCATGTACATCGTCACCGCGGGCCATGTGGATGTGCAGGAGGAAGTCCTCGATCCATACCGCAGGATCTGTTGTGCCGTCGTATGATTCTATATTTACGGGTTTGAAACCCTCTGGGATTTGATGATCCATTACTTCATCTGTGAAGCATAGGGGGTGTGCGGCGCCTCTGTACTGGGCTATATCGCGATGCAGCTCAAATGAGTCTTGTCTGCTGTGTTTAGCCTGGCCAGACTTACTTTTACTTTATCTGGCATGACGGTTATCATCTCGCATAGTGGCGCGCCCTCGCGATCCATAGATCGATCTTGCATGTTTTGCTTTGTCCTCCAATATGTCTCGCAGGTCTGGTGTATCTCCCCATGTCTTGACATTTTTATTTGAGTGGCGTCCGGGTGCGGGCTGAACTTTTGGCTGGAATGCCTCTTTGTCGCAGCCACGAGGTGGCCGATCAGCCGCGTCATACGCTGGAGATGTAGGTTTTGGTGCTTCCTCCTCCAGTCGGGGTAGCAACATGCGCTTTGGGTAACTCTTGGAGGGGCGTTCGAGTTTATATTCCTCGGCCGCAAGGACTTCAGTCCTTCTGTCAGCTAGCAAATCTTGATCAGCTTGAAGCTGCTGTTGCTTTTTCTTAAGGCAATTTGCCGTGGCTAAGCCGGCGCTTGAAGCGCTCTTGTTCGACGGGATCCTCAGGCACGACGAATTTGTCATCGTCGAGGCTTGTCTTGTCTTTGGAGGGAGGCATGTAATTATCATCCTCCGCCTCTCCATCTGCCGCTCTCTCGGGAGGGCTGGCTTCTCCATCCTCCTGCCCTAAATCTTGCTGGAGGGGATTGTTGTCGTCTTCGGCACTGTCCAGAGTGCTATTATCTCCTGTGCCGGTGTAACCGCTTTTGCTTTGGCGAGACTTAGAGCGGCGCCGCTGACGCCGGCGCTTGGGTTGCTTCTTGGATGGGTCATCCTCTGCTATCCCGTCGCCATTGCCTTCTTTGGGTGTGTCCACCATATATATGTCATATGACGAGGTGGTTGTCCAGTGCCCTGTGGGCAGTGGTTCTTGTTCGCCTCCTGCATCGTCGCCCATGCCGTCGATGTCTTCGGAGTCAAAGTCGAGCATGTTGGTCAAATTGTCGACAGTGGCTACTAAGTGGGTGGTGGGTGGGCGGTGAATTTCTTCGTCATCCGCATCCCAATCTTGCCAGACATAGTTCGGCCAGGACTCTCCTGACAAGGAGAGAGACCTTAATGAGTTCAGTATGTTGCCGAAGGGCGAGTGCTGAAAAATATCCGCGCAGGTAAACTCCATGATCGGCGCCCAGTCGGATTCGATAGGCACGGGTGCAGGCGGTTCAGAGTCCGTGGCCGGGGAAGAATCCGGTAGTTCGGCGTCACGGCTCGCGTGAAGGGTAAGGTCGATACTCGGCTCGATCGCCGATGAGAGTGCGGCCTCCGTGGCGGGGTCTATCCACCCGTCCATCGATGGCGCATCTGGATCCAAATTGAGGGTCGGAGCGGTTGCCGGCGCGATCTCCTGAACACTGTCCGATGGCAGAGCTAAATCATGATCATCATGACCGTGTGGCACACTAGGCAGGGGCTCGAATCCATCGAAGATCAAGTCCCCACGGATATCGGCCGTGTAGTTTAAGCTTCCAAACCTGACCTGGTGGCCAGGGGCGTAACTCTCGATCTGCTCCAGATGGCCAAGCGAGTTGGCCCGCAGTGCAAAGCCGCCGAACACAAAGATCTGTCCGGGGAAAAAAGTCTCACCCTGAATTGCATCGCTATCGATGATTGAAGGAGCCATCAAGCCTAATGATGACGACACAGAGGAACTCTCAATGAAAGCACCAATGTCGGTGTCAAAACCGGCGGATCTCGGGTAGGGGGTCCCGAACTGTGCGTCTAAGGCGGATGGTAACAGGAGGCAGGGACACGATGTTTTACCCAGGTGCGGGCCCTCTTGATGGAGGTAAAACCCTACGTCCTGCTTGATTTATTCTTGATAATACGAGTAGTACAAGAGTTGATCTACCATGAGATCGGAGAGGCTAAACCCTAGAAGCTAGCCTATGGTATGATTGTATATTGTCCTACGGACTAAAACCCTCCGGTTTATATAGACACCAGAAGGGGCTAGGCTTACACAAGGTCGGTTACAAAGGAGGAGATATACATATCCGTATTGCCTAGCTTGCCTTCCACGCCAAGTAGAGTCCCATCCGGACACGAGACGAAGTCTTCAATCCCGTATCTTCATAGTCCAACAGTCCGGCCAAAGGATATAGTCCGGCTGTCCGGAGACCCCCTAATCCAGGACTCCCTCAATGGCCCAACAGACTAACGGTCCACAAACGGGCCAACTGTAATGACGGGCTGAATTTGGCCCACAAGCAGAAAATGACAGTAATGGGCCGTAAGTAACCGAATGCTCCCAATGAGCAAAATAATAAATGGGCCCTCAGAAGGCCGAAAGTTAACTTTGGCTGCAAACGGCCCAATGGAATAACGGGCCGTTAATGGGTATAAAGTGATACACTATTCATTACGGGCCAGTTTCACCACGGGTCGTTAATGGGTGTAAAGTAATACACTGTTCATTACGGGCCAGTTTCAGCACGGGCCGCTAATGGGCCAAGAGTTACAAAGGGCCTCATATGGGCCGAAAGATGTCATGGGCTATACATGGGCCAGAAGTGAAAACGGGCTGGAATCATATTGGATGGCCCAGATGATGCTACTGGGCCTAATTCGGATAGGGCGTAACGGGCCTTGGGTTAGCGGGCTGTAAATGGGCTATATGCGAATAGGCCGTTAACAGGCTTTCCATGGGCCGGCCTGCCAGCTTTTGACCAAGTCAAACGGGTCGGCCTTTTCACAGCAATGGGCCACTGTTGGGATGTGCCATGTGTCGACGTATCATAGGCGCCTTCTGTCTAGTGAGTGGATGACATCTGTCCCAACGATGAGCCGACACGTGTTTCCTCTAGCCAATGATGATTTTACACGTGGAAAATCCCCATTGGTCGGGGCTGTCAACGGGTTATCGAATCCAAAACCCGACCCGATAGCTTAACAGCGTTCCGTTACGGTGGATGCCACGTGTCGGTCACCCTTGACGAAAGCACTTCTGTGACGCGCGATTTATCGTCATGGAAGTGGACACTTCCGTGATGATAATTTTGGTAATGTCATGGAACACTTCTACGCTAGCACAGGTATGACTATCTTGATTCTATCATAAATTTGTCATGGATGTACATGCATGACAAAAAATGCGACCTACTGTGACAAACACGTATCATCACGGAAGTGTATCTTTTTGTAGTGTACGTTGACAAAGCCCTGCGTTTGCGTCAAGTTAGTAGGCCCACAAGTCAGCCTCCAAATCCGTGGTAGACAACATAGATCCCATTTGCTATTTTTTAATGATTTGCAGCCCATTTGCTAATTCTTAAGGAATCTATTACAACCAATTTTTTGGCCAGGACCACGGTCCCAAAGATCAACCTAAATTTGCATATTTCGGTGGGATCCGAACTGTTTTAATCCAGAAATGATACATATTTTTTACAAACTTATTGATTTTCCAAATAAAATTATGTTTTATTTTTGTAAGTTAATAAGGCATGGGACAATTGAGTTGGTTTTAGGGAAAACTAGTGGTAGAAAAATCAGCGCTGGGAGGGAAAACAACAACAAAACATAAGGATGTAAAGATGAAAAAGGAACTCTAAGTATTTTCAATATAATAGTATATGTATATGAACTAGTAAAACTATAGGTAGAGATCAGAAAACAGAAGTAGGACATGGCTTTTTTAGAGGAAAATAGAACTGGGTTGTGCATTTTCATCACTAATAAAACTGCATGCAGATGTTCTAAGAGAAAATATAACTAAGGCTGGCGGGCCAGAGGCCAGTTGATATCTTTTGGATCTTTGTGCCCGATTGTTGTCATGGGTTGGGCCTGTTAAAAACGAAACCAATCCTAAGTAGTCTACAACCCAGTTGATAGTTGCTCGACCTAAAAAAATAATATACCTGTTGGATCCCAGTTATCAGTCTGTACTTGTAGAATTCTCTCGTTTATTAAGTACGTTGAAAATTTCATGGGTTTCACCGTCTCAGACATTAGCATTATTTTCCATCGTGATAATAAGTGCATGCACTTGCTTGCATACGGCCATGGACCAGCTGGTTCCATACAGTTAGGCTCTATATGGACAGCTGTCTTGTGGTTCCACGAACGAATTTCATGCAAATCGGATGATTTTCAGTGAAACCGGACTAAATTCATTGCATTTTACATATTTTTTCTTATTATGGAATATTTTACATATTTAAACTAATAATGACTGACTAGGCTTTTTTGAGTCCATGGGAGGCGCTTCACGCGATCGAGGTCACGACACTTAACTGTTCTGGAAGGCCCAAATCCATCGCTCCTCTCTCTTTTAACAATTTGCAGTTGGGCTTGGCATTCCATAGCCCAGTCCCGATGTGCCACATCCAACTATCAACATGTGAAACTGGATAGATCCCGTGCGTACTCGAAGATGTAAATTTTTTGGAGAACTGGGAATTTGAACGGCATGTACTTATGCTACCCATAAAAAATCAGGTGCCTCAAATTCGTTTCGAAACAAATGATTTAGCTATATATCCACGTCAACCCTCGACATGATGGTTGGAAGCAAATGCCATGTTCATACCAAAATATCCTTAACAACAATACCAACTTGCAGACGACCAGGTAGAACAAGTACCAGTACCAAACTAACTTATAATCTTTTTAGTCCTGGCCCTAGTGTTCGTCTGGTAGAAAATCTTGCAGATGACCAACTCCCGCTCCTTCTCTTGCTCCATGTCCCCGAGGTGGTACTGATGCATCACCTAGTTGGTCCCCTGCTGGTCGAAGTTCTTGTTGGTGTGCGGCACTAGAACCTTTTTGTTGCCCGTCTGCCAGTCTTGTGCCACATCGCGTGCATGCCGCACTCCGACTGTATCTTGCGATGCGTTCGTGTGCCCCTTCTGAACGTCCTGGAGTTGCGCTGGAAGAAATGCTTGCTTAGGCCACTCAGTGTGATACCTACAGTATTAGCGAATACAGGTTTTAGTGTACGTAATTGGCATTTTCATAACATCTTTGGCATGTTGTAGTCACTTGCTTCACTTTTTATTAACTGTCAAATTGTAATTACTTCACTAGGTCCGTGTCTAAAAAGAAAAATAGAGGTATAAACAAAGGAATATATTTGTGCAAGTAGACGGCCGATCGGCGTCTCACTTAGAAGTTTCTCAGGATGGGTGTAGCATATGCCGTGCTCGCCGTCGATGGTTGGTATGAACAAATCGATGAGAGGGTGAGATCTCACGTTGTCAGCGCTCACTTTGGCCTCAAGGTGCTCGATCAGCTCCTAATCCATGGGATCGAACTGTAGCACCAGCCAATCCTTCTTGGACTTGCATCGGTTAATTCCAGTTAAATGGTACTCAATGTATGATAAATCAACTGTTTATGTAAATGATGAAAGATTTTGATAGATAAGTGCTACTCCAAATCTGAAGTCCACAACGGAAAAAACTGGGGTCTCAGATTCAATACTACATGTATACTCTAAAGACTTGAAAAACCCCATAAAGATCGAAATCATCATACAAGGCGACGGGACGAATACTCACAAGAGTGGCCTCGCTGGTTCCTTCCTTCATCTGGCTAGCTTGAAGAACATCCTTGTTGAGATCAATTTTTCCAGCGTCTTGCTTTGGACTACTTGTAATGAAGTATAGCAGCTCCAGTAGCTCATTTCTTATCGTACCAACTAGATCGGAACAAGCGGAGACTGGGAGGTGGGGAGACTGGGAGAGAATGGGAGAGTGATTTTGTAGAGAATGGGAGAGTGTTGTTGTACGGTTCAGTTCAATTAACTGTCTGCAATGAGGAAACACAAAAGTAACGGGCAACCATATGAAGGTGTGTGCGATATACATCATACAGTTCACTCGGATGAACTGTTTGTGATTAGGCAACACAAAAGAAACGGTCAGCCAGATCAAGGTGTGTGCGATATACGGCATGCGGTTCACTTGGCCTTGTCGTCAGTGTGTGACATCTGTGGCAACCGTTTTCTCCCAACTAGCCTCTTCTTGTACCGTGGCAATCGTCCATTGCCTCTTCGCCTTTCCCTCTCGATTTGGAACTCCTGTCGCACGCTCTTCCTCCCTCCATTTACCTTCACCCTTTCCTTGTGCCATTGTTCGATCGTCTTCTCCATGGAGGGAATAGGCCGGAAACGACCCCGTTATTATTGCCCCGATTTGAAAGATGACGTGGTGGAGGAACTCATTGATCGGTGCGACGTCATCACCTTGGCTTGCATGGCAGGTTCGTTCAAGACCATTCTCGACTCAACAAATAACATCATTACAAGAAACCCAAGGGTCCAGGAGCGGTTTGATCTCCCATATCTTCTTTGCCGTGACCCTCATCACTGGCGTGGGGACGACGGATGCCTCGCCTTGTGCAAGTTGATGTCGCTTGATAATGATATGTGTGACGTTAAGATGCCATCGCTTGTGCATAAGGCTTGGCCAGGCGTAAATGGTGATTGGGTACAACTGCGAGTGGGAACTTGTGAATGTGTACACTCATCATCGGGTTCCACTTCCAAAAATATCAGACTGCCCTGAAGTTGAGCACACCGGTATTCTACGTACGTTCAAATACGATCATGGTGACTGTCGTCTACGGAATATAGCAATTTGTCGAGTTCCCAACCGCTCTTGGGATTACACGAACTATGAAGTTGTTGCTATCTTCGACAAGTTTGTTGCCGTCCTTGCTTCCACGACTCGATGGATATTGCTCAAAAATCGATTTTTGTACACAGATGAGTACTTTGATGCAATTCAATACGAGGGTCTTGTGTTTGCTGCCACCACTCGTGGCACTATGTTTCGCATGGAATCCTTATCGTTTTGGTACGTTTGTCTTCCAGCGTAATTATAATTGTTTCATCCACATGCATGCAGGTTAGCTAGCTAGTTTCCCTTTACTAATTAACCTTCTTGTGTTTCCAAGGTCCTGTGAACATTCCACCACCTATACTTTAAAAAATTTATAACCAAGGGGGAGATGACGATGGTGATGATCACGAGCATGAGGACGAGCAACACCCATATACTCAGTGGCGCCTGGCAACTTATTCCGATGGATCACCTCTTCTTGTCTGTATACAGGGCACTGCTGATGTTACTAAGGAAGCAGGTGTTGTCTCGCATGGTCGCACTCTCCAGACCTATTCCAACATCCGTGTCAGGGTATTCGGGATGGATACTAGTGTGCTAGCGCCACCACTTTCTCCCTGGTTCAGTATTAACAGTCTTGGAGAAACTCGCTCTTCCTTGGACAAAACTATCCAATGATGGTGAAAGGCGATCCAACTGCTGTTGACACAATGTTACTACCATTTATGAGACGCAACTGTATCTATAACTCGGACATTGCTATGCTTCCCTACCGTGGCTATCACAATATGGGTATTGAAATAGGCCGCTTTAGCCTGGATGATCAGTCCTGCGTTGGTCTCGAAATTGACAGTAGCTGGCCCTTCCTAGAGAATCACTTCTGGTTCAAAGAAAGTGTTTCCAACGCCGACGAGTGGTTGAGCTGAAGTTCATTTCATCGTTGTCTTATTTGTTGTGTGAGAAAAACTTTACTTTACTAGAATGTTTTGTTGGAAATGATCTATAATCCAACATGTATCCTTGTTGTCGTTGAGGGTTGATGACTTGTTGTATGTAATCAATGGTACATTTGCATATGCGTCCATCAAGTCACACCTTCTAGTGGTGTCGATATGAACAGTGCTAGTGATTTTAGTTGCAAAAATTAGATAGTGCTAGTGATTTTTAGCTACTTATTTTGACAAATCGCAGTGTTATAAGGTTGACAAATGGCAATGTTACTAGATAAACAAATGTCAATCTTTCCAGTTTGACAAATGGCAACATACCCAATATGATAGATGCAAATCTTACCCAATTGTTTCTACATGGTTGCACACGGGTCATCCAAAACAACCGATTGCGTTGAAGGGATGCACAAATCCTGCACTACAAATTTTCCCTTGACTTAAGGGGGAAGACCATAGCTCTCACTTTGCATACTGGTGCTCTATCCAAAATGTTTGCAATCAAGAGCTGCACAAATCCTGCTCGGCACATTTTCCCTTGGCTTCCTGGGGAAATTGTCGGTTTGCATAGGGTGTTCTAACTAAAACGTTTGCGATGAGTGTTTTATATTTAAAAACCATTGATGTTATTTTCAAAAGAAAATTGTTTGTCAAGTCTGCACATTAAGGGAGAAAAATGCAAGTTCGTTCAAACCATATCTTTCATTCAGTCACACTGCGAATTTATATTCATATGATCGAGAATTCGAGATATAGTATTAAACCCCAAAAAAACTATTTCCGGCGAGGGCGGAGGCGGCGTGCCGCACCGTCGTTGTCGTTGTCATCCTTCGGGACGCCATTGTTGATGTATTGAAGGCAGCACAAAATGTTCTACACTTGTAAATCAAACATCATGTCGTCGCGCGATCGACGAGCGGGGTGCGGGAGGACGGCAACTGGCGCCGCTGAGAGGTAGCGGTCGATGGCAGCGTCCCATGCGACCGAGGGGGGCACGCACACGGGCACGGGTGCGGCGGGTGCAGACAAGCACACAGGGACCGGCGTCGTGGTGGGCACGGCGGGTGCAGCCAAATGCCCGGCGCAACCGCATGCACACGAACGTGCGTGATCGTGTGCCGGCCCCAAAGACTGGCATCACAACTTATAATTTGACGGATGGAGTACTAGTTATAGTGATGCATATAATTAAGCAAAGATACCGCACATGTCTGTATTGACTGGAACGAGAATGCCATAGCACAATAAGAATTAAGGCCACGATGATGTGATTGCAGTGGTGGTTACAGGAGGCAAGAAGAAAGATGCATCCATCAACGTACGACCTCCTCCTCCTCAACTCAGTGCGCGGGGCCATCGACCGATGGCTAAGGAGTGACGGATTTTGTGGTGAGGTCAAGGTGCTTCTCAGCAAAGGGATCCAAGGTTTCCAGCCGGTTGAAGAAGGCCAACATTGTAGCGTCCTCACTGGCCTTGTAGATACCTATGTACACGATTCGCTCGTACACGTGGATGTGTATGTCGACAAATTCTTGCAGGGCAAGGCGCCTCGCGGCGAACGCGACCTCCAGGTGGACATTCTTCGTGGCATCGGCAGGCAATCGCAGGGCCACCAGTGCTTGAAAGAGGTTCCAACCATGGAGGCTGATTAGGGTGGCAGGCAATGAGGAGCCCGGGCGCGCGGTCTGGTGGAGTACGGCAATGTCGTCCGCGAGCTTCTTGACAATGGTGAACTTGTTAGTGGTGGCAACGATCATCTGGTCATACCAAGAGTCGTAGCTGGTGACGACGGCGGCCATTCGGCAGCCGGCCGCCAACACCGTCTGGAGAAAATCCTCGGTGCATGCCATAGGCCGGCATAGTGGACCATCTGGCACAGCCGCTGGCCACTCGCGCACATCGCTGCCATGGGTCTGGAGTGAGCACTTTTGCGCTTATTACGGTATGTGCTTAGGCAAATTCTAGGTGCGTACGATGTGGTAGATGCATTGGAATGGAGGGGCACCTTTATATGAGTGCAAACTGCGTTGCATTCACATCATGCTGCCACTTTTCCCGGTCCTCCTCCCATTACTTCCCTCATGCATTCACACGATGCTAATTGAAGGAGGATGCAATATTGGTCGTTCAACATTTCGGGAACCACTACCCTCTCCCTCGTTTGCATTAATTAAAGCTGTATCGGGAACTGCGACGTCCGCTGTCAAATCGAATAGTACTGTACCACCCGCTGCACGCCTGGCTGAACACACCTCCTCGCCTCCATCTATGCTTAATTACTGAATTTTAGTTGCAAAAATTAGATACTGCTAGTGATTTTTAGCTTCATATTTTGACAAATCGCAGCGTTAAAAGGTTGACAAATGGCAATGTTACTAGATCAACAAATTTCAATCTTTCTAGTTCGACAAATGGCAGCATACCCGATATGACAGATGCAAATCTTACGAAATTGTTTGTAAGTGGTTGCACACGGGTCATCCAAAATAACCGTTTGCATTCAAGAGATGCACAAATCCTACTCTCACTTTTCATACGGGTGTTCTATCTAAAACGTTTGTGATCAAGAGCCATTAAAACCAAGAGACGTGGTGTCATGTGAATTGTTAACAGAACACACACGGTTTGAATTATACGAATGTTTGAGATATTAAAGTGGCAGCAATTTTTTTCGAAATGCCTATGTTGGATGTTATTCGAGTGCGCCTTGTCTCAAAATGGACACAAAAAATACCACAGCATGTCGGGTGCCATTCCATGATAGCATGCCAATTTTCATGAATTTCAGACGAGTTTTGGATTTACTAGAATTTAAAAACAAATTATATCAATGTTTTGCCGACAATCAACGGTGCCCTGGTGTTTGAAATTCATTCCCATTTCTTGGATTGGACCTAAGCATGCACCCAAGGGCAAAGATTTGATTTTTCAACCAATTTATATGCACTGGAGCATGTGCATGTAGTTCAAATTTGAATTGTGCACATAAATGCATTGAAAACTCAGTTAATGCATAAAAATCTCCAAACGAACCCTGAAAAATCACAAAAATTGACACAACACTCCTGTTGTTCTATGTTGACACGAGAATTTTTTTGAAAGCAATAAGAGGCAATGGATATCTTTTTGTCCCCAAAGGTGGGACGTTCCCTACCGAAACCATCATGCTTGTTGTGAGAAGCTCTGATTTATGAGAATCATATGCCCAAACCTGCCCCAAATGGGACAAACAAATTTTACCACGACATGTTGATGCCGCTCCTTGATAACATGCCAAGTTTCATGAATTTTAGACGAGTTTTGGATTTACTAGAATTTAAAAACCAGGTATCTCAATGTTTGCGGCCGAGTGACGGTGGCAGGGTGTTTGACATTCATTCCCATTTCTTTCATGGGACCTAAGCATGCACCCAAGGACAAAGATTTGATTTTTCAAGCAATTTATATGCATTCGAGCATCTGCATGTAGTTCAAATTTGAATTGTGCACATAAATGCATTGAAAACTCAGTTAATGCATAAAAATGTCCAAACGAACCCTGAATAATTCCAATTCTTTTATGACACACATATAGTTGCATTTTCACTGCAGATAAAAGGTCTAGCAATTCAAACACCGTCCATTGCCGCTGTGACCCCATTATGTAATTCAAATCAGGACGAAAAATCAAGTAGATCCCACACAGTTTATTATAACCAACTGTGTGAGATGCAACACAAAATATCTTGGATCACCGTCGGAGTATAGTACACATACGGCTTAAGCGAGAAGGTGCGACGGCTACAGTCCACAGCCCGCTCTGAATAAGGGGCCATGTCTGATGACACTTTGTGCGCCAGTTTTTTCGCTGAAGCGATTCCAAATTTTAGGCTTCCGCCGAAATATCTACATCCCTCCCCCTCCCCCTTACCAAAAGCCACATTTCCCCTGTTTCCGCCTTCCTTTCCAAGTTCAAACCTTCACTCCTTGCTTGCAGCGCCGCCTCCTCGCCGGCGACCCTCCTTCACGCTACTCGGCCTCGCTTATCCAGGCAAGTAATCCACACCCGACCCCATCCTCCTCCTCCTTCCACATCCCACAAGCCCTGACCACCGGCGCGAGCGCGACACCTTCCACCAAAATCACCGACCCCTTCACCAAATAAGCGCCGCCCTAAGCCATGGTGCATGTAGTATAGCCAGGATCTCAAGGAGCATTTGGCAGTGGAGAAGCAAATCGCGGCCGCACGTGCGGATAAGGTCACGATGGCTGCCATTTGTGCCAACCCCCATATCTTGGAGGAGAACCTCATCGTCGAGGCCACCGTCAACGCCTCGCGCGCCGATGCCGCGACCCGATTGAATGCTTTAAACGACAGTTCATGGAATTTTCTTGACGCATCCATCGGTGCCTTCGACAAAGACTACGAGGTGTTTTCTCAGCGTGCACGTGCTTACCTCATCTTGAGAGCCAGCAGATTGGTGCCTGGAGCGGCTCAGGCAACTCACTACTACGACGAGGGCACCCACGATGCGGAGGCCTCGCCCTCTTCCATGTCCAAGGAGCCAATCGTCATTGATATCTCCTAGAATGAGGAGTAGCTTGTCTTATTACCTCACTATAAGGACCCATGTTCAGTTTGCTAGCTACTGCCTTTCCTTAACAAATTCTAGTGAATTGTGCTATCTACTTTTACCATGCAATCTTCTGCTCTAGTGTATATGTTCTATATGTCGTGCAATGTTGTGTTCAGTTAATTGTATGGTTCAATTATGCAAATGTGATGTTCAATTCTTCAGGGTGCAATTTTCCAAGTTATCAAGCATGCTTGGTTTGGTTAACTGTCTGATCTTCTATTAGGAGTATGTTATATTGTGCAATGTGGTGCTTAGTTAACGTTAGGTTCATTTGTTGTGGTGTTTAGTTAACTGTTTTGTTTGGTTCAATTCTGTAATGCAATGTTCAATTGTTGTGGGTGCATTCTGTTATTGTATACCATGTGAGGAATAAATTGAATTTGGATTACTAAATACATGAGAAACAAATACAATTGCTATATTTCCAAGTTGTTAAGCATGCTTGGTTTGGTTAACTGTTTGATCTTCTATTACGAGTATGTTATATTGTGCAATGTGGTGCTCAGTTAATATTTGGTTCATTTGTTGTGGTGTTTAGTAAACTGCTTGGTTCAATTCTACAATGCGGTGTTTAATTGTTGTGGTTGCATTATGTTATTGTATACCATGTGAGAAATAAATCGAATTTGGTTTTACTAAATACATGAGAAACAAATACAATTGCTATATTTCCAAGTTGTTAAGCATGTTTGGTTTGGTTAACTATCTGATCTTCTATTAGGAGTATGTTATATTGTGTAATGTGGTGCTCAGTTAATGTTTGGTTCATTTGTTGTGGTGTTTAGTTAACTGCTTGGTTCAATTCTGCAATGCGATGTTCAATTGTTGTGGGTGCATTCTGTTATTGTATACCATGTGAGGAATAAATTGAATTTGGCTGCACTTAATACATGAGAAACATATACAAGTGCTATATTTCCTAGTTCTTAATCATGCTTGGTTTGGATAAATGGGGTTTCCATGTGGCTTGAATTAATCTGATGAATCTGCAATGTGCTTATTTATCATCGACATATTTTAGTGATAGCATGCGAACCCTTACTTAACCTGATGACTAACTACCTTATATGTGTTGCAGGGAAACAAAGGGAAGCACTGAGGTTTACAAGATGGTACTAACTATTATACCTTGCCTTATTTTATTCCTTTGCCCCATTTCCAATATAGAGAAGATATTTATGCACATCCTTGTTTTCAGGGTTCACTGATGATTACCTCTCAAACCACCTCTATGGTCAGGAGCCGAGGAAAGTTTTCATACAACACCCATGGTTCAATATTGAAGTGTTCCTCAAGAAGTCGAAGGATGGACGGTCAGTCATCCACAGGCACTGGCCTAAAGTTGCAAAGACCTTCAACATGAATGAAGGCTCAATATTCGCCTTCCCTTTAGCAGTTCTCCAGATGAGATGCATCTGTCTATGTACCGTCTATGATGCTAATTTAGAAAGGTTCTAGATGTTGCATGTGAAACTTGGTGCTGGTAAAGTTGTGTAATGGGGTAGCTGAGTGCTGAAGCTATATCATGTTGTACTTGGATGTATTTCAATTATGAAATCCTACTTCCTTAATACGGAAATGATATATATTATGTGCTTAACATGAATGTCAATTAGATTAGTAAATGGATTATTAATAATAGGGAAATTAGCCTGCTAATTGGGTTTTCCTATTGCAAACGGTTATTGAGAAAACACCATGGGCGATGACCTCAGGCAACACACACAGTTTCTAGGAATAAACTGTGTTGGATCAATGAACAATCACACATGACCTTCTCCTGAAAACTGTTTGCGTTAGGCCACCTTGCACAAACGTTTACCACATAAAAACTGTGTGTGATGGGCAGCCTTTGCCACATAGTTTGTTCTACGCACCATGTGTGATGCATTCAATAACGCAAACGATAAAATTGTTAATATCGTGTGCAATGGCAACGCTATCACAAACGATTTAATGGGGAAAATTGTGTGTGATGTACCTGTGAATGGAAATATTTTCCTTGGAGCGACTATGTGGGATGTACATACGAATGAAAACGTTTAGCGGGGACTGACTGTGTGGGATGTACTTGCGACAGGAAACAATTTCGCCTGTATAATTGTATTTTTAGCTCTAATGTACGTATTTCCATATTGGAGCGCTCTTCGGTCACACACGACCTCATTATGCCAAGCGTGTGTGCCAGGAAGGCATATCCCCGACGGTTGCCGGATCGTGTGGGAAGGACCCCCTGTCACCGTCACTCACTAGGCGACGGTTCCAAATGCCATCGCGGAAAGGGGTAAAAAACCTTTTGTATAGCACCGACGCGTACTAGTGATACTTGGGTTAAACTTGACGAGCCTAGCTTGTACATACATGGTCTTGGAACACTGCAGATCGAAAGGTCGAACATGGGTCATATAGTCACTATAAAAGATACCACTTCCGTGATGATACATGTTTGTCACAGTAGGTCACGTTTTCTGTCATGGATGTACATCCATGACGATTTTATGAAAAAATCAAGATAGTCATACCTGTGTTGTTGTAGAAGTGTTCCATGACAATACCAAAGTTATCATCACGGAAGTGTCCACTTCCATGACTATCGCGGGATATCCACGACCACCTATGGGACCAGCAGGCCCCTTGCTTGTTCGATAGGGGGACGTCGCGTTGCGCAAAGAGCAGACACACGGCAGCACGACACAGAGCACACAAGCAATTTACCAAGGTTCGGGACGCCGTGAGGCGTAAAACCCTACTCCTGCTTTGCTGGATTGATGGTGGAATGGAGGTGGTGACGCATAGTACACTTGCCCAACAGGGGTTGCCTTGGGGCGGCAGCGACTACGCGCGTATGGGCGTGTGGGTTTGTCAACTTTCCTACCCTTCCTACGGGTGCCATGGGCCTCCTTTTATAGATCAAGGGGTCACCACCATGGCAAAGTAGTCATTATCCACTGATATGATAGCAAACAATGCTATCATACCTAACTCTGCGGGCTGACAGGGTGCATTAAATGCACCACTTAGTGTCACATTACTGGTTTCCCGGTAAGTCTTGCCGGGCTATCTTGCCAGCTCCGTGCATGTTCCCTTGACACATCGCAGGACGGGTTTCTTCTGAAAGAAATGGCTGCCATCTGGCGAATGGCTGCCACTTAATCACCTTGTGGCTTGACACCACACTGATTGATGACGTGGGTCATGCTTGAGTGGTTGGTGGGGTGGTTCTACCCCCGCAAGCCCCGTCAATCCTTGCTGGGGTGCCTGGGTTGCCTTCTTCTAGTGGTGGCCTCGCCCCTTGTCGGGCTCGCCTGCCCGGCAAGGGAGGCCCTTTTGTTGTCAATATGTTGCCCCTCTGGCTTGATCTTGGTCCCTCTGAACTGTATGTTGGTTCTTCAAATCTCTTGGTCCCTCAATCTCTGACTTAAGCAGGTGCCTCAATCTTGCTCTTATATCTGTGCACAGTCTAGACAATGGACCCAGGGTTTGTTGCACCGACAGAAGCCCCCGGGCCTGCCCCGAACGCGCTGCTGAGCGTCATCGGGGTAGGGCCTAATAAGTACACAGGCAGGGTCACTGAAGGGGTTGGCCCCTTGAGGTTTCCGTTGCTGCTTCCTTAGCCTTGATTTTAGGCCAGTTTCCGGTTTCCCCGCGCATGGTGTAAAGCCAATAGTGGTTGGGCCGCTCCAGTGATGGCACGTGAATGACTTTAGCGCACGGGGTAGAAACTGCCAATTTACTCTTCCCATAGCGTGCCCTTATACTTGGCCACGTATGCTACATGCATCATGAGGGGTAGGTAACGGAGGCGCGTGGCGTGAGAGAGCATCTTGGAGAGGGTCCACCTGCTTTAAATTGGCGGAGGAGGGCGGTGGTCACCCGTTGATGGAGCAGCTGCCCTTCCTCGCTCGGCCTATAAAAGGGAGGGGCAGAGGAGGGCGGAGTCATCCATCTCTACATTCCCCCTATTCTTCCCTTGTTCTATGCTTCCGCTGGTGATGCCGAAGAGAAGAGCCTGGGGCCAGCCCCCGGGATCCTATTTGGGGTTATTGTTGCCCCACGCTGGTGCTGACGCTCGGGGAGTGAGCCTGGTCCTTGGCGGGGTGAATCTCTTGGTCTTTTCGAGGCTCAGCCGGGAGGCGGGGCTGGAGATCATTGGTAATCAGAGCATTGCCCCTCCCAGATGTCTTAGGGATGTGGTCGATGAGAGGCGCGCCTTCCTGTCCACCAAAGCGACGGTAGTGTTGCATGCCCGTTGTGGGCGATGTCGCTACTGTTTCTGCCCGCTCCCTCTTCTCTCCCCGTTTTTTGTTCGGGATGGGCCACAGGCCTTGCTCATCACCTTGCGCAGCTCCTGAGTGCACTCCACCTGCGGACCGCGGCGGATGACCGCTCCACCGGCCCATTCATCACCGCCCTCTCCTAGGTGCTCCTTTTATTCTCCTTTCCCTGTTGTTTCAATATCCTAGGGAGGAGGAGCAGAGAAAGGAAAAGAGGGGTTATAGGGTACTTATATTTTTTCAGTCTTAAACTTGTAATCAATCGCCAAATTTTAATTCAAATAATGTAATCTCTCGAGTCCATCTTTGTGTTCTGTAATGCTTGTACTTGTTTTAGCATATGAATGAAAAAGATGAACCTTGCCGGGAACCCGTGCATGTGTATGTCCATGCAGAGGTGGAGTGCCTCTATAATGAGAGTAAACAAGTTTTCCCCGGCAAGATATCCTGCCGGCACCCTCTTTGTCTGCCAGAGAGCTACGTCTATCGGGGGACAGACAGAGGGGCCAGCCCCTCGCCAGCTCCTTTTTACCAAAGGCTACTACAACCATGCTGACTCAAGCAACGTTCGAGTCATGGATGGGAACACCTAAGTTTCAAAAGAGAGGCGAGGTTTTCTCATGCAAAGTTATGGCTTTACAGAACACTAATGGACAAGAGGTAAAACTCATCTGTTTGTCTTGTCGGGAATCACTGTGCCATGCAATCTTCTCGTCCCTTGTCGAAGCCAAGTTCACCGCAGGAACCTACAACTTCATGTAGATGAGAATGAATGCAGGATGCGATCCTATCTATATGCATATGCAAATGCTCATGAAATGCTTATGCAGTGATCTTGGTGTGCTCATGCATGCATGCAATCTTAGTTGGGGGGCCCTACAACGCTTCTTTATTTTCTCTTGCACGGGGTCATCGCCCCGGCTTTGTACAAGCGGTTACATGCAGCTGAGGCAAGGCCTGTACAAAAGGGTGGGTGTCGGGCAGTGCCCGATAGCCTCGGGCCTTATGGGTAGTACTTGCGGAGATGCTCAATATTCCATGAGTTTTGCAACTGAGTGCCATCTTCGGTCTCCAGATGGACTGCACCGGGTCTGGTGACTCATACCACCCGGTAAGGGCCTTCCCACCTCGGTAACAGCTTGTTTGTACCCTTGGCAGACTAAACGTGCCTAAGGACAAGGTCACCTTCCTCAAAACACCGGGCATGAACCCTGTGGCTGTGATAGCGGCGCAGGGCTTGCTGGTAGCATGCAGCATGCATAGCAGCTCGGAGACGGTTCTCTTCGAGTAGCACAGCATGGTCACGCCAGTGCTGATCTTGCGCTACTTCATCGTAGGCAAGCACTCGAGGGGACTCGTAAATGAGTTCCATGGGGATAACTGCTTCTGCCCCATAGAGTAGGGAGAAGGGAGTCTGCCCGGTAGCTCGGTTAGGTGTTGTTCAAAGGGACCAGAGAACTATTGGCCGCTCCCCGATCCACCACCTACCGTGCTTCTACAGCGTATCGAAAGTTCTTGTCTTGAATCCACGTAGCACTTCAGCATTCGCCCTCTCAGCTTGTCCATTGCTCCGGGGGTGTGCCATAGAGGCGAATAAGATATTGCATCCGAGGGTACGAACATATTGCATGAACGTGTGGCTCGTGAATTGGGTGCCGTTGTCGGTGATGATCCTTGCCGGAACTCCAAAATGACACACCAATTCTTTCAAGAACTTGATAGCTGACTAAGCAGTCACCTTTCTCACGCCAGTCACTTCCGACCACTTTGTAAACTTGTCGATGGCAACAAACAAGAATTCAAAGCCACGATTGCTCAGGGGAAGGGGCTAAGGATATCGAGCGCTCATACCAAAAATGGCCATGATAAAGGGATTGTCTGAAGGGCTTGGGCAGGCAGGTGTGTTCTCTTGGAATGGAACTGGCAGGCTTCACATGTCGTGACGAGCTCGACCGCATCTTGGAGGGTTGTGGGCCAATAGAATCCTTGCCGGAATGCTTTCCCAACTAATGCCCTTGATCCAATGTGTGAGCCACACATTGCTTTGTGAATCTCAGCCAGCAGTTCCTTTCCATCCTCCCGGCAGACACATTTCGAGTTCACACCATTGGGCCTCCTTCTGTATAGAGTGTCATTGACAAATTGATACATACTGGACCTCCAGGCTACTTTCCCAGCTTCATCTTGGTCGCCGGGAAGTTCTCGGGTTTGGAGGAAGCAGATGATGTGCCTTGCCCAAGTTCGAGCCTGGGGCTCGGCAACAAGGACTAGCGGCACCTCCTCTACTATGGGAGCACCAGCCTCGTTCACGGGGTCCATGGGCCTGGCTGGAGGGGATGGTCCAGCAGGCTGTGAGGAGTTGTTTCCAGCAGGGTCTCTATTGGGAGCGGACGGCCCGATCAGGAGAAGCACACTTTGACAGGTGATCAACTATGCTATTTTCCGCACGGGGTACGTGCTCTGTTTGCAACCCGTCAAAGTGCTCATCCAATCTCCTCACTTCCTCCACGTATGTTTCCATCAATGGGCTTTGATAATCCTTGTTGACTTGTCTCACCACAAGTTGTGAATCTCCTCGTATGATCAGCTTCTTGATTCCCAATTCTGCTGCAATTCTGAGCCCGGCAAGGAGCCCTTCATACTCAGTTGTATTGTTGGTGGCTTCTTCCCGGCCAAAGTGCATTTGGACGACGTACTTCAAGTGCTCCCCGGAGGGGGAACAAGAAGCACGCCAGCCCCTGCACCTTGTAGGGAAAAAGCACCATCACAATACATAATCCATTCTTGGGGCGATTCCTTGCCGGGGATAGCTGTCTCTGTCACTTCCTCATCAGGGGTTGGTGTCCATTCTGCAATAAACTCTACTAGCGCCCTGCTCTGAATAGTTGATGTGCTCTAAAACTTCAAACCAAAGCTGGATAACTCCAAAACCCACTCCACTATTCTGCTGGTAGCCTCAGGGTTTTAGAGTATCCTTTGCAACGGAAAATGAGTGACAACCGTGATCTCATGGGCCTAGAAGTAGTGGCGCAGTTTCCTTGAGGCCATAATGAGACCAGAGATCAACTTTTGCACGCCAGAGTACCTCGATCTAGCCCCTTGTAACAAGGAGCTAATGAAGTACACTGGGCGCTGCACCACTTTCTTCCTTGCTGCGTCCTTGGTGTTGCTCTCGTTGCTATGCTCATTGTTGTCCTTATCCTTTTCTGACCCTACCGTTATCTGCCCCACTTTCTGCCTCATCCACTTCTCGTTATGCTACCAAGGCCGCACTGACCACTTGGTTGGTTGTCGCCAAGTATAGCAACAACGACTCTTGGGGTTTGGGTGCAACCAAGGGAGGCCTAGACGATAGGTAGGCCTTCAATTCCTTCAGAGCTGCATCTGCTTCTGGGGTCCACTTCATAGGCCCTACCTTCTTCAAAATTTTAAAGAACGACACGGCAAGCTTGGCAGACTTGGAAATGAATCTACTTAGCGTGGCAACACATCCCATCAGGCGCCTCACATCCTCACAAGCAAGATACTATCAGGTACTAAGTTCATGATAAATTTAAGTTCAATTAATCATATTACTTAAGAACTCCCATTTAGATAGACATCCCTCTAATCCAAATCAACTAAACCTTAACCGATCATCACGTGAAAATGGAGTAGCTTTGAATGGTGAACATCACTATGTTGATCATATCTACTATATGATTCATGCTCGACCTTTTGGTCTCAGTGTTCCGAGGCCATATCTGCATATGCTAGGCTCGTCAAGTTTAACCTGAGTATTCAGCGTGTGCAAAACTGGCTTGCACCCGTTGTAGATGGACGTAGAGCTTATCACACCTGATCATCACGTGGTGTGTGGGCACGATGAACTTTGGCAACGGTGCATACTCAGGGAGAACACTTTTATCTTGAAATTTAGTGAGAGATCATCTTATAATGTTACTGTCAATCAAAGCATGATAAGATGCATAAAAGATAAGCATCACATGCAACCAATATAAGTGATATGATATGGCCATCATCATCTTGTGCTTGTGATCTCCATCTCCGAAGCACCGTCATGATCACCATCGTCACTGGCGCGACACCTTGATCTCCATCATAGCATCGTTGTCGTCTCGCCAGTCTTATGCTTCTACGACTATCACTACCGCTTAGTGATAAAGTAAAGCATTACAGGGCGATTGCATTGCATACAATAAAGCGACAACCATATGGCTCCTGCCAGTTGCTGATAACTCGGTTACAAAACATGATCATCTCATACAATAAAATTTAGCATCATGTCTTGACCATATCACATCACAACATGCCCTACAAAAACAAGTTAGACGTCCTCTACTTTGTTGTTGCAAGTTTTGCGTGGCTGCTACTGGGCTTAGCAAGAACCGTTCTTACCTATGCATCAAGACCACAATGATAGTTTGTCAAGATGGTGCTGTTTTAACCTTCGCAAGGACTGGGCGTAGCCACACTCGGTTTAACTAAAGTTGGAGAAACTGACACCCGCCAGCCACCTGTGTGCAAAGCACGTCGGTAGAACCAGTCTCGCGTAAGCGTACGCGTAATGTCGGTCCGGGCCGCTTCATCCAACAATACCGCCGAACCAAAGTATGACATGCTGGTAAGCAGTATGACTTATATCGCCCACAACTCACTTGTGTTCTACTCGTGCATATGACATCTACGCATAAAACCTGGCTCGGATGCCACTGTTGGGGAACGCAGTAATTTCAAAAAAATTCCTATGCACACGCAAGATCATGGTGATGCATAGCAACGAGAGGGGAGAGTGTTGTCCACGTACTCTCGTAAACCGAAAGCGGAAGCATTAGCACAATGCGGTTGATGTAGTCGTACGTCTTCACGATCCGACCGATCAAGTACCGAACATACGGCACCTCCGAGTTCAGCACACGTTCAGCCCGATGAAGTCCCTCGAACTCTGATCCAGCCGAGTGTTGAGGGAGAGTTTTGTCAGCACGACGGCGTGGAGACGATGATGATGTTATACCGATGCAGGGCTTCGCCTAAGCACCGCTACAGTATTATCGAGGTGGACTATGGTGGAGGGGGGCACCGCACACGGCTAAAAGATCAAACGATCAATTGTTGTGTCTCTAGGGTGCCCCCATGCCCCCGTATATAAAGGAGCAAGGGGGGAGGTGCGGACGGGCAGGAGGGGGCGCGCCAAGAGGAGTCCTACTCCTACCGGGAGTAGGACTCCCTCCCTTTTCCTTGTTGGCTTAGGAGAAGAGGGGGAAAGAGGTGGAGGAGAAGAAGGAAAGGGGGGACGCCCACCCCCTCTCCTTGTCCTATTCAGACTAGGGGGGAGGGTCGCGCGGCCCTTGCCCTGGCCGCCTCTCCTCTTCTCCACTAAGGCCCACTATGGACCATTATCCCCCGGGGGGTTCCGGTAACCCCTCGGTACTCCGGTAAAATCCCGATTTCACCCAGAAAACTTCCGATATCCAAACACAGGCTTCCAATATATCAATCTTCATATCTCGGCCATTTTGAGACTCCTCGTCATGTCGGTGATCACATCTGGGACTCCGAACAACCTTCGGTACATCAAAACATATAAACTCAAAATATAACTGTGATCGAAACGCTAAGCGTGCGGACCCTATGGGTTCGAGAACTATGTAGACATGACCGAGACACGTCTCCGGTCAATAACCAATAGTGGAACATGGATGCTCATATTGGCTCCCACATATTCTACTAAGATCTTTATCGGTCAAACCGCATAACAACATACGTTGTTCCCTTTGTCATCGGTATGTTACTTGCCCGAGATTCGATCGTCGATATCTCAATACCTAGTTCAATCTCGTTATCGGCAAGTCTCTTTACTTATTTCGTAATACATCATCCCGCAACTAACTCATTAGTTGCAATGCTTGAAAGGCTTATGTGATGTGCATTAACGAGTGGGCCCAGAGATACCTCTCCGACAATCGGAGTGACAAATCCTAATCTCGAAATACGCCAACCCAACAAGTACCTTCAGAGACACTTGTAGAGCACCTTTATAATCACCCAGTTACGTTGTGACGTTTGGTATCACACAAAGTGTTCCTCTGGTAAACGGGAGTTGCATAATCTCATAGTCATAGGAACATGTATAAGTCATGAAGAAAGCAATAGCAACAAACTAAACGATCAAGTG
The DNA here is from genome assembly GCF_056163025.1 of Triticum urartu. NCBI lineage: Eukaryota > Viridiplantae > Streptophyta > Magnoliopsida > Poales > Poaceae > Triticum > Triticum urartu. The sequence continues at coordinate 332,211,188 of NC_141875.1, forward strand.
TTAAGCTAACGGAATGGGTCAAGTCAATCACATCATTCTCCTAATGATGTGATCCTGTTAATCAAATGACAGCTCATGTCTATGGTTAGGAAACATAACCATCTTTGATCAACGAGCTAGTCAAGTAGAGGCATACTAGTGACACTCTGTTTGTCTATGTATTCACACATGTATTATGTTTCCGGTTAATATAATTCTAGCATGAATAATAAACATTTATCATGATATAAGAAAATAAATAATAACTGTATTATTGCCTCTAGGGCATATTTCCTTCAGGGACTACTTCAGGCCCATGTGGGGGAGGGAGACGTCGGGGCACCCCAAACCGGTATCCCTTCTTTGTTGATTACTTCTCTTGTGGACTCTACCTCCCTTTCTCGAATTTCTTCAACGACGTCAAGCACACCTACGGCATCCACCTTCTGGATTTCACGCTGAACGCTGCGGCATGCATGGCTTTCTTCGCTCACCTCTGCGAGGGCTTCGCCAGAGTGCTCCCCAGCACGACGCTCTTCCGCCATTAATTCTACCCTCGCATCCAGCCAGGAGGCGCCATCTCTGGCTGCATCACCTGGATCCTGAGGACCCAGGAGAAGGGCACATACTCGGAGGGTGCTCAGAAGGAGAGGTGGGAGGAATGGCGGGGCCGATGGTGCTGGATTGAGGAAGACCCGCAAGAGTTCTGCCGGGTCTGTAGGAAGCCGCCGGTCCGCGACAAGGACTGGAGCGATGTCGACGCGAACGACAAGAAGCTCATGGTTGCCACCACCAGGATCCATCGCCTCACCTCGGCTGGGCTCACTCTTGAGATGATTGGGACTAACTTCATCCACCGCCGAATCGCCCCGCTGCAAAACAAGGGGAGGCCGGCCTGGGATTTTAGGAACGCGGCTGACATCATGAGGCTCCGCCCTGGCCTGAAGCACAATTTCACGATGCTGGGGCATGCCCATTTTTGCCAGAGGCTCTTTCAGCTCAAGGTGAATGAAGATAGCGGGGTCGAGAGGACCGGCAAGGCCGCCACGGCCGGCAAGTCTCTGTTTGGGTTGCCAACGGGAGTGGTCCCGTTGAGCAACAACTCTCGCCAGACCAACATCATCACCATGAAGCCGGACTTCAACGCGCATGGTATCGATCAAAGCTGGGTCAAGCCAGAAGCGAAACGGGTGCAGGAGTTCTTCGACAACCTGTCAGAGAGGTGTGTTCATGACGAGCCACTGCTTATCCGCGACACCACCAAGGCGGAGCTGGCATACATTGCCACCAGGGCAGAGGAGGTGGCACTCGCCAGGGAGGCTGGCAGTGTCGGCACCGTGGAGGACGAGGCCAACACAGCTGGAGAAGAGAAAGAGCTCACTGATTGGGAGGGGTCTGCCGGGGATACCAGCGGCGGCAGCGCCGGGGCCTCCCTTGTTGAAGATGCGGCCGAGGAGTCAGCCGAAGAGGAGACCGTGGTGGATGACCCCTAGGCCTCGGAGAGAAAACGTGTCATGCGGCGGGCAATAGGCCCAGGCACAATCTAGGCGCCAGATGAGGACCACAGTAGTGAAGAAGAAGGCAGCGGCCGCCGCCTCTTCCTCGTCCAAGCAGCGCAGGACCCCATCCCCCTCTCCTTCTGCTTTGGACAGCGATCCAGAGGCCGATTTTGACCTCAGGTCCTTCAGCCCGAAGAGGAAGAGGAGACCAGAGGAGGAGGAGGAGTAAGCACCTCGCCCTTTATCATTTCTGACTCTTAGCCCGTGTTGTTTCTCCAGACTTGATCTTGCCTTTGCAGGGAGACGGAGACGCTGGCCAAGAGGGTGGCGAAGAGGGCCAAGGCCTCGATGGGCGATAAGCCCCCAGTGAGCACTTCGCACATGCCGGAGGTGGTGGAGATCAGTCCGGACACCAGCCCTCGATGCAGCCCCCGCTTTAGCCCCCAACGTAAGTTCATTACTCGCTCCTCGTCGATGGGCGTTGGGGCATGAATCCTTAGTGCTAACCTTGTCGGGCTCACAGGAGGAGAGCGGCAACAGGAGGAGCCGCTAAGGGCCACCCCTGACACGTCTCCCCCGTCGACCACGCCGCCTAGAGGGGCGTCCCCGGCAAGGGCGAACACCGCCGAGCCCACGCGCATGGAGAAGGAGGAGGAGGCAGGCACGAGCACTGGGGGTTCCGTCCTGCCAACGGATGTTGGCGGGGAGGGGAGCACTTCTCCACAGCATGGCATGGGCAAGCTGTCTTCCTTCCGTCCCTGTCTTTTTTCTCTCTTTTTTTTGTATCCTGAACCTCGACCTTGGCCTCGTTGCGTTCTCCTTTCTGGTGTTCAGACCCTCCCTCGATGGACCAGGAGGATATTGACATCGTCATTGGGGAGGTCGCCAAGGACGCCGAAGATGAGGCTACCAAGATCGCGGCTGAGGAAGCCGCCAGGTCCGCCACCGAGGAGGCCGGCAAGGGGCCTGCCGGGGGACCAGTGGAACCGCTGCCGGGGAGGCCGGCAAGGCTGCTGCCGAGGAGACCGGTAAGGGCCTGCCGGCGAGGCCATCGAGGGCCCCGCCAAGGAGGAGGTGGCCAATGACCAACCTTCCTCCCCTGCAGCCCCTGTCCCAGGATAGTACCTGAGGGTGGGCGACGACCTGTTCGTCCGCCTCCCAGAGACGGCGGGCACCAGAGTGCCAGTCGAAGGGGAGGCCGTCCGAGTTTCAAAGGTCCTCCTGAAGGGCTGTCCGAGTGACCATCCGAGTTTCAAAGGTCCTCCCGAAGGGCTGTCCATGACACCGTCACGAGGACTGTCCGACCACCTCCCGGAGGGCTATCCGAGGGGCAGATGAGGGTATACATCCTCGCGGTTGGGAGGTTGTAAATCCTAGCTGCGGGGATCTGCACCGCCGATCGTCATCGACTCTACTTCCCACTGGGCTACGAGTCGGTAACGAAAAAGATCAAACCTTGTATGCAGTGTCCATAGTGGTCCTGGGCTAGTGCGTAAGTCATAATTTTTTTGTTTTCTGTCATGTTCCCCGAAAGTGGCATCATGAGCCATGCTATGCGTAGATGCAGGTTTCGATCTACTATACATAGAGATGTATGGGTGTTGCACAATATAATTTGTAGTAGATGAGTTCTATTACTAAAAAATATTTGTGCGGGTAGCAGATGAAATCTGTTACCCGATGTTCTTTTTGCTTCCCTTGAATTTGCATAATCCTGATCTTGACGGCATGGTGGAATCTCACAAAGTGCTGGCAATCCACGATCCTTTCATGCTGCTTATGAGTATGATGATTGACAGATCAACGAAGTGCTAACGATTCTTTGGGTTCCACCATAGTTAAAGAAAAGATGGATGTTTCGCAGACGAAAGGGCAATGCAGATATGATCCGCACAGGGGTCATGCATATGACAAAGTTTAGTATGGGGTTCGAGATTTTATTATCTCGTGCTTTATACACCCCGCAAAGTTAATCTAGAGACTTGAATTATCATACTTGATGATGGACGTTGGTAGCTTCGGTTTGTTTCGAAACCTTAGAAGCCACGAAAAACAAGTCTTTGTATGAACCGATTAGAGGAGTCTAACTTGGTTTTGCAGGAGGGTTTGCATGTGCATGTGATGTGGTATAGCAGTGCTCATAATAATTTGATTATGTATGAGATGACTATATAATGTGATTAGCATGGCCTGCGTGTCATGATTCGGCATGATGGCTGGAGCCATATGATTGCAGTTTAATGACATGCGTGTCAACCTTAAGTAATGCATTAATTTTATACGCTATGGATATAGCAATATTATCCGGTGCATCGACAAGGTGGTGGCAATCTTCATGAAGTTGAACACCAACGTGAATGCCGAAAATGAAGGAATGAAAGACTTCTCCGTCACAAAGGGCTATACCATATCATGCTATTATGAATTGCCTAAGATGTTTATCCCTTTGATGCACCCTTTTTGATTGCGCGGTATTCGCTTTTTATTAGGGTGATCTCTCACTAAAATATCAAGTAGTTGGTGTTCTCCCAAGTGTAGCACCGACACGGCACCTATCTTTTCGGGGTGTGCCATGGATGCATGGGTACTAACGATTAGAGAAGTGTGAGGCGGGTGAGGTCAGACCTCGCAGCAGGATCACTTGGTTGTCTTGACGTTCATGGCAGGATCGTCCTGAGCTCGGAACACACGCATCGAAAGATGAGCAAGAGTCACATAGAGATGTGATCAGCAAGTTGGCCTACCGATTAAAATTCTTGTTATGAGATGATGATTCTATGGCGATGAATTGAAGTCTGGATCTTGTACCACTCAAAATTAATTATGAGAGATATTGATTTGAGTGGGAGCGCACTGTTGAATTACCATGTCTAATTCTCAGTGCAATTAATTATGAACATTGTCTAAGTGTTTCTTGCAAAATAGTTGTAGAATAATGGCTCGCGTTTCCACCTTCCCTGTTAAAATTGAATAGCTGTTACATATCTGGTTAAAACTTTACAATTGGTAACGTAATGTGATAATTGTCCTCAAAAGTGCCAAGAAGGACTTTGTGTCGGTGGGAACGACACCTATGGAATCACTGGGATCCCTTCTACGGTCGGCGGGTGCGGGGTCGTGAGAAGAGCAGGTTTAGGAGCAAGCACAAGAATTGTTTATCCAGGTTTGGGCCGCAAGGATGCGTAAAACCCTAGTCCTGCTTTGGTGGATGTATTGAGTGTTCTTGAGCTCTTTGAACTAGCTATGGTGGCTGTCCCGCCCCAAAAAGCCAAATCCCTCTCCTGGTCGCCTCGGGCCTCCTTTTATAGGAAAAAGGGGTTGCCACAGTGGCACACAGGAGGTGGAAAGGCCTATAGTGCGCGAGCTTCTCGCATGGCATTATGGGACAAAGCGCATTAAATGCGCTACGTAGGTGTCCATTAGCTTTATCGGGGACGAGAACGAGGCCCGTCCGTTCGTCACCGCTCCGCCTCGCTTTGACATGCGCCCAAGCTAGCGATGCATGCAACGCCATGTAGGCAGGCAAGCAGCTGAGGTGGCGTGGTGGTAGGTCCTTCATGAAAATCTGCATGCCGCCATGCAGGTGCTTGCTGATTTGGCATGGAAGCTGCATGTTGCCACGCAGGTGCTTGCCCAGCTGGTTGGGCTAGTAGCTGCATGTGAACGGCGGCGGAGTCTTGGCTGGTGCGGGCCTGGCAGTGGCCCTGCTGGCGTCCTCGGCAAGGGCCTTGCCGGGGGCCCGACAAGGGTCTTGCCATGGTATCGTAGTCGTCCCTAGCAAAACACTTGCCGGGGTCTTGTGGATTTCCTCGGCTAGGATCCTGCCGAGGGTCGCCGTCTTCTGGTCCTCATCTGAACTCATATGTTTATGATCTTCACGAAGATCTGCATGCCACCACGGAGGTGCCTCCCGAGCCCTGGTCCCAACGTAGTTGTTGACGGTGATCAGAACCTTTGGGCTCAAGGGTGGCTCACTCTGTTGGCGTTGGGCAAGTTGCCCCGGCAAGGCTCTTGGCGGGGCCACGGGAGGGCGCCTCGGCAAGGATCTCGCCGAGGAAGTCCACCTCGCCCTCTTGCCCTCCTGTGCTTCTGGTGTTGGCGTCGCCTTGGTTTTCTTGCGCTTCGGCTTCTCTCCGGCTTCCCTCCTCTGCCCTGCTAAGTGTGGCCACGATGCGTGGCTCAGACTGCCCATGCACAAGTAAATGGGTCAAAAGGAGAGCCCCTACTTTTGTACACCAACAGGAGCCCCCGGGCCTGGCCCACACATAAGTGCGACACGTCGCCTCGCCTCGCTTCAATGCGCATCCAAGCTGACGAGGCATGCAGCGACACGCTGGCTGGCTGGCTACTACGCTGGTGTGTTGGCAGTGTCTTCAGGAAGATCTGCATGCCACCACGCAGGTGCTTGCCTGGTTGGCCTAGAAGCTGCATGCTCGCACGTAGGTGCGCGTCTAGTTGGCAGGCTGGCTACTGCATTGGAACGGCCATGGGGCAGCGGAGCCTTGGTAGGCGTGGGCCTGGCTGTGGCCCTACAGATATCCCCGGCAAGGATCTTGCTGGGGTCTCGGCAAGGGTCTCGCCGGGTTTCTGTGGTCGTCCCCAGCAAGGATCTTGCCGTGGGCCTTCGTCTTTTGGTTCTTACCTAGTCTTGCGGGCCTCTGTTCATCACAAAGATCTGCATGCCACCATGCGGGCGCCCCAAGCCTTGGTATCGACGTTGTTGATGGCGCCATAATTCTCAGGCTCAAAGGTGGCGGTCTCGATGGTGTTAGGCAAGTTGCCCCTGCAAGGCTCTTGCCGGGGCAGCGTAAGTCGTTCTCGGCAAGGCTCTTGCCGAGGGAAACCCATCTTGTCCCTTTGCTCTTCGTGCCTCTGGCTTCAGCGCTGCTCGGGTAGTCTTGTATCTTCGCTTCCTCCGCCCGGCCAAGCGTGGTCGCAGGTGTGGCTACAACTGCCCGTGCACAAGTAAAGGGGTACAGAAGGCCCCTACTTTCGTACATCGACAATTTGTGTATATATATAGCTAGGTCTTTCGGTTTTCCACACAAACCGATCGATCTATATATCTAGTCAGGTCTCACCCTCTTTCCCACGTACACATCGATCAATCAACCAGTCTATATACGACTACATAGCTAATACACACACATTATCTATCCATAGTCTCCCTCTCATCATCCATGTCTTCCGCTTCATCTCTCAGACGCACGCACAGTGGCGAAGACAGGGGCAGCAAGGGCCCTTGTCCCCCCCTAACATCACTATATTGGGGCTAATATGAATGCGATCAGTACATCAATTATTGGTAAAATGGTTTAAGTTGATGAATTGGTTCTCCCCATAAAGGATTAGCAATGCTTGGCCCCCTAGCTTGTTTAATTTTCATGGCTCCGCCACTGCGCGCAACTGCGCATGTTCTCGCCCCATCTCTTTAAATATCGATCTCGCACTTGTGCACTCCTTCATAGTCTCCCTCCACTTGGCCCCTCGCACCATCTTCCAACCCCCCCCCCCCCATATCCCCGTGCTTGTACGCTTGTAGAGCTCTTCCCTCTATCTGTCTCTATCGATATCTCGCACAATCGACCCCTCCCCTCCCTTCTTGTATATCACCCCGACCCCATGCACATACATGTATGTATATAGGCCTCTCCTTCACACAAATTGCATTGACACATATTCCCTCACCATATCTTAGTATCTCTCACACACACAGACTACGTGTGCGAAAGAGAAGAGGTGGACACACGCACTCGTTCCCACATACAAACATGCGGGTGCATGGTGGAGCACATTTGTACAAAAAATGAGCGTGTAGAAAGGCTTTAGATGATGTGCCACTAGTCTATATCTATACCTCTATATCTATATCTATACCCCTATATAGTGTGCGAATAACTTTGAAAGATGGTCGTTGGATGAAGCCAATCCGACGGTGCATAGATGGCAATCCGAGCACTATTGGCCGTTGGATATCATCTACATTCCACCAGATTCTGCCACATGTACAATCTAGAAGACTCCATGGTTGAACTTAAGCATAATGCACAAACCTCAAAACACAAGCACTTCTCCTTTGTTCTAGAATCTTCCGTATCATAATTGTCCAAACTTTTTTCTAGATGAATTGCCATTATCTCTACTCTTATAAAAAGCAGAGTTGGTGATGATGGTGTGCCTGCCATCCTGCAACATAGGTCGTCCGATCTATATCTGGCGGATAGGAAGGTAACTATGACAATTTACCCCACTCCTCTCCACATTTGCAGATAAGGCCTTCCCTCGTTCATCCTTGTAGCGTTCTGGGAACGAGGGTCCCCAGACTTGCCTGCCTACGGCCCATGGCGTGGCTCTGTGAGCGGGCCCATACGGCCCATCTTCACTAACAAGCATTCAAGACCCTCGCGAGGGGCCAAGCCTCGCAAGGCGGACGACCCAAGACCTCCTCAGGAGCGGCCTCACCAGGCTGGCTCACGAGGGGCGGAGAGATCGAGGCCAGGCAAACCTCGCGAGGTTCCAATCACGTGAGCCATGACGATCGAGACCAGGCGGGTGCCAGCGCACACAGTGTCCTTGTTTCCTCTTTGGTGCTAAGGTGGCAAGCGCAGACGAATAGTACCGAGGCATCAAGCAAAGGTTTCCATATCGGTGCAACAAGACAAAGACCAGCAGGACGGCAAGACGGAGATCACCATGGAGCCCAAGGCGGCGTCATCACCAGAGCCTTTGGTAGGCGAAGACTGCTTTTGTCAGGATAACTTGTACTAGTTGTCCCCTTTCAAATTGGTCGTTGTTGGCTCCCTTCCCGCTCAATATTTGGGAAGAGGACCAGGGCCTCTATAAATAGGACTAACCACCACCATAGAGAGGGGATCGACCTCATCTTGGATCGGAGCGATTCCATCCTAAGCCTCACACCCACCAAGCACAAGAACACCTCACCTCAGGAGGCTGTTCTTCCCCTCGTACTGTTCATCATCAGCCCAAGAGGCAATCCACCACACCACACTTGAGTAGGGTATTACACCACAACGGTGGCCCGAACCAATATAAATCTTGTGTCCCTTGTGTTGCGAGTTCACCGAGCTTGCCTTTGAGATCATGGCGAGGTTGAGGGCGTGAGTGGGTAGGGGAGTTCTTCGCGTGCACCCCCAGTGTTTGAACCTTAAGGATTTTTCCGGAACCCGAAATCCGACATTTGGAGCACTAGGTAGGGGTGCACCGGAGTTTTCCTTGCGTAGATTCGCGCTCCACCATCTTCACGCCCATTCTCCATGGCTGGCGCTGCCCTTCCGGCTGGATCTACGGGTGCCCACAGTGATGCTCGGGGGCTCCGAGCCCTTGCTCCCGCCTTGCGGCAGGTGTAGTGGCCACCCAAGTTCAAGCCGGAGATGCCGCCGCGCTATGTCAGCGCAGCGGACCCGTCGGCTTTCCTGCCGGCGTATGTGGAGGTCGCCCTCAAGGTCGGAGGCGACGACAAGGTCATGGACAACCGGCTTCCCATGGCCCTCACTGGCACACTACATGCCTGGCTGCTCAACCTCCCCGCATCCACGGTGGCATCCTGGGAGGAGTTGCATGGCCTCTTTGCTGCGTGCTACGCGGCGCCGGTGCACCTCGCGGTTGCGGCCCACCTCGGCGGCTCGCAAGCACCACCCTCGGATCGTGACGTCAAGCCGTTTTTTTGCCAGATCGGCGCCACTTCCTGGTGCCCGGGTGCTCCGCCGGGCTGGACCGCGCCCGAGGCCGACCTCACCTTCGACTCAGGGGATCATCCCGTCTCCACCGTCGGCTCGGGTGCGCTCCCAATGCTTTGCACGCCCACCATCTTCCACGTGTCTGTCACCAAGACGCTCATCGACGGCGGCGGTGGCCTCAACGTGCTCTCCATTGAGGCCTTCAGCCTTCTTCATGTACCGCTCGAGTGGCTTCGCCCTAGCAAGCCTTTCTTAGGGGTTGTTGGAGGCTCTGTCCGCTCCCTGGGGTAGATCCGCCTCCCTGTGACCTTCGGCATGAGAGATAACTACCGCACCGAGCTGGTCGACTTTGACATCGCCCACATCGGCCTCCGATACAACACCATCCTCGGGTACCCGGCCCTGGCTCAGTTCATGGCGGCGACCCATCCGGCCTACAACCTCATGAAGATGCCCGGGAGCGAGGGTGTCCTCACAGTAGTTGGGGACACCAAGGAAGCCTTGATGACGCTCAAGCTTGCCCTCAAGACCGCCGCGGCAGCACAGCCCACCAACGCGGATACCTCCAAGGCCAAGGGAGCCGCACCAACCAAGAAGAAGCAGTTTTTCAATCAAGATAAGGCATAAACCAAGCAAGGGCCAGTCGAGGAGGACAGGTCCTCGGGAGCAACCTTTACCATAGGCGCCAACCTTGAGCCTGATCAGGAGGAGGCGCTGGTGATGTTCTTGTGCGCAAACAAGGAAGTGTTCGCTTGGGAGCCCGATCAGCCGGTAGGGGTCCCAAGAGGGGTGATAGAGCACCACCTGAAGGTGTGTCCCAACGTACGCCCCGTAAAGCAGAGGGCGAGGCGACAGTCCATGGAGAAGCAAGCTTTCATCATCCAAGAGACCCGCAAGTTGGAGGTTGCGGGTGTCATTCGCGAGGTTCGGTGCCCCGAGTGGCTAGCAAACCCCGTTGTTGTGCCTAAGAAAGGCGGGAAGGAGCGAATGTGCGTCGACTTCACCAACCTCAACAAAGCCTGCCCTCAAGATTCGTTCCCTCTTCCATGCATCGACCAGACCGTCGACTCCACTGCCGAGTGCGACTTGCTGTGCTTCCTGGATGCGTTCTCAGGATATCACCAGATCAAGATGGCGGTAGAAGATGTGGAGAAGACAGCCTTCCTGACCCCGTGTGGGGAGTACTGCTACACTTGCATGCCTTTCGGGCTGCGCAATGTAGGCGCAACCTTCCAGCGGCTCATGCTCATCGCCTTGGGTCGGCAGCTTGGGAGGAACATTGAAGCCTACATCGACGACATCATGGTGAAGTCTCGGGAGGCGAGGACCTTGATCCAAGACCTAGAGGAGACCTTTGAAAGCCTCCTCCAGGTGGACTTGCGACTCAACCCGGAGAAGTGCGTGTTTGGCCTCCCTTCCGGCAAGCTGCTGGGCTTCCTTTTGTCCCACAGGGGGATCGAGGCCAACCTAGAGAAGGTCAAGGCCATTGAAGACATGAGTCCACCGCAAACCCTCAAGGAAATGCAGAAGCTTGCTGGATGGGTGATTGCGTTGGGACGCTTCATTTCCAAGCTAGGAGAGCATGCCCTACCCTTCTTCAAGCTGATGAAGAAGAAGGGCCCATTCGAGTGGACCCCGGAGGCCGACCAAGCATTTCAAGACCTCAAGAGATACTTGACCAACCCTCCAGTGATGGTGGCGCCGCGACCTCTCGAGCCCCTAGTGCTTTATCTTGCTGCCACTCCCCACTCTGCCAGCGCGGCTCTAGTGGCAGTTCGGGAAGAACACCAAGCCAACGGCGCATCACGCCGAGCTATGCCACCAGTAGAGACGACACAAGACCAGGACGGTTCTGCAAGGGCCGCAGCAGCGACAACAGAGGATCAAGCTCAGCAGGACGACGCCCCCGAACCCGCAAAGGCCCCGACAAGCAATCAAGCGTTGGGGGCTCCACCACCTCAGGAGGTTCCCCAACTGTAACACCCATGATGCGGCTATATCTCCCACGTGTCGGAGCACGACTTAGAGGCATAACCGCATGGTAGGCATGTCGCAAGAGGGGTAATGTTTACACATCCCATGTACTGAATAAGAAAGGGATAAAGAGTTGGCTTACAATCGCCACTTCACACAAAACATAAATATAGCATTACATCATCCAGATACAATCAAGGTCCGACTACGGAACCAAATAAACAAAGACAACCCCTAATGCAACAGATCCCCGATCGCCCCAACTGGGCTCCACTACTGATCAACTGGAACAAAACAACACAACGAACACGATCTTCATCGAGCTTCCACTTGAGCTCAGCTGCGTCATCTGCACTGGTATCAATGGCACCTGCAATTGGTTTTGGAAGTGATCTGTGAGTCATGGGACTCTGCAATCTCACACCCTCGCGATCAATACTATTTAAGCTTATGGGTAGGAAAAGGTAGTGAGGAGGATCTGCAGCAAGCACTAGCATATATGGTGGCCAACATACGCAAATAAGAGCGAGAAGAGAAGCAAAGCACGGTCGTGAACTAGAAGTGATCAAGAAGTGATCCTGAAACTACTTAAGTTCAAGCATAACTCCAAAACTATGTTCACTTCCCGGAGTCCACCGGAAAGAGACCATCACGGCTACACACATTGTTGATGCATTTTAATTAAGATAAGTGTCAAGCTTTCTACAACCGGATATTAACAAATTCCCATCTGCCCATAACCGCGGGCACGGATTTTTAAAGTTCAAAACCCTGCAGGGGTGTCCCAACTTAGCCCATCACAAGCTCTCACGGTCAACGAAGGATATTCCTTCTCCCAGGAAGACCCGATCAGACTCGGAATCCTGGTTACAAGACATTTCGACAATAGTTAAACAAGACCAGCAAAGCCGCCCGAATGTGCCGACAAATCCCGATAGGAGCTGCACATATCTCGTTCTCATGGCACACCGGATGAGCAAGACGTCAGGTTGGCATAGACCCTGGTTGCCCAGGGGGCGCCGGACATCGCTCAGGCTGGACCAACACTTAGAGAATCACTGGCCCGGGGGGGTTAAAATAAAGATGACCCTTGAGTCTGCAGAACCCAAGGGAAGGTGATAGGTTGTTAGTGCAAATGTAAAACCAAGGTTGGGCCTTGCTGGAGGAGTTTTATTCAAAGCGAACTGTCAAGGGGTTCCCATAACACCCAACCACGTAAGGAACACAAAATCAAGGAACATAACAACGGTATGACGGAAACTAGGGCGGCAAGAGTGGAACAAAACACCAGTGATGAGGACATCAATACCATTGTTACACCCACAGCCCCTACTGTTACATATACTGGACCAATTACTAGAGCTCGCGCACGCCAATTAAATTACCAGGTACTTTCGTTTCTTGGTAATGATTCTAATGTTCATGAGATTATGATGCTGCCTAAATTGGATACATTTGTTTTGCTTACAAATGAAGGTCCTAGCTTGGAGAAGGATGAACATTGGAGCAAGAACACGAATGGAGTTGATGGCATGCGCAAGGGGATCAAGAACGGAGTTACAAGTGATGATTTCAGGACTTTGAAGCCGCCATAAGGAGTGCATGAAGCCATGGACGAAATATACAAGATGCCACTTCATAATATTCGTCCATAGGCTATTCTAGGTGCTGCGTCACCTTATTAATGGGCCAGGCCCATGTAATTTCGCAATACTTAAGTATAGGCTATTTTTAGAGTCCGTATGTGTGGGGAAACAAGAGTTAGGGTTGGTTTCGGACCCCACCCTCAAGGGCCACGAAATTCCCCTCTCTTCCTCCATATATACAGCCCTTAGGGCGTCGTTTAGACTTGGGTTTTGTTTAGATTAAAAGTTCGCCATAGCTGCAACTTCGCGTACTTCGTTTGTGTCCAACGACCAGACCAAGACGTCACAGAACCCCACCTTGATCAATAAAGCTTTCATCTTATATTCGCAATATCCAGATTGCAATCTCAGCTTCTTGCTTGTTCTTCGTTTGCTCGCAGGAAACAGGCCCTCGTGGTTAGGTTGATCGTGCTCCGGCGTGGTCAATAACCCCTCGGAAGTTGGTTTAGCGATTGCTAAGGCGCGACGTCTCGCATGTTCGTAGTCGGATCGTCAAGGTCGACTCCCACAGAAAACGATAGCCACCATCTCATCGAAACATCGGGACACCTTTGCCTCTATCAAGTGGTATCAGATTTCCAGGTTGCTCGGTGAGATTTTACAGTTTTTCATAGATTAGATTGAGTCTGTTCTTCATACCTACAGTCCACGAAAAAGCCACAAAAAAAATTAGGGTTAGTTCATCATATCCGAACCAATCTGAGCCTTTGCATAATCTTTTTAGGGTTTTTGCTTTGTTGAATTTGCGGTTGCATCGTCGTGTCAAGTTGCTGGTCTTGGAGTCTAGTCTTTTAGAGTTTCGAGTTCTGGTCATAAGTTGTCACGCCGCCGCCGCACCATCATCATCGCCCATCTACCACTTTTGCTTATCCGCCACCGCTTTGAATCCATATCCATATACCACCACCAATCCGTATCCATATACCACCACCAATCTGTATTCATATACCACCACCGCTACCATATACCACCACCGCTGCCATATACCACAACCATATATCCACCACCAATTCGAGTTCTTCTCATATTAGGTTTGTTCTTGAGATCAATCTCAATTCCGATTCGTGTTTCCTTGCCTGCGTAGGTCTCGGAAAAAAAAAAAATTCTCGGGCAAAATTTTTTTCCCTATCCTATTTTTAGGCTTTTCTGAGTCTTTTGAGCCACGTGCCATCATAGTGATTTTTTGTCGCACTTTTTCGTCGTCGCTGCCCTGATTTCCGAAAAAAAAGTGGAAAAAAAATTTTCGTGCCCATACTATCAGTTTGACGAGGGAAGAGTTTTGAGACACTCGCCGTTATAGTAATTTTTCGCAAAAAAAAAAAAAAAAAAGAGGAGCGCAAAAAAAAAAGAGGAGCGCAAAAAAAAAAAGGAGCGCAAAAAAAAAGCGAAAAAGTTCCAGAGTGTGCTTTTCCCTTATTTACGTGCAGCGCCGTGATTTTGTTAGTGTTCTAGGCTCGCGTCTCTAGCACGGTCTAGCCTAGGACCAGCACAGTACCGTCGTTGAGCGTTTATTCAACTTTGCATCTCTGAATTGATTATTGCTGACCCTTTTTGCTACCATACTATAAGCCTTCCCAGCTCCACATACCTCTACGTCGTGCGTTTGACTCTCCCTGGCAATCGCTCTATCCAAGCTTTTGAGAGTTTTGACTACAACGGTTGCCGATCACCGCCTGCTGCTGGGTAAGAACTGGTAAGAATTTGAGATTTGCTTGACGGATTTGTGACACCCGCCACCACCACCTCTTGTTAGTATTCTGTAGGATCATATTCTTGTGTGTTTTCTATTGTTTCTAACCATGGCAGGATCACAAGCCGACGAGACTGACTGGGAGAACATGACGAATCAGGAGTTGCATGATAAATTTCAGCAAATGATGAATGGACAGGTGCAGGATGTGCTAAACAGATTTGAAGAGGCCATGGAGAAGATAGATGACATGGAGAAGACGTTCGAAACAAAGCTCGATGACAGGTTTAATGAATTGCTCGCGCGTCTTCCACCACCACCACCGGCTGCACCTAACGCACCTCTACAACAACAACAACGACGACTACCTACACATCGTGAAACAGCCCTCCGCCGAGCGAGCCGTCTCCCTCTTGCACCTGGCCAAACTGTTGGTGCTGCTGTTGCTACTTCTGTGGCTCCTGCTGCTGATGCGGAGGAGGGTGATTTTGCTGGCGATTACGAGGATGAGGTTGATCAAAATCAGAACTACGTGCCACCACCAGCACAGCAACCATCAGGTCGTCCACATGCAAATAATGGCAATGGTAGGGCTCACGCTCAGGTACGAGATCATGACCATCTCCCTAAACTAAAATTGAATATTCCACCATTTGAGGGTAGATATGTTCCTGATATATATCTTACTTGGGAGTTAGAAACTGAACAACGATTTACATGTTTACAATATCCCGAGGAGAGACGTGTTCCTGCTGCTGTTTGTGCATTCACTAGTTTTGCATGTGTTTGGTGGTCTGAGCATTGTAGATTATATCCCATTCCTGCTACTTGGGCTGCTTTGAAAACTGCTATGCGTACTCGTTGGGTTCCACCATATTATCAACGTGAATTACTTCAAAAATTGCAGCGCTTAAGACAGGGAAAAAATTCTGTAGAAGAATATTATCAGGAATTACAAACTGGCATGATTAGATGTGGTATTGTTGAGGAGAATGAAGCTATGCTTGCACGTTTTATGGGTGGATTAAATAGAGAGATTCAGACGATTCTAGAGTATAAGGAGTATACTAATATCACTCGTTTATTCCATCTTGCTTGTAAAGCTGAACGTGAAGTGCAGGATCGACAGGCATTGGCGCGGACTAACTTTTCTGCAGGTCGACCTTCTTCATGGACACCACGTGCATCATCTACTTCCACACGTTCTGCTTCACCGGCGCCTCCGTCGGCTGCCACCTCCAACCGTGATACAATAAAGCAGGCACAATCACCACTATCTGCCAAGAGCACACCTTCTGGGCCTGCAAAGAGCTCTTCTTCATCCATGGCATCAACAGGGCAGACACATGATATTATTTGTCGACGTTGCAAGGGTGGAGGTCATTATGCGAGAGAATGCCCATCTAAGCATGTGATGATTGTTACTGAGGATGGTGGGTATGAGTCCGCTAGTGACTATGATGAGGAGACTTTGGCTCTTATTACACGTGACGAACACGGTGGAGACGATTCTGATCATGAGACGCAATACATGGCTCCTGAAGATGCTGACAGGTATGAATGTTTAGTTGCTCAACGTGTTTTGAGTGTGCAGGTTACACAAGCTGAGCAAAATCAGAGGCATAATTTGTTCCATACAAAGGGAGTTGTGAAGGAACGTTCTGTTCGCGTGATCATAGATGGAGGGAGTTGCAACAACTTGGCTAGCATCGAGATGGTGGAGAAGCTATCTCTCACCACAAGACCACATCCACATCCTTACTACATCCAATGGTTCAACAACAGCGGCAAGGTTAAGGTAACACGTACTGTTCGTGTGCATTTTAGTATCTCTACATATGCTGATTATGTTGATTGTGATGTGGTACCTATGCAAGCATGTTCCTTATTACTTGGTAGACCATGGCAATTTGATAAAAATTCTATTCACCATGGTAGAAACAATCAGTATACTCTTGTTCATAAGGATAAAAATATTACTTTGCTTCCTATGACTCCTGATTCCATTTTGAAAGATGATATTAATAGAGCTAATAAAGCAAAACAGGAGAAAACTAAGAGTGAAAATCAGATTGTGGCAAAAGAATTTGAGCAACAAATGCAGCCTAATAATAATAAACAATCTAGTGTTGCTTCTGAAATTAAATTGAAAAGTGCATGTTTACTTGCCACCAAATCTGATATTGATGATCTAGATTTTAGCAAATCTGTTTGCTATGCTTTTGTGTGCAAAGAGGCATTATTTTCATTCGAGGACGCGCCTTCCTCTTTGCCTCCTGCTGTCACTAACATTTTGCAGGAGTTCGCCGACGTCTTTCCACAAGACGTGCCACCGGGATTACCACCTATTCGCGGGATTGAGCATCAAATTGACTTAATTCCCGGTGCATCATTACCCAACCGTGCACCATACCGTACCAATCCAGAGGAGACGAAGGAGATTATGCGTCAAGTACAAGAACTGCTCGACAAAGGTTATATACGCGAATCCCTTAGTCCTTGTGCTGTTCCTATCATTTTAGTGCCGAAAAAGGATGGTACGTCGCGTATGTGCGTTGATTGTAGAGGCATTAATAATATTACTATTCGTTATCGTCATCCTATTCCTAGGCTAGATGATATGCTTGATGAATTGAGTGGCTCTACAATATTCTCCAAAGTTGACTTGCGTAGTGGTTACCATCAAATTCGTATGAAATTGGGAGATGAATGGAAAACAGCATTTAAAACTAAGTTTGGATTATATGAGTGGTTAGTCATGCCTTTTGGGTTAACTAATGCACCTAGTACTTTCATGAGGTTAATGAACGAAGTTTTACGTGCCTTCATTGGACGATTTGTGGTAGTTTACTTTGATGACATATTGATTTATAGCAAATCTTTGGAGGACCATTTGGAACATTTACGTGCTGTTTTTATTGCTCTACGTGATGCACGTTTGTTTGGTAACCTTGGAAAGTGCACCTTTTGCACCGACCGAGTATCTTTTCTTGGCTATGTTGTTACTCCACAGGGAATTGAAGTTGATAAAGCCAAGATTGAAGCTATTGAGAGTTGGCCGCAGCCCAAAACGGTCACACAAGTGAGGAGTTTCCTTGGCCTCGCTGGTTTCTATAGGCGTTTTGTGAGAGATTTCAGCACCATTGCTGCACCTCTCAACGAGCTTACAAAGAAGGATGTACCTTTTGTTTGGGGTACCGCACAGGAAGCAGCCTTCACGGTATTGAAAGATAAGTTAACACATGCTCCTTTACTCCAACTTCCTAATTTCAATAAGACTTTTGAGCTTGAATGTGATGCTAGTGGAATTGGATTAGGAGGTGTGTTATTACAAGATGGAAAACCTGTTGCATACTTTTCTGAAAAATTGAGTGGGCCTAGTCTGAACTATTCTACTTATGATAAAGAATTATATGCTCTTGTTCGGACCTTAGAAACATGGCAACATTATTTATGGCCCAAGGAATTTGTTATACATTCTGATCATGAATCTTTGAAACACATTAAAAGTCAAGCAAAACTGAACCATAGACATGCTAAATGGGTTGAATTCATTGAGACTTTCCCTTATGTCATTAAACACAAGAAGGGTAAAGAAAATGTTATTGCTGATGCCTTGTCTCGTCGTTATACTATGCTTTCACAACTTGACTTTAAAATATTTGGTTTGGAGACCATCAAGGATCAATATGTTAATGATGCTGAATTTAAAGATGTATTGCAGAATTGTAAGGAAGGGAGAACTTGGAACAAGTTCGTTCTTAACGATGGATTTGTGTTTCGTGCTAACAAGCTATGCATTCCAGCTAGCTCCGTTCGTCTTTTGTTATTGCAGGAGGCGCATGGAGGAGGATTAATGGGACACTTTGGCGTCAAGAAGACGGAGGATATACTTGCTACACATTTCTTTTGGCCAAAGATGAGACGGGATGTTGAGCGTTTTGTTGCTCACTGCACTACCTGTCAAAGAGCTAAGTCACGACTCAATCCTCATGGTTTATATATGCCTTTGCCTGTACCTAGTGTTCCTTGGGAGGATATATCTATGGACTTTGTTTTAGGTTTACCTCGAACAAAGAAGGGGAGGGATAGCATATTTGTTGTCGTGGATAGGTTCTCGAAAATGGCACACTTTATACCATGTCATAAAAGCGATGATGCTGTTAATGTTGCTGATTTGTTCTTTCGTGAAATTATTCGCTTACATGGTGTGCCACATACTATTGTTTCAGATCGTGATACTAAATTTCTTAGCCACTTTTGGAGATGTTTATGGGCTAAGTTGGGGACTAAGCTGCTTTTTAGTACTACTTGTCACCCCCAAACTGATGGACAAACTGAAGTAGTCAATAGAACATTGTCTACTATGCTTAGGGCTGTTTTGAAGAATAACAAGAAAATGTGGGAAGAATGCTTGCCTCATATTGAATTTGCTTATAATCGTTCATTGCATTCTACTACTAAGATGTGCCCTTTTGAAATTGTGTATGGTTTCCTACCTCGTGCACCTATTGATTTGTTGCCTCTTCCATCTTCGGAGAAGGTTAATTTTGATGCTAAAGAACGTTCTGAATTGATTTTAAAAATGCATGAGTTAACTAAGGAAAACATTGAGCGTATGAATGCTAAATATAAACTTGCTGGAGATAAGGGTAGAAAACATGTTGTGTTTGCACCTGGAGATCTTGTTTGGTTACATTTGCGTAAAGATAGATTTCCTAATCTGCGCAAATCAAAGCTAATGCCACGTGCTGATGGTCCTTTTAAGGTTTTAGAGAAAATAAATGATAATGCATATAAACTTGAGCTACCTGCAGATTTTGGGGTTAGTCCCACTTTTAACATTGCAGATTTGAAGCCTTATTTGGGTGAGGAAGATGAGCTTCCGTCGAGGACGACTTCATTTCAAGAAGGGGAGGATGATGAGGACATCAATACCATTGTTACACCCACAGCCCCTACTGTTACATATACTGGACCAATTACTAGAGCTCCCGCACGCCAATTAAATTACCAGGTACTTTCGTTTCTTGGTAATGATTCTAATGTTCATGAGATTATGATGCTGCCTAAATTGGATACATTTGTTTTGCTTACAAATGAAGGTCCTAGCTTGGAGAAGGATGAACATTGGAGCAAGAACACGAATGGAGTTGATGGCATGCGCAAGGGGATCAAGAACGGAGTTACAAGTGATGATTTCAGGACTTTGAAGCCGCCATAAGGAGTGCATGAAGCCATGGACGAAATATACAAGATGCCACTTCATAATATTCGTCCATAGGCTATTCTAGGTGCTGCGTCACCTTATTAATGGGCCAGGCCCATGTAATTTCGCAATACTTAAGTATAGGCTATTTTTAGAGTCCGTATGTGTGGGGAAACAAGAGTTAGGGTTGGTTTCGGACCCCACCCTCAAGGGCCACGAAATTCCCCTCTCTTCCTCCATATATACAGCCCTTAGGGCGTCGTTTAGACTTGGGTTTTGTTTAGATTAAAAGTTCGCCATAGCTGCAACTTCGCGTACTTCGTTTGTGTCCAACGACCAGACCAAGACGTCACAGAACCCCACCTTGATCAATAAAGCTTTCATCTTATATTCGCAATATCCAGATTGCAATCTCAGCTTCTTGCTTGTTCTTCGTTTGCTCGCAGGAAACAGGCCCTCGTGGTCAGGTTGATCGTGCTCCGGCGTGGTCAATAACCCCTCGGAAGTTGGTTTAGCGATTGCTAAGGCGCGACGTCTCGCACGTTCGTAGTCGGATCGTCAAGGTCGACTCCCACAGAAAACGATAGCCACCATCTCATCGAAACATCGGGACACCTTTGCCTCTATCAACCAGGCATAAGGCCGAGCCTTCCACCCTTTACTAAGTATATAGGTGCATTAAACTGAACATTATATAATAGTGATATCCCAACAAAATCCATGTTCCAACATGGAACAAACTCCATCTTCACCTGCAACTAACAACGCTATAAGAGGGGCTGAGCAAAGTGGTAACATAGCTAAACAACAATTTGGTAGGACAAGGTGGGTTAGAGGTTTGACATGGCAATATGGGAGGCATGATATAGAAAGTGGTAGGTATCGCAGCATAGCAAAAGAGCGAGCAACTAGCAAGCAAAGATAGAAGTGATTTCTACGGTATGGTCATCTTGCCTGCAAAGTTCTCCGAGTTGACGAAAGCTTGATCCTCGTAAGCGTACTCAATGGGTTCCTCGATCACGTAATCGTCTCCCGGCTCTACCCAAGGCATGAACACAAGCAAAGGAAACCACAATCAACCACGGTGCAATGCGCAAGCAACATGATGCAAAACATGGCATGATATGCGGGATGCGCTATGCAATGCATATGCGTGCTCCGGAAGGAAAAGAATGAACCAGGCCTCAGCTTGGCAAACCAAGTGTGCCACTGGAAATATGACTTGATTTCTTACAAAATCAATATAAAGATCACCGGAATCGGATGCACGGTTTGCAAATGGCAAGCAAAACAATAATGGCACACATCTGCGATTAACAGCACGATGCCATCTAGAATGCAACAAGAAGCTAAGCTACTGCACTCCAACATAGCAAAAAAGCACATGGAGTGATCTACTCAAGATGCTTGACAAAAGATGAACACTGAGCTATGGCTAAATCACACAAGAGCAGGTTCAAACAAGCATGGTAAAAGGGCAAAAGATATCAGCATCACAGACTTAGTGAAAATACTAACATGTCAGGAATTAACATTAGGAAGCAATGTTTAGAGCAATCTAACAACATGCTATAGTAACAGAAGATAGAAAACAAAGGCATGGCATGAATCTACTCAAAACATATAACAAGAGTCCCTTACTGACCATAAGCCAAAAGGACCAGAATATATGATGGCACCCATGTAAACATAGCAAGTTTCGTTAACAGATTCAGACTTCGCAGAAAACTGGACAAGGCATAAACAGAATTATGAAGTCATGTTTGCGAGCTCGACGCACTCAACACAAGGCATTGCATGACAAACTAAGCATACTACCAGCAAGAAGACATGATCAAGAAGCTAAACATGGCAAGAACAATCTCATAGCATGCATGTATCAACTACAACAACCTTGGCAAAATTGATTAACACGTAAACAATCTGCCAGGAACATTTTATAGCAAAAGTAGAGCAAGATTAAGTCATGCTAGGGCACTCCATAAATGCAAACAGGGACATGGATGGATATAGAACAACCATATGTCCAAATCATCCTTACTGAACTTACTCAAAAGAAGCATGGACTACTCTGTAGCAACATGAACACATGGCATAAAAGTAACAGCAGGGAAATGACTTAGTGAAATTCTAAGTCCCTGAAATCAGCAATATTACGAGAGCTACTTTGCATGCATGTGCTAGTCACCACATTGATCACAAAAATGCATGGAATACACCCCTATAAATATGGCATGGCATATAACAAAAAACATGTAGAGCTCATGCTCATATGAAACACACAATAATCATGGAAAAAGTGACAAATGCTCATAAACTGCTAAGTAATAGGAACTAACATTTTATAGCACTCTTGCAACAGTCATTAGGGCATCAAGATGGACTCAAACAAGCATGGTGCAATGGAACAAAATGAACAGGATATCCGGATGAACATTTTGATATATCATGCATGCAAAACGGAGCTACGGTCATGGAGTTATGATGCGAAGAACATGGCTTGAAAATAAGAGGGGGAGAGGACTTAGAAATATTCGACCTCCGGAAGAAGTCGACGCGAGATGAGCAGATCCCGGGACGGAGTGGATCTGGGACGGAGGACGGCGTTTGGTTCGGTGGACGTGCCAGCGCCGGGATGGAGCCGTTTAGATCTGGCGGAGACGAAGTCAACGGCGGTGCCGGTGGCTTCTCCGGCGACAAGGGAAGGCAGAGCTCCGACGAGGTGGTTGCAGACGGCCGGATCCGGCGGCAGGCGGCCGGATCGTGGCACGGACGACGTTCGGCGTGGGAGGTTGAAGGCGCTTGGCGCGGGGTCGCTGCGCGGGGAGGTTGGGGCTCCCGGTCGCCGGGGTTGGTCGCCGGCGATGACGCGCAGGCGGCGGGCCAAGCTACGGCGGCAGATGCGCGAGGAGGCGGGGTCGAGGCCCCTGGGCGGAGCGGCGGCGCGCGCGGGCGCTCGCGGGCTAGCGGCGTCGGGTGGCGAAGAGCGAACGGCGGCGGGGATCCGGCAGGGTGTTCGCCGGCGGCGAGCGGTGGCGGGAAGATCCGGCGAAGGCAGCGGGGAGCTCGGGCAGCGTGGCGCGGGACGGGCGGCTCGGCCTAGATCGGCCCATGGCGGGCCGCGGATGTGCTCCGGTGGGCCCAGCGAAGTGGGGGAGGAGAGAGAGGGTGAGGTGGCGGCGTGTGAGTGGGTGAGGGCGGTGGTAGCGGTGACGTGTCACCCCGGGATTGGTCCGGGCGACATGGCTGAGGGCGGTGGACACATCCGGCGCGGCGCGGACGCGTCCGGACGTGCGGAGGAGGAGGAGCTTATTGTTCATCCGCGAAAATTCGGAGGGAGACACAAATATATAGGTAGAGGGCACTAGGAGTGTCAAAATGAGGTGCGGTTTTCGGCCACGCGAACGTGATCGAACGACCGAGAGGATGGAGGGGGTTTGGATGGGTTATTGGGCCAGTTTGGAGGGGTGTTGGGCTGCAACACACACGAGGCCTTTACGATTCCCCGGTTAATCGGTGGAGTATCATACGGACTCCAAATGGCACGAAACTTGACAGGTGGTCTACCGGTGGTGTACCAAGGCCGCTTGGCAAACCTCGGTCCATTCTGAGAAAGTTTAACACCCGCTCATGAAAAGAGGCAAAAGGGGGCGCTGGAGGACGTAGGAGTGTCGGATCGCAAAATGGACAATGGAGAAAATGCTCGGATGCATGAGACGAACACGTATGCAAATGTGATTTACATGATGACATGATAAGATGCAACACGCAAGGGAAAGACAAGGCAACAACAGAAAAAAACTGGAAGACACCTGGCGCATTAGACTCGGGGCGTTACAACACTCCACCACTACGAGAGGATCTCGTCCCGAGATCTAGGATGGCACCGGAGGGAAAACGGAAGTGGAAGATAACAGGTAAAACCAAGTTGCTTCTTTGACAAACGAGTGAAACCAAAGAACCTTGGAAGGTTGAACAAATTGATAGGAATAATACCACTGAGGTGATCGAAGTTGAAAAACACTCCGTTAGGAATGAGGAACAAGGAAGAACAAATTCGGGCAGCGCTCCGGTTGGAAATGGAAGGTCAAGAATATGAGCTTTGCAATATGAAACCACTTGGATGAGACTCCGGTTAGAAAAGGAATGATAGCCACAACACTCCGGTTAAAACAACATAGCAAAGAAATAAGAATGATATAATTTGGGCATCACTCCGACTGTAAATGGAAGGAATTGAACATGATCTTGACAAACAAGATGATGGGTTGAATAGAGCAACATCACAATGCCTCCGGAACAAAAGAATAGAAGTTGGATCATTGGAAAGGAAAGATTTGAGAAGAAAATGACATCTTCTACCACAATAGAATTTGAGAAGCATCCTTAGAAAGAAGTATCGAACGGAGTTGTTGGAAAATCAACAACGAAAACAATAAACTGCTTGTGGGCTTATGAAAACATCTCAAAACTTAAGGTGAAATTCTGCCACTAACGAAAACAAGATTGGATTGATAAGAACAAGGAGACGAGAAACTTATTTCACCGAGAGGATAAATGAAGAACTTGAGTCATTTATAAGCACCATAAATAGAAAGAATCCTTAGGGAAAGCTTTAGGTGAAATATAACCCAAGATAACTCCAATGAAGACATTAATGGATTTAAACTACCTCATTCTTGATAACTTGGGAATCATGAAACACGAAGGAAAATTATCAAGAATGACATAACACCACCTCAAAAGGTAAGGTAGAAGGAATTGCACTACGGAATGCAAGATGAAGAAAGGTTGAACTTCTCAAAGCAATACATGTGTTGAACACCATGTTTATTTTAGAGTAAAGCTTGACGGATCTTAACTCCGAGAGGAATCTTGAAAAGCCATTGAGGAATTAAAAGAATCCTTGACGAACAACCATGTAGAGCCTCCTTGAAGAACTCCGGTAATACAAGGATGATCAAACGAAAGGAAAGAGAAGTTGAAAACACAAGGTGAAGCCTTGCGATGATTTAGATGGAGCTTCGCGATGAGATAATGTGGAAAAACTTGGAACTCCGGAAAATAAAGATGAACAAAAGAAATCAAGAATTTTGATGAACCTCCGGAATAAAGAATTAATCACTTGGATGAAACAAGAATAAGAATTACATTATTCTTATCCTTCATCAATTAAATTGATGACAAGTAACGGATTTGGCATACTACTTAATCTCATAGAAAGGATTAAGATAGATATAGTGTCAACTTGGGAAGATCTTCAACGAACCACCGGTGGGATTTGAAAGAGCAAAAGAATTGATATGAGAACATAGGAAGAGGAATGTTGGACGAGCCACCGTAAGAATTAAAAACAAATGAAGAAAAGATAGCGAAACACCGGGAAGAATTTGAAAATGAACTAAGATACTTGATGGAATTTAGATACATGAGACTGAATAGATCACGAGCTGATTAGAGAATATTTGAATGATGTACTGGAAGAATTTGGGTAACGAGAGTTGAAATCTATAATGAATAATATTTGAAAAGATGGCCTTCGGAGGAAAGAAATGGAAACAACTCATGAAATGCTTCGGATGGGTGAAAAGAATTCTCACAATCGAAAACAATTATGAGAGGATGGCATGAAGCTAGCACCATGAATCTTTGGGATAACGGGTAAGGATTTAAGAGGAACTCCTCTTCGGTCTTCAAATCCGAGAATGACGACGGAAAACACCACCATGATAATTGATGAGACACCCGGGGAGAATGAAAGCGAGGAGGTTGAGCCAACAATGAAAAGAGTTTGAAAGATCTTGGGGAAATACATTTGACTGATGATGATTCATTCTTACGTCAAACATAGAAAAGAATTTAGGATAGCTCCAGGAAAATTAGAAGAGTCGGGTATGATCCTGGAAAAAGACATGTGGGTTAGGGCCCACTCAAGAGAAACACAGTTGAAATGATTTGAAGAGAGAGATTGCACCGGTTGAATTAAAAGGCTTGAATGAGATAACATCCTCGAAAGAGCTTGAACGGAAGCAGAGTGGAAACACGAATCTTTGAGATATCTTGAGCACTCCGGAACAATTGAATAGCGAGAGGTGAATGATTCAGGGGGTGCAACGGCATGGGAAAGCATTTGGAACGAGGAAAAGGATATGATCAACAAAGCTTGAATTGAATCCACCGGAGAAGAAAAGAACGAATAATGATGAACTTGAAGCTCCGTTAGTATCTTCATGAGAAAACACTGGGTAAAACATTGAGGAAAGAATGAAGAAACTTCACATCCATAAGATGGATACTTGATTAAGAAATCTGAGCCCTTGAAGAAAAAGGGTGGGAGGGTGGGAAAACAAAGGCAACTTGGGATGGATGAAACAAACAACGCTGGGAAAACCGAGAGGTGATCTTGCGGATGTTGAAAACGATCAGATCCACTTGAAGAGAAACACACCGGTTGAAAATGATTGACATGACAAACTCGATGATCAAGAAGGATTAGCATTCACATAGGAATACGAGAACACCGCTTAGGAAAGGTATGGAATCAATATTTGACTTCGAAGCAACTCGATCACCACAAGCCAAAATAAAACAAGGATTTGGCTTGCAAAATAAGCCGGAAACAAACATATGATAGATCCCATCTCCTATCATGTGTCTGTCGGAAAGATATCCTACGATACACTTGAATTCCCACTTATAAACTCCCGAAACTTTCTGGTTATGCAATCAGGTGTTGGGGATACAGGGGAAGCATAATATCTCACCCAAAACTAGCAAATCCTACATCCAGCTGTATCCATCCTTCAACACATAACCAAGAAACCTTCTGAAATCATTTACCTCAACCTTCGAAAAGCATCCATTATACGAGTTATGGAAATACTCCCAAACTCCCGCCCCAGTACTAGGTGGCGTCGAGGTTATCTCACCAACAACTGCATAAAAGAGATTTTCGATGTCGGCGAACTCAGGTATTCCAGAACTGCAACGATAAAATTGTGACGACAACACCTCGGAGCTCAACTCCCTGGGACACTTCCACAACCCCTAAATGTCAGGAGGCACCAAGAACAATGTTCTTGTCACAAAACCATCAGAACGATTCCAAGATACCCGCGTGATCCTAAAAAAATTAGTGAAATTTGAGAAGAGAAGAGACAAAACTCTATGTCAGGAGGCCTCACCAGAGCGACGAAGGGACTGAGGAGTAAAATGAATCCTACTCTCTGATATATATAATCCTATAAGACTAAAAACATTTTTCTAGACTCTACAACGCCAACGATTCGATCAAGCCGGGGGCTCCTAAGCTGGGGAAGGCTCTGATTACCAATTTGTAACACCCACGATGCGGCTATATCTCCCATGTGTCGGAGTACGACTTAGAGGCATAACCGCATGGTAGGCATGTCGCAAGAGGGGTAATCTTTACACATCCCATGTACTGGATAAGAAAGGGATAAAGAGTCGGCTTACAATCGCCACTTCACACAAAACATAAATATAGCATTACATCATCCAGATACAATCAAGGCCCGACTACGGAACCAAATAAAGAAAGACAACCCCTAATGCAAAAGATCCCCGATCACCTCGACTGGGCTCCACTATTGATCAACTGGAACGAAACAACACAACGAACACGATCTTCATCGAGCTTCCACTTGAGCTCAGCTGCGCCATCTGCACTGGTATCAACGGCACATGCAACTGGTTTTGGAAGTAATATGTGAGTCACAGGGACTCAGCAATCTCACACCCTCGCGATCAAGGCTATTTAAGCTTATGGGTAGGAAAAGGTAGTGAGGTGGATCCGCAGCAAGCACTAGCATATATGGTGGCCAACATACGCAGATAAGAGCGAGAAGAGAAGCAAAGCACGGTCGTGAACTAGAAGTGATCAAGAAGTGATCCTGAAACTACTTATGTTCAAGCATAACTCCAAAACCGTGTTCACTTCCCAGACTCCACCGGAAAGAGACCATCACGGCTACACACGCTGTTGATGCATTTTAAGTAAGTTAAGTGTCAAGTTTTCTACAACCGGATATTAACAAATTCCCATCTTCCCATAACTGCGGGCATGACTTTCGAAAGTTCAAAACCCTGCAGGGGTGTCCCAACTTAGCCCATCACAAGCTCTCACGGTCAACGAAGGATATTCCTTCTCCCAAGAAGACCCGATCAGACTCGGAATCCCGGTTACAAGACATTCAACAATGGTAAAACAAGACCAACAAAGCTGCCCAAATGTGCCGATAAATCCCGATAGGAGCTGCACATATCTTGTTCTCAGGGCACACCAGATGAGCAAGACGTCGGGTTGGCATAGACCCTGGTTGCCCAGGGGGCGCCGGACATCGCTCAGGTTGGACCAACACTTAGAGAAGCACTGGCCCGGGGGGTTAAAATAAATATGACCCTTGAGTCTACAGAACCCAAGGGAAGGTGATAGGTTGTCAGTGCAAATGTAAAAGCAAGGTTGGGCCTTGCTGGAGGAGTTTTATTCAAAGCGAACTATCAAGGGGTTCCCATAACACCTAACCGCGTAAGGAACACAAAATCAAGGAACATAACAACGGTGTGACGGAAACTAGGGCGGCAAGAGTGATACAAAACACCAGGCATAAGGCCGAGCCTTCCACCCTTTACTAAGTATATAGGTGCATTAAAGTAAACATTATATAATAGTGATATCCCAACAAAATCCATGTTCCAACATGGAACAAACTCCATCTTCACCTACAACTAACAACACTATAAGAGGGGCCGAGCAAAGCGGTAACATAGCCAGACAACGTTTTGCTAGGACAAGGTGGGTTAGAGGTTTGATATGGCAATATGGGAGGCATGATATAGCAAGTGGTAGGTATCGCAGCATAGAAAAAGAGCGAGCAACTAGCAAGCAAAGATATAAGTGATTTCGAGAGTATGGTCATCTTGCCTGCAAAGTTCTCCGAGTTGACAAAAGCTTGATCCTCGTAAGCGTACTCAACGGGTTCCTCGATCACGTAATTGTCTCCCAGCTCTACCCAAGGCAAGAACACAAGCAAAAGAAACCACAATCAACCACGGTGCAATGTGTTGAGGAACGTAGCAGAAATTCAAAATTTTCCTACGTGTCACCAAGATCTATCTATGGAGAGACCAGCAACGAGGGGAAGGAGAGTGCATCTACATACCCTTGTAGATCGCTAAGCGGAAGCGTTCAAGTGAACGGGGTTGATGGAGTCATACTCGTCGTGATTCAAATCACCGATGACCAAGTGTCGAACGGACGGCACCTCCGCGTTCAACACACGTACAGCCCGGTGACGTCTCCCACGCCTTGATCCAGCAAGGAGAGAGGGAGAGGTTGAGGAAGACTCCATCCAGCAGCAGCACAACGGCGTGGTGGTGATGGAGGAGCGTGGCAATCCTGCAGGGCTTCACCAAGCACCACGGGATATGAGGAGAAAGAGAGGGAGGGCTGCACCATCAGGCAGAGATCAAAATCACGTGTGTTATGGGCAGCCCCTAGGCCTCATATATATAGGGGAAGGGGAGGAGGCTGCGCCCCCTCTAGGGTTCCCACCCCTAGAGGGGCGGCAGCCCTAGATGGGTCTTGGGTGGCGGCCAAGAGAGGGGAGAGGGGGAGGCGCCCCTAGGGTGGGCCTTAAGGCCCATCTGGACCTAGGGTTTGCCCCCTCCCACTCTCCCTGCGCCTTGGGCCTTGGTGGGAGGCGCACCAGCCCACTAAGGGGCTGGTCCCTCACCACTCTTGGCCCACGCAACCTTCTGGGGTTGGTGGCCCCACTTGGTGGACCCCCGGGACCCTCCCGGTGGTCCCGGTACGTTACCGATAAACCCCGAAACTCTTCCGGTGACCAAAACAGGACTTCCCATATATAAATCTTTACCTCCGGACCATTCCGGAACTCCTCGTGACGTCCGGGATCTCATCCGGGACTCCGAACAACATTCGGTTACCACATACAAACTTCCTTTATAACCCTAGCGTCATCGAACCTTAAGTGTGTAGACCCTACAGGTTCAGGAGACATGCAGACATGACCGAGACGTTCTCCGGTCAATAACCAACAGCGGGATCTGGATACCCATGTTGGCTCCCACATGTTCCACGATGATCTCATCGGATGAACCACGATGTCAAGGACTTAATCAATCCCGTATACAATTCCCTTTGTCTAGCGGTACGATACTTGCCCGAGATTCGATCATCGGTATCCCGATACCTTGTTCAATCTCGTTACCGGCAAGTCTCTTTTACTCGTTCCGTAACACATCATCCCGTGATCAACTCCTTGATCACATTGTGCACATTATGATGATGTCCTACCGAGTGGGCCCAGAGATACCTCTCCGTTTACACGGAGTGACAAATCCCAGTCTCGATTCATGCCAACCCAACAGACACTTTCGGAAATACCTGTAGCGTACCTTTATAGTCACCCAGTTACGTTGTGACGTTTGGTACACCCAAAGCATTCCTACGGTATCCGGGAGTTGCACAATCTCATGGTCTAAGGAAATGATACTTGACATTAGAAAAGCTTTAGCATACGAACTACATGATCTTGTGCTATGCTTAGGATTGGGTCTTGTCCATCACATCATTCTCCTAATGATGTGATCCCGTTATCAATGACATCCAATGTCCATGGTCAGGAAACCGTAACCATCTATTGATCAACGAGCTAGTCAACTAGAGGCTTACTAGGGACATGGTGTTGTCTATGTATCCACACATGTATCTGAGTTTCCTATCAATACAATTCTAGCATGGATAATAAATGATTATCATGAACAAGGAAATATAATAATAACTAATTTATTATTGCCTCTAGGGCATATTTCCAACAGTCTCCCACTTGCACTAGAGTCAATAATCTAGTTCACATCGCCATGTGATTAACACTCACAGGTCACATCGCCATGTGAGCAACATCCAAAGAGTTTACTAGAGTCAATAATCTAGTTCACATCACTATGTGATTAACACTCAATGAGTTCTTGGTTTGATCATGTTGCTTGTGAGAGAGGTTTTAGTCAACGGGTCTGAACCTTTCAGATCCGTGTGTGCTTTACAAATCTCTATGTCATCTCCTAGATGTAGCTACCACGTTCTATTTGGAGCTATTCCAAATAACTGTTCTACTTGGAGCTATTCTAAATTGTTGCTCCATTATACGTATCCGTTATCTCTACTCAGAGCTATCCGGATAGGTGTTAAGCTTGCATCGACGTAACCCTTTACGACGAACTCTTTTACCACCTCCATAATCGAGAAAATTCCTTAGTCCAATAGTTACTAAGGATAACTTTGACCGCTGTCCTGTGATCCATTCTTGGATCACTCTTGTACCCCCTGACTGACTCATGGCAAGGCACATTTCAGGTGCGGTACACAGCATAGCATACTGTAGAGCCTATGTCTTAATCATAGGGGACGACCTTTGTCCTTTCTCTCTCTTCTGCCGTGGTCGAGCTTTAAGTCTTAACTTCATACCTTACAACTCAGGCAAGAACTCCTTCTTTGACTGATCCATCTTGAACACCTTCAAGATCATGTCAAGGTATGTGCTCATTTGGAAGTACCATTAAGCATTTTTATCTATCCTTATAGATCTTGATGCTCAATGTTCAAGTAGCTTAATCCAGGCTCTCCATTGAAAAACACTTTCCAAATAACCCTATATGCTTTCCAGAAATTCTACATCATTTCTGATCAACAATATGTCAACATATATTTATCAGAAATTCTATAGTGCTCCCACTCACTTCTTTGGAAATACAAGTTTCTCATAAACTTTGTATACACCCAAAATCTTGATCATCATCAAAGCATACATTCCAACTCCGAGATGCTTACTCCAGTCCCTAGAAGGATTGCTAGAGCTTTGCATACTTATTAGCATCTTTCAGGATTGACAAAACCTTCCGGTTTGTATCACATACAACCTTTCCTCAAAAAAACGTCGAGGAAACAATGTTTTGACATCCTATCTGCAAGATTTCATAAATAATGCAGTAATCGCTAATATAATTCCAATAGACTCTTAGCATCGCTACGAGTGAGAAAGTCTCATCGTAGTCAACTCCTTGAACTTGTCGGAAAACATCTTAATGACAAGTCGAGCTTTCTTAATGGTGACATTTACCATCATTGTCCATCTTCCTTTTAAAATCCATATGTACCTAACAGCCTTACGACCATCAAGTAGTTCTTCCAAAGTCTACACTTTGTTTTCATATATGGATCCTCTCTCGGATTATATGGCCTCGAGCCATTTATCGGAATCCAGGCCCACCATCGCTTCTCCATAGCTCGTAGGTTCATTGTTGTCCAGCAACATGACTTCCAAGACAGGGTTACGTACCACTCTGAAGTAGTACGCATCCTTGTCATCCCACGAGGTTTGGGAGTGACTTGATCCGAAGTCTCATGATCAATATCATAAGCTTCCACTTCAATTGGTATAGGTGCCACAGGAACAACTCTTTGTGCCCTGCTATACACTAGTTGAAGTGACGGTTCAATAACCTCATCAAGCCTCCACCATCCTCCCACTCAATTCTTTCGAGAGAAACTTTTCCTCGAGAAAGGACCCGATTCTAGTAACAATTGCTCTCGAATCTGAGACAGGAGGTATACCCAACTGTTTTGGGTGTCCTATGAAGATGCATTTATCCATTTTGGGTTCGAGCTTATCAGCCTGAAACTTTTTCACATAAGAGTCGCAGCCCCAAACTTTTAAGAAATGACAGCTTAGGTTTCTCTAAACCATAGTTCATACGGTGTCATCTCATCGGAATTACGTGGTGCCCCTTTTAAAGTGAATGTGGTTGTCTCTAATGCCTAACCCATAAACTATTGTGGTAATTCGATAAGAGACATCATGGTATGCATCATATCCAATAGGGTGCAGTTATGATGTTCGGACACACCATCACACTATGGTGTTCCAGGCTGTATTAGTTGTGAAACAACTTCCACAATGTCTTAATTCTGTGCCAAACTCGTAATTCAGATATTCATCTCTATGATCATATCATAGATATTTTATCCTCTTGTCACGACGATCTTTCAACTTCACCCTGAAATTACTTGAACCTTTCAATAATTCAGACTCGTGATTCATCAAGTAAATGTACTCAACATCTACTCAAATCATCTGTGAAGTAAGAACATAACGATATCCACTACATGCCTCAGCACTCATTGGACTGCACACATCAAAATGTATTACTTCCAACAAGTTGCTTTCTAGTTCCATTTTACTGAAAACGAGGCTTTCAGTCATCTTGCCCATGTGGTATGATTTGCATGTCTCAAGTGATTCAAAATCAAGTGACTCCAAACGGTCCATTTGCATGGAGTTTCTTCATGCATATCTACCAATAGACATGGTTCGCATGCCTCAAACTTTTCAAAAATGAGTGAGTCCAAAGATCCATCAACATGGAGCCTCTTCATGCATTTTATACCGTTATGACTTAAGTGGCAGTGCCACAAGTAGGTGGTATTATCATTACTATCTTATATCTTTTGGCATGAACATGTGTATCACTACGATCGAGATTCATTTTAGGCATAAGACCATTGAAGGTATTATTCAAATAAACAGAGTAACCGTTATTCTCCTTAAATGAATAACCGTATTGCGATAGACATAATCCAATCATGTCTATGCTCAATGCAAACACCAAATAACAATTATTTAGGTTTTAATACCAATCTCGATGGTAGAGGGAGCGTGCGATGCTTCATCATGTCAACCTTGGAAACACTTCCAACACATATCGTCAGCTCACCTTTAGCTAGTCTCCGTTTATTCCGTAGCTTTTATTTCGAGTTACTAACACTTAGCAACCGAACCGGTATCAAATACCCTGGTGCTACTAGGAGTACTAGTAAAGTACACATTAACATAATGTATATCCAATATACTTCTATCGACAGCCTTCTCATCTACCAAGTATCTAGGGTAATACTGCTCTAGTGGCTGTTCCCCTTATTACAGAAGCACTTAGTCTCGGGTTTGGGTTCAACCTTGGGTTTCTTCACTAGAGCAGCAGCTGAATTGCCGTTTCATGAAGTATCCCTTCTTGCCCTTACCTTTCTTGAAACTAGTGGTTTCACCAACCATCAACAATTGATGCTCCTTCTTGATTTCTACTTCCGCGGTGTCAAACATCGCGAATATCTCAAGGATCATCATATATGTCCCTGATATATTATAGTTCATCACGAAGCTCTAGCAGCTTGGTGGTAATGACTTCGGAGAAACATCACTATCTCATCTGGAAGATTAACTCCCACTTGATTCAAGTGATTGTTGTACTCAGACAATCTGAGCACAAGCTCAACAATTGAGCTTTTCTCCCTTAGTTTGCAGGCTAAGAAAATCGTCGGAGGTCTTATACCTCTTGACGTGGGCACGAGCCTGAAATCCCAATTTCAGCCCTCGAAACATCTCATATGTTTCGCGACATTTCAAAAACGTCTTCGGTGCCTCAACTCTAAACCGTTTAGCCGAACTATCACGTAGTTATCAAAACGTGTATGTCAGATGTTCGCAACATCCACAGACAACGTTCGAGGTTCAGCACACTGAGCGGTGCATTAAGGACATAAGCCTTCTAAGAAGCAATGAGGACAATCCTCAGTTTACGGACCTAGTCCGCATAATTGCTACTATCAACTTTCAACTAATTTTTCTCTAGGAACATATCTAAACAGTAGAACTATAACGCGAGCTACGACATAATTTGCGAATACCTTTTGACTATGTTCAGGATAATTAAGTTCATCTTGTGAACTCCCACTCAGATAAACATCCCTCTAGTCATCTAAGTGATTACATGATCCGAGTCAACTAGGCCGTGTCCGATCATCACGTGAGACGGACTAGTCAACATCGGTGAACATCTTCATGTTGATCGTATCTTCTATACGACTCATGCTCGACCTTTCGGTCTCTTGTGTTCCGAGGCCATGTCTATACATGCTAGGCTCGTCAAGTCAACCTAAGTGTTTGCATGTGTAAATCTGTCTTACACCCGTTGTATGTGAACGTCTGAATCAAACACCCGATCATCACGTGGTGCTTTGAAACAACGAACTGTGGCAACGGTGCACAGTTAGGGGGAACACTTTCTTGAATCATCTTATTTACTACCGTCGTTCTAAGTAAACAAGATGCATAAACATGATAAACATCATATGCAATCAAATAGTGACATGATATGGCCATCATCACTTTGTTCCTCTTGATCTCCATCTTCGGGGCTCCATGATCATCATCGTCACCGGCATGACACCATGATCTCCATCATCATGATCTCCATCATCGTGTCCTTGTGAAGTTGTCACGTCATCTATTACTTCTACTACTATGGCTAACACTTTAGCAATAAAGTAAAGTAATTACATGACGCTTATATTGACTCGCAGGTCATAAATAAATAAAGACAACTCCTATGGCTCCTGCCGGTTGTCATACTCATCGACATGCAAGTCGTGATTCCTATTACAAGAACATGATCAATCTCATACATCACATATATCATTCATCACATCCTTTGGCCATATCACATCACATAGCATACCCTGCAAAAACAAGTTAGACGTCCTCTAATTGTTGTTTGCATGTTTTTACGTGGCTGCTATGGGTTTCTAGCAAGAACGTTTCTTACCTACGCAAAGACCACAACATGATATGCCAATTGCTATTTACCCTTCATAAGGACCCTGTTCATCGAATCCGATCCGACTAAAGTGGGAGAGACAGACACCCGCCAGCCACCTTATGCAACTAGTGCATGTTTGTCGGTGGAACCGGTCTCACGTAAGTGTACGTGTAAGGTTGGTCCGGGCCGCTTCATCCCATGATGCCGCCGAATCAAGATAAGACTAGTAACGGCAAGCATATTGAACAAAATCAACGCCCACAACTACTTTGTGTTCTACTCGTGCATAGAAACTACGCATAGACCTAGCTCATGATGCCACTGTTGAGGAACGTAGCAGAAATTCAAAATTTTCCTACGTGTCACCAAGATCTATTTATGGAGAGACCAGCAACGAGGGGAAGGAGAGTGCATCTACATACCCTTGTAGATCGCTAAGAGGAAGCGTTCAAGTGAACGGGGTTGATGGAGTCGTACTCGTCGTGATTCAAATCACCGATGACCAAGTGTCGAACGGACGGCACCTCCGTGTTCAACACACGTACAGCCCGGTGACGTCTCCCATGCCTTGAGCCAGCAAGGAGAGAGGGAGAGGTTGAGGAAGACTCCATCCAGCAGCAGCACAACGGCGTGGTGGTGATGGAGGAGCGTGGCAATCCTGCAGGGCTTCACCAAGCACCACGGTATATGAGGAGAAAGAGAGGGAGGGCTGCACCATCAGGCAGAGATCAAAATCACGTGTGTTATGGGCAGCCCCTAGGCCTCATATATATAGGGGAAGGGGAGGAGGCTGCGCCCCCTCTAGGGTTCCCACCCCTAGAGGGGCGGCAGCCCTAGATGGGTCTTGGGTGGCGGCCAAGAGAGGGGAGAGGGGGAGGCGCCCCTAGGGTGGGCCTTAAGGCCCATCTGGCCCTAGGGTTTGCCCCCTCCCACTCTCCCTGCGCCTTGGGCCTTGGTGAGAGGCGCACCAACCCACTAAGGGGCTGGTCCCTCACCACTCTTGGCCCACGCAACCTTCTGGGGTTGGTGGCCCCACTTGGTGGACCCCCGGGACCCTCCCGGTGGTCCCGGTACGATACCGATAAACCCCGAAACTCTTCCGGTGACCAAAACAGGACTTCCCATATATAAATCTTTACCTCCGGACCATTCCGGAACTCCTCGTGACGTCCGGGATCTCATCCGGGACTCCGAACAACATTCGGTTACCACATACAAACTTCCTTTATAACCCTAGCGTCATCGAACCTTAAGTGTGTAGACCCTACAGGTTCAGGAGACATGCAGACATGACCGAGACGTTCTCCGGTCAATAACCAACAGCGGGATCTGGATACCCATGTTGGCTCCCACATGTTCCACGATGATCTCAACTTGGCAAACCAAGTGTGCCTCTGGAAAGATGATTTGATTTCATACGAAATCAATATAAAGATCACCAGAATCGGATGCACGGTTTGCAAATGGCAAGCAAAACAATAATGGCACACATCTGCGATTAACAGCATGATGCCATCTAGAATGCAACAAGAAGCTAAGCTACTGCACTCCAACATAGCAACAAAGCACATGGCAGTGATCTACTCAAGATGCTTGACAAAAGATGAACACTGAGCTACGGCTAAATCACACAAGAGCAGGTTCAAACAAGCATGGCAAAAGGGCAAAAGATATCAGCATCACAGACTTAGTGAAAATACAAACATGTCAGGAACTAACATCAGGAAGCAATGTCTAGAGCAATCTAACGACATGCTACAGGAACAGAACATAGCAAACAAAGGCATGCCATGAATCTACTCAAAACATATAACAAGAGTCCCTTACTGACCATAAGCCAAAAAGGATCAGAAGATATGATGGCACCCATGTAAACATAGCAAGTTTCATTAACAGATTCAGACTTAGCAGAAAACTGGACATGGCATAAACAGAACTATGAAGGCATGTTTGCGAGCTCGATGCACTCAACACAAGGCATTGCATGACAAACTAAGCATACTACCAACAAGAAGACATGATCAAGAAGCTAAACATGGCAAGAACAATCTCATAGCATGCATGGATCAACTACAACAACCTTGGCAAAATTGATTAACACGTAAACAATCTACCAGGAACATTTTATAGAAAAAGTAGAGCAAGATTAAGTCATGCTAGGGCACTCCATAAATGCAAACAGGGACATGGATGGATAGAGAACAACCATATGTCCAAATCATCCTTACTAAACATACTCAAAAGAAGCATGGATTACTGTGTAGCAACATGAATACATGGCAATAGTCAAAAAAACATGAATACATGGCATAAAAGTAACAGCAGGGAAATGACTTAGTGAAATTCTAAGTCATTGAAATCAGCAATATTACGAGAGCTACTTTGCATACATGTGCTACTCACCAGATTGATCACAAAAATACATGGAATACACGCATGTAAAGATGGCCTGGCATATAACAAAACACATGTAGAGCTCATGCTCAGATGAAGCACACAATAATCATGGAAAAAATGACAAATGCTCATTAACTGCTAAGTAACAAGAAATAACATTTTATAGCACTCTTGCAACAGTCATTAGGGCATCAAGATGGACTCAAACAAGCATGGTGCAATGGAACAAAACGAAGAGCACATCTAGATGAACATTTTGATATATCATGCATGCAAAACGGAGCTACGGTCATGGAGTTATGATGCGATGAACATGGCTTGAAAATAAGAGAGGGAAAGGACTTAGAAATATTCGACCACCGGAAGAAGTCAACGCGGGACGAGCAGATCCCGGGACGGAGTGGATCTGGGACGGAGGACGGCGTTTGGTTCGGTGGACGTGCCAGCGCTGGGATGGAGCCATTCAGATTTGGCGGAGACGAAGTCAACGGCGGTGCCGGTGGCTTCCCCGGTGACAAGGTAAGGCGGAGCTCCAGCGAGGTGGCTGCAGACGGCCGGATCCGGCGGCAGGCGGCCGGATCGGGGCACGGACGACGTTCGGCGTTGGAGGTTGAAGGCGCTCGGCGCGGGGTCGCTGCGCGGGGAGGTTGGGGCTCCCGGTCGCTGGGGTTGGTCGCCGGTGACAGCGCGCAGGCGGCGGGCCAAGCTACGGCGGCAGATGCGTGAGGAGGCAGGGTCGAGGCCCCTGGGCGGAGCGGCGGCACGCACGGGCGCTCGCAGGCTAGCAACATCGGGTGGCGAAGAGCGAACGGCGGAGGGGATCCGACAGGCTGTTCGCCGGCGGCGAGCGGTGGCGGGAAGATTCGGCGAAGGCGGCGGGGAGCTCGGGCAGCATGGTGCGGGACGGGCGGCTCGGCCCAGATCGGCCCACGGCGGGCCGCAGATGGGCTCCAGCGGGCCCGACGAAGTGGGGGAGGAGAGAGAGGGTGAGGTGGCGGCACGTGAGTGGGTGAGGGCGGTGGCAGCGGTGACGTGTCGCCCCGGGATTGATCCGGGCGACATGGCTGAGGGCGGTGGACACGTCTGGCGCGGCGCGGCGCGGACGCGTCCGGACACGTGGAGGAGGAGGTTAGGGTTCATCTGCGAAAATTCGGAGGGAGACACAAATATATAGGTAGAGCGAGCTAGGAGAGTCCAAATGAGGTGCGATTTTTGGCCACGCGATCGTGATCGAATGGCCAAGAGGATGGAGGGGGTTTGGGTGGGTTATTGGGCCACTTTGGAGGGGGTTTGGGTGGGTTATTGGGCCACTTTGGAGGGGTGTTGGGCTGCAACACACACGAGGCCTTTACGGTACCCCGGTTAACCGTTGGAGTATCAAACGGACTCCACATGGCATGAAACTTGACAGGCGGTCTACCAGTGGTGTACCAAGGCCACTTGGCAAACCTCGGTCCATTCCGAGAAAGTCTAACACCCGCTCATGAAAAGAGGCAAAAGGGGGCGCCGGAGGACGTAGGAGTGTCGGATCGCAAAACGGATAACAGGGAAAATGCTCGGATGCATGAGACAAACACGTATGCAAATGCGATGCACATGATGACATGATAAGATGCAACACGCAAGCGAAAGACAAGGCAACAACAGCAAAAAACTGGAAGACACCTGGCGCATCAGACTCGGGGCGTTACACCAACTCCCGGAAGGCGCAAGCCTCATCAACGCACCTGCCCTCGTCGAGCACCCGGTATACTTCGTTAGCACGGTGTTGCGGGATGCAAGAGCATGGTATCCCATGCCTCAGAAGCTCCTACTCACGCTCCTGGTGGCCTCACGTAAGTTGCGGAACTACTTTCAAGGCCACCACATCAAGGTCGTCTCGGCCTACCCACTAGAGAGGGTGCTCAGGTGCCCCAACTCAGTCGGGAGGGTCGCCGAGTAGAACATCGAGCTGCAGGCATTCCAGTTGGAGTTCAGCACCACCAGGGTCATCAAGGGAGCCGCGCTCGCCAATTTCGTGGTAGAGTGGATAGACGCCCTGGCGCTAGAAATAGGCGAGGACCGGTCCCTCTCGCCGGGAAGTGAGGCGCCCGATGGTTGGGTCATGTATTTCAATGGTGCTTTCGCGTGCCAAGGCATGGGGGCTGGAGCAGTGCTCATCTCGCCCACTCAGGACAAGCTCTACTACGCTGTGTAGCTCTGCTTCCAGCAAGGCGAGAAGGTCTCCAACAACATTGCGAGTATGAAGGCCTCATAGCCGGCCTGAAGGCTGCGGCGGCACTGGGGGTGAAGCGTCTCACCATCAGGGGCGACTCGCAGCTCCTCAACAACTTCTCCAACAAGGTATATGAGCTGAAGGACGAACACATGGAGGCATACCTCGCGGAAGTGCGCAAGATGGAGAAGCAGTTCCTAGGCTTGGAGTTGCAGCACGTGCCCCGGGGAACCAACAAGGAAGCCGATGACATCGCCAGAAGGGCATCCAAGCGACAGCCCCAAGAGCCTGGCATCTTCGAGGAGCGGCTCTTCAAGCCATCGATGACACCACCACTTTCAAGGACAGCGCAGCCTCGGGAGGAGCTCCCGCCGCCACCTGCCGCGGGAGCCCCAGCCTGTGGCCCGACTTCGGGAGCGCGTCTACTCTTGGCGCTCGAGCCCCAGGAGGGATGCTGGACCAAGGAATTCAAGGAATACCTGACGCAAGGGACGCTGCCGGAGAAGGAGGAAGACACGGAGCGTGTGGCATGGCAAGCCACGGCATACTGCATCCAGGACGGTGAGTTATACAGGAAGCGGCCAAATGACGTTTCAGTGCGTTGCATCTCCAGGGAGCAGGGGAAGGAGCTGCTAGCCGACATACATGGCGGGGACTGCGGGCACCACTCGTCGTCATGAACCCTCATCGGCAAGGCATTCCGTAGCGGATTCTACTGGCCTACGACGCTCAACGATGCAGCTGAGCTGGTGAGATCCTGCGAGGCCTGCCAGTTCCACGCCAAGCAAATCCGTCAGCCAGCTCAGGGCCTCCAGACCATTCCACTCTCGTGGCCGTTCGCAGTCTGGGGACTGGACATCCTGGGCCCGTTCCCTCGAGCGCCTGGGGGCTACCGGTACCTCTACGTTGCCACCGACAAGTTCACCAAGTGGGCGGAGCTGGAAGCCGTCCGTACCATCCCAGCTGGCTCTGCAGTCAAGTTCGTCAAGGGCCTCGTGAGCCGTTTTGGGGTCCCCAATCGCATCATCACCGATAATGGCTCACGGTTCACCAGTAATCTCTTCAAAATGTATTTTATTAACCTTGGAATGCAGATTTGCTACGCTTCAGCGGCGCACCCCCAGAGCAATGGCCAAGCTGAACGCGCCAACGCGGAGGTCCTGAGAGGCCTCAAGACCAGGACCTTCAAGAAGAAGCTCGAAGCCTGCGGCAGGAGCTGGCGCGACGAGCTGCAGTCCGTACTGTGGTCCATCCGCACCACCTCCACCAGGCCCACGGGTGAGACCCCATTCTTCCTCGTCTACGGAGCAGAAGTGGTCCTCCCTCACGAGGTCAAGCATCGCTCCGCACGGGTCCTGGCGTTTGATGAGACGTGGCAGGACGTCATGCGGGGGATGGACCTCGTGCTGGGGGAGGAACACCGCCGCGAAGCTGCACTACTGGCGGCAAGATACCAGCAGGCATTGCAGCGGTACCACTGTCGCAGCGTCTGCTCCAGGACGCTCAAGGTGGGTTACCTCGTCCTGAGGCGGGTGCTCTCCGGGGAAGGGGTGCATAAGCTCTCACCCATGTGGGAGGGCCCGTTCAAGGTCGTCCATGTCTCCAGGCCTAGCGTCGCGCGCCTGGAGACACAGGACGGGGTACCCATCCAGAACGCCTGGAACATCTAGCACCTACGGAAGTTCTACCCATGAAGCAAGGCCCAGTGCCTATGAAGCAAGGCCCCGTGCCTGTGAAGGTCTCTGCCCGTGACACTCTCACATAATAATTAGTGGGGCTGTACATGCCCCGGAGTCTCAGGAGTGCCGCCCTCGTGCCTCGGGGGCTCCCTCCCACGTCCAAGTGGCAGCACTTAGCTCCGCGCTAGTGAGAAGACATGAAGACTAAACTAGGTGCTGGACGCGGCTTTTCATTTGCTTTCCTTATTTGGCTCGCCTTTTTTAATTGAAGTTTTCTTATGGTGTTCTTCGCTGATTTGGTTCCGTCACCTTCTGCCTCTGTTTACGTCTTTAGTTTAGCCTGCACTCTCTCTCGCATTCCTCGCGAGGGGGCTGGGCGGGTGCCCTCGTGAGCGCTTTTCCTTTCCTTCCATTCGTCTGCTTTTCGCGAGGCACCCTCGTTCGAGCCCACAAGCTGGCGCACCTCCCCTAATCTATGCCCCTCGGGTACCGCGATACGAAGCACTGGGTCAAGGCCAGCAGCACCTGTGACCAAGGCTCGGATGAACAATAAGCCTCTTAACATATTTTTTGCAGTTCCTAAGCGCCTACCAGGCCAAGGAGGCCTCGGCAGGCACCAGGAAGCACGCGCCTCGTGAGGAAGACACTACTCCGAGGAAGTCAAGCTAAGTTATCCCTACATAAAATGACGATGTTGCGACAGAGCACGGGAATGATAAACATAGCATAATACTTGAGAAATCATAGTTCGTTGCACGCCCCTCGGGGGCCCATACTGGCTTCTTTCTTAATACAGGAAGGAAAGGAAGAACGAAATAAAAGCGGCGCGTGCCTCTACAGCAATCCGCGAGGGTGGGCTCTTGGCACCGCCCCAAGCTCAGCCAGACCCTCCTCACGCTTCACGAAGGCATGACAACGAGACGACCCACTGTCGCCTTCGAAGCGAGTGCGGCAGCATGGCGGCTGGTCGTAACCACTGCTGCTGGAGCAGTCGCCGGAGGAAGAGCCGCCATAGCTGGACGAGACGTGGTCAGCCCCATGGGCGGGCTCGCCCTCATCCTCATCATGACCATCGCCAAGGCCGAGCACCTCCTCGCCGTCGTTGACCTCGGGGCAGCACCCGGCGCGGCGACCATCTTCCCCGAACACCCTCACATAGAGGGTCGCGTCACCATCATACTTGAAATTGAGGGTGCACCGCCTGCCCAGGGCGTGCGCGAGGGAAAATGTCTGCCAGCCATGGGCTAGGGCTATATATGTTGCCCGCGACGGATACCTCAACCGCGGCCCAGGAAGCCCTGCTGCAGCAGCCGTCCGCCTGTAGCCAGAGCCTGCCTGGACCTGAGGCCGGCAGCTCGTCGGCGAAGAAGCGCGGAAGCTGAAGCCAGCTGCTGGCAGATTCTCCGACCAGACGACGAACTCCGGAAGCACCTCTGCCGAGTGGAAGCGCGGCCGAGGAGGCCGCGCGACCACGGCACGTCTCCCTTCATCAACAGGACTGCCACGACTGGAGCGACCCATGCCACGTGAAGCGGCACTGTCGCGGCTGCGCGGCGCCGTGGCTGGGGTTGCGGTTTGCTTGCGAGGACGGCCGCGTCCAGGCTTGGGCACCGGAGAGGCGAGCCCCTCATGAGGGGCCTTCCCCCTCTCCGCGGTGGAGAACCTCTTTGACGGTGCCATCAGTGTCGCTACTGGCAATGGAGCAAAGAGGGAGAAGCGAGTGGAATGGGAAGAGATGGGCGACGGGGGCTCTGCCCCCCTCCCCATTTATAGCTGGAGAAAGCCAACCAGCGCCCCCCATGATCACAGGTAATGATGGTTTCTCCTTGCATGCAGCAAGGACTCGTCAAATCGGGCACTTGTCAAGGCAACGTGGGGAAGCGGAGACGCTCACGTCCAATCAACCGCCATGCGTGGACCAAGGCCGCAGGCTATTGGGGCCCGTGGTGCTCTGCACTTTCCCTTTGGCTTCGCCTCGAAGCCAAGCCCGAGCGCACCTTGGGCCCGGGGGCTACTGCCGGCGTTCTGGGAATAGGGGTCCCCAGACTTGCCTGCCTGTGGCCCATGGGGTGGTTCTGCGAGCGGGCCCGTATGGCCCATCTTCACCAACAATCATTCAAGACCCTCGCGAGGGGCCAAGCCTCGCGAGACGGACGACACAAGACCTCCTCAGGAGCGGCCTCACCAGGCTGGCTCGCGAGGGGCAGAGAGATCGAGGCCAGGCAAACCTCGCGAGATTCCAATGACGTGAGCCATGACGATCGAGACCAGGCGGGCGCCAGCGCGCATAGTGTCCTTTTGTCCTCTTTGGTGCTAAGGAGGCAAACGCAGACGAAGAGTACCGAGGCGTCAAGCAAAGGTTTCCATATCGATGCAATGAGACCAAGACCAGCAGGACGGCAAGACAGAGGTCACCATGGAGCCCAAGGCGGCGTCATCACCAGAGCCTTTGGCAGGCGAAGACTGCTTTTTGTCAGGATAATTTGTACTAGTTGTCCCCTTTCAAATTGGTCGTTGTTGGCTCCCTTCCCGCTCAATATTTGGGAAGAAGACCAGGGCCTCTATAAATAGGACTAACCACCACCACAACGAGGGGATCGAACTCATCTTGGATCAGAGCCATTCCATCCTTAGCCTCACACCCACCAAGCACAAGAACACCTCACCTCAGGAGGCTATTCTTCCCCTTATACTGTTCTTCATCAGCCCAAGAGGCAATCCACCACAGCACACCGGAGTAGGGTATTACACCACAATGGTGGCCCAAACCAGTATAAATCTTGTGTCCCTTGTGTTGCGAGTTCGTCGAGCTTGCCTTTGAGATCGTGGTGAGGTTGAGGGCGTGAG
Source organism: Triticum urartu (assembly GCF_056163025.1). Classification (NCBI taxonomy): domain Eukaryota; kingdom Viridiplantae; phylum Streptophyta; class Magnoliopsida; order Poales; family Poaceae; genus Triticum; species Triticum urartu. The sequence continues at coordinate 332,255,713 of NC_141875.1, forward strand.
TAGGTAGTGGGAGATCTTCGCGCGCACCCCAGTGTTTGAACCTTAAGGGTTTTGCCAGAACCCAAAATCCAAAAATCCTTTTCTCCCACAAGATAAACTACTCATACAAATGCATCTTGATGTTCCATGCAACGCACGGGCATCTTGCTAGTTTGTTTTTACTTTATGCTTTACAATGCACAGTTCCATGAATCTTAAAATAGATTAACTTTTTTATAAAAACTAATTCATTTTGAATGAGATGAACTATAAGAATTAAATGAACGTCTACATCATATATATATGACTCAAAGCTTGAATGTGTTGCCAAATCTCATGCGTTCGATGCACGTGTACCTTACTAGTATTTCGAGTATGTGCAAAACACATAAATTAGAATTCCAATGGCACGCTACACAGTGTCTCCCCTTTTCAGTTAATATATTATGATTAAAATGATGTGGGGGCATCCATGAAGCCATGTGGCACATCTGGAGGCGTTGTCGTGACCTTCTTGTGTGGATTGATCACAGTGACGTGATGCTGGTTCCAGAAGAATGTACTCGTCCTCTCTCACGCACACTGGCAATACATGCGCGAAGCGAAGATGTGCATGCACGCACTCATTCCCTCGCATGCACACGCGGGTACACGATGGGACACATTTTTGTACAAAGATCCACCCCATGTGATAATTTGACGTGTGTAAACTCGTTCACTTAATTGATGGTCAGTTAATACAGCGCATGCAAATTGAGTGGACGTGAGGGAGGAAGTAGTTGAGAATGACATTACTACTCCACTGCGTGCATGCGAGTAGTTGAATCATGGGTTGCTACTTCCATTGATGTACTTCGTATTTTGTGCCAATTTTTACCATAGTTTTAAGTAACATAATATTTATGCATGTCATAAAAGTAATATCATTGAAAACTATGTTCAAATGTGATTCCAATGATATAATTTTTGGTGACATGAATTAACATTTTCTTAGTTAAATTTTTGGTAAAAAAATTGGCACAAAATAAAAAGGGGGCTAATAAACCAGGATGCAGGCAACATGATCAATTTTTGCCTGGGCTACTATTGGTGGCCTTTGTATTTAAATATGGATGGAGTGGAGTAGTACTATCTTTATCTTAGCCTCAGAGACATAGTCCTGCAGAAGAATTAGGCTTTCTTAACCACCCACATCTTTCCAAGTGGCTTCGAAACAGTAGAGCGAGCAGGATATGATTTCTTTCGGTAAACACAGTTGTTTATCGAGGAAGTGTGAGCGTAATAGAAGAAATAAGCATTGAAATTCTGAAAGTGCAACTAATCCTCAGGTGGTTTTGGTAATTCATAAGAACATATAGCTCATTGAACTAATATCCATTCAAGTTGAATATTTCAGAAAGTTCAATAATTGGCATGGCATGGACTAGAGATGTGGACCCCTCAAAATGCTAAGGACAAATATTGGCAAAAGCTCAATACTCTACATTTCTATTTATGTGATCCAAAATCACATCATGTCCATAGGAAAAGCCAATACTATTAAAAGGGGATGAGGTGTTGTTTAATGATCTACTTGCTCAAAATGCTTAGTGATATGCGGCAAAGCCCTCAACCACTTTCTCAAATTCAAATATGTCCTAAACCTAAAGTCAAACTCGGCCCTACCGATTTGATCTATCCGGCGCCACCGAGGTCCTTTGACATAGCCATAGCTAGAAACCCTAATCAGTTCGGTCTCACCGAGATGGGATTGCAAACTCTCTGTTTCCCATAGTAACGTTTCGGTCTTACCGAAGTGAGCGATCGGTCCCACCAAGTTCACAATGCAAACTCTCTGTTTCCTTTTCGTAACATTTCGGTCTTACCGAAATGAGCGATCGGTTCCACCGAGTTTGCCTGACCAACTCTCTGGTTTGCTCATTGCTGAAATCGGTCCCACCAAGTTCATGCAATCGGTCACACCGAGTTGAGGTCTTGCCCTAACCCTAGCGCATTGGTCCCACCGAGTTCATCATGTCGGTCCCACGAAGAATCCTAACATTCACATTTTGAACTGAATCGTTCTCACCGAGTTCACCTATTTGGTGTGACCGAGTTGGGTCAAATGTGTGTAACGGTTAGATTTTGTGTGGAGGCTATATATACCCCTCCACCACCTTGTCTATTCAAGAGAGAGCCATCAGAACATGCCTACACTTCCACTACTCATTTTCTGAGAGAGAACCACCTACTCATGTGTTGAGACCAAGACATTCCAATCCAACCACATGAATCTTGATCTCTAGCCCTCCCCAAGTTGCTTTGCACTCAAATCATCTTTCCACCATGGGTGGAAGACGATCTCCAAGGATTTCAACAGGAAAATTGTGTTTCAAAATACGCCCTTGATTAAAGAATGTTGGTGCACAAAAGTAGGGGCCCTTCTGTACCCCTTTACTTGTGCACGGGCAGTCATAGCCACACCTGTGGCCGGGCTCGGTGGGGCAGAGGAAGCTAAGGGACAACATGGGCTCCCCCCTGCAAGAGTCTTGCCGGGGCGGCCTACATGGCCCCAGCAAGAGCCTTGCCGAGGCAACTTGCCCAACACCAGCAAGACCGCCACCCGTGAGCCTGAGAGTTATGACACCGTCGACAAATGTCAAGACCGAGGGTCGAGAGTGCCTGTGTGGTGGGATGTAGATCTTTGTGGAGACTGAAGGCCTGCAAGACTAGATGAAAACCGAAAGACAAAGGCCCCCGGGCAAGACCCTTGCCGGGGACGCCCACAAGACCCCGACAAGACTCTTGCTAGGGACATCTGCGGGGCTACAACCAGGCCCGCACTTATCAAGGTTTCGCTGCCCCATGGTCGTTCCAACGTAGCAGCCAGCCTGCCAACTAGGCACACAACTACGTGGCAGCATGCAGCTTCTAGGTCAACCAGGCAAGCACCTGCGTGATGGCAGGCAGATCTTTGTGAAGACCCTGCCACCACACCAGCTCAACGGCCAGCGAGCCAGCATGGTGCCGCATGCCTCATCACCCTAGACGCGTGTCGAAGCAAGGCGAGGCGGCGACGGATGGAACGAGGTTCTCTGCCGTCCCCGATAAAGCAAGAGGACACATAGGCGGCACATTAAATGCATTTGTCCTATGATGTTAGGAGATAAATTTGTAGAATGTCGACACTTTCCACCTCCTGTGTACCGCTGTGATAGCCCCTTTGACATATAAAAGGAGGCCCGAGGTGTACTGAGGAAGGATTCAGACTCTTTGGACTAGGCATGCACCGTAGCTAGTTCAAGATCTAAAGAACACCAAATATACACCAAAGCAGGACTAGGGTATTACGCATCTTTGCGGCCCGAACCTGGATAAAATCCACCCCCCTGCGTTGCTCTTTTAAACCCGCTCTTTCCACAACCCCGCACCCTATCAACCGTAGTAGGGATTCCCTGTGATCCCATAGGTGTCATTTCCCCTACATATTTGGCGCGCCAGGTAGGGGGCGCAAACTGTGAAATCCGGTTTTGTAGTCAACTCCTCGACTCCTTCGTCGCGATCGCTCGAGAGAAGAAGGCTACGTCGATCAGCCATGCTCTGGCGCCGTCAGCCAGGCAAGGCGATGTTGTCCGCAGCCGCCACAACCATCCGGGCAACAGAAAAGCTAAGTCACGCAAAACCTTGAGCAATTCCATTTTAATATAAGGTTATTCTCCTCGAAAAATCTTGCCCCTTTTATGGAAAACCTGTACGTGATGGAACCCTTCCGCTATTGGCAACGCCATCGTTCTGTTTCGAGTCCGCTCAACAGTTCAAGCGGTTGCGCTGAGAACGGCAGGGTGGCTTGCCCGGCAGCAAGCACCCCCCGGCTGGTTGCTAAGGATCCGTCCTTCAAAGCGCCATCGCATGGGTTTATGCACCGGCAAACCTATCCAACTAGGCGTAGGGTGTGTACATACAAGAAAAGGTCGAACAGGAAGATACCATGATTCATTTCAAAGTACTCCAGGGTTACGTTACATCAATAGTTGCTGCGGTCCTAACTTAAGATAAAATTGTCTTGGTCATGAACTCGCAGCGGCGATGAGAAACGGGGTGCCTAGTCCCGGCGCTGGCCCTCCACCCTCTTGACTCTGTTGACACAGCTGATGATGGGCTCGATACGCTCTTCGAGCACCGTGAGGTCCGTACCCTCCGGCAATCTCTCCAACGCGTCGGCAAACTCGACGCGGGGTTCCAGAATGCCACCTTGGTCAGGGCGCCCCGGCGGAGCCTCTGGGACTCATTCCCCAAATAAACTGCTCGATTGGAGCGGAGCTTCTCCAGGGCGTCGAGGACGCCCTCGAAGAACAGGGTCAGCCTCGCATTGGGGCTCACGTTCGGCTCCTGGGAGTACCTGACATCCGGCATGCCCATGATGGCTAGCTTCACGGTGATCCTCCCGGCGACGTCGAGGAGGCGGCTGATCCAGAGGTTTACGCTCTTTGTGTAATCCTTGTGCTCGGCAGCGTCATCGCTCTGAAGCCGCTTCTCATCCTCCAGGGCCTTGTTCGGGGTCTCCTCACGAGCCCCGGCCTCCGAAAGCTTCCCCTCCAAGATGCCCAGCTTTAGCTTCAGGTCGTTGATGGAGTCGTTGGCCTCGGAGAGCAGCTTGGCCTTGTCAGACATGGTGACCTGTGTCGGTGTTCTGGGAACGGGGGTCCCCAGACTTGCCTGCCTACGGCCTGCGGCGTGGCTCAAAGGGGGCCCAGCACGGCCCATCTTCATCAACACAAGAATCAAGACCCTCGCAAGGGGCCAAGCCTCGCGGGGCGGATGACGCGGAGCTTCCTCAAGCGCGGCCTCATCAGGCTGGCTCACGAGGAGGCGGAGAAATCAAGGCGGGGTACCTCACGAAGTGCCTGTGACGCAAGCCATGACGACTCAGGGCGCCAGGCGGGTGCCAGCCTGCGCAGCGTCCTCCTTTTCCTCTTTGGTGCAAAGGGGGCAAGCGCAGCCGCGGAGTACCGAGGCACCAGGCAAAGGTTGCCATTTCGGTGCAACGAGACCAAGACCAGGAGGACTATGAGACGGAGGTCACCATGGAGCCCAAGACGGCGTCATCACCAGAGCTTTGCGCAGGCGAAGACTACTTTTGTCAGGATAGTTGATACTTGATGTCCCCTTTCAAATTAGCCCGCCATTGTTGGCTCCCTTCCCGCTCGATATTTGGGAAGAGGGCCAGGGCCTCTATAAATAGGACCAGCCACCTGCAAGGGAGAGAGGAATCGATCGAAGGATCAAGAGAGAAAGAGAGAGAAAGAGAGAGAGAGAGAGAGAGAGAGAAAGGTGGCTGAACTCCCCCCAGCAGTTCATCACCCCAGCCAAGAGCAGACCCTCGCGAGGCTGTTCTTCCTTGTACTATTCATCATCATCAGCCCAAGAGGCAATCCACCACACCACACACTGGAGTAGGGTATTACACCACAACGGTGGCCCGAACCAGTATAAACCTTGTGTCTCTTGTGCAGTTCTTTTAGTAGTCTAGATCTTTGCGAGACGGAGATGTAGAAGGCGTAATCTTCGCGCGCACCCCAGAGTTCGAACCTTAAGGGTCTGTCGGAACCCGAAATCCGACATTTGGCGCGCCAGGTAGGGGTGCGCCGAAATTCGTCTTCCACCGCCCCGTTCTCCTACGACCGTCGCGTCCATGTCCGATGCTCGCCGGGCCGCCATCGCTTCCCGCGTCGCCCAGACGGCGCCCGTCGGCGGACGTCCTCGTCGTTCCCCGTCACCCGCCATCAACGCCGCCACCGGCCCGGTGGGGGGCAAGCAGAAAGCATCGTCTCAGCATCCATCCGTGCGGCAAGACGGCCGCACAGCTACTCCATCGCTCACACCAGCTGGTTCTTCGTCCCGCGCGCTCCGCGCACCCTTGGAGGCTCGACCTGCGCTCATCGCGGCAAACGAGCTCCTACGTTACCGTCCCGTCGACGACGTCTATGAAGAGTGGCTCGACCGCATCGCCGAGCTCGTCCGCGCCGCGGGGGGCTCTCCCGCACCGTCCGTTCCGCTGCGCCGCACCCCGCCCCGCGCGGGCAACGAAGCTCCGGGGGCGTACCAGCCGCCTCCTCTCTAAGAAGACGCCGTGGCTCCAAGGCGCGTGGCCCCTGGGCGGAACCCGCTCCGTCAGGTGCCAGCGCAGCAAGAATGGAGCTGCCAAGAAGTCCCTCGCCCGCAAGGAGCTGCCCGGGCGCTCCCAACTCCGGCACGCCACGACCCTGCTCCAGCTCCGGCACGCCAAGACCCCGCTCTGCTCCTAGCTGCAGCGCGCGGGGACCCTTAAGACCGAGCTCTACACCAGCCGAAGCCTTTCGTGGCCACCGCAGGCTGCCGTGCCTACACCACCGAGCTGCGTAGCGTTGCGTGGCCCGGCAAGTTCAAGCCAGACCTGCCTCCTCATTACGATGGCACGACTGACCCTGCAGAGTTCCTCCAGCTCTATGAGCTGGGCATCGAAGCTGCCAGCGGGGACGAGAAGGTCATGGCGAACTGGTTCCCCATGGCGCTCAAGGAAGGAGCTCGCACCTGGCTCCTGAATCTGGCTCCAGGCACGATCTCTTCCTGGGACCAGATGCGCACCCGCTTCATCGCCAACTTCCAAGGTACTCGCGACCGGCCACCCGCCGTGAGCGACATGCACCGCATCAAGCAACAACCTGGAGAGACCCTGCAAAAGTACATCCAGCGCTTCAACAGCGCGCGCCTCAAGATCCCCAAGGTGTCCGAGGAGGCCATCATCTCGGCCTTCTCTGATCGTGTGCGCGACGTCAAGATGAAGGAGGATCTGGCGATGCATGAGGACCTGTGCACCTCCCTGGAGCTGTTCAACTTGGCGACCAAGTGCGCCAGGGATGAGGAGGGACGCCTCTCCCTCCTCGAGCTGCCTGCCGCAGACCCAGAAGAGAAGAAGCCCAAGGCCAAGGACGTGAAGCACAAGGAGGCTGCCGTGCTCGTGGCAGAACCAGACACCAAGCGGGGAAAAGATCTGCCTGAGTCCTCTAGGGGCAGCCGGTACTGTGTGTACCACGACCTCCACACCCACAACACCAACGAATGCCAAGAACTCCGCGCTGTGCGAGAAGGAAGGATCGGCCGTCGTCCCGACCATGCCGATCGGGGCTACGGCCGAGGAGGAGGAAGAAACGCAGGACGCTGGGAAGACCGTGGCCCGCGCCAAGGGTGGCGCGATCAACCTCGCGAGGATCGCTGGCGAGACCTGCCTCGCGAGGGGGACTGGAGAGATCAGCCTCATGAGGATCGCCCACAGGGCCACGCAGGCCTCCCTCCACTGCTGCCTCAGCCAAGGAGGAACGAGGATCGCCATCAAGACGAAGGGGCTGGGGGCTTCCAGGAGCCACGCGTAATCGCCTGCATCCTGGGCGGAGCTCAAGCCCTAGCCTCCCAATGCATCTTCAAGCAGTTTGCCCGTGAGGTGAATGCAGTCCTCCCCAGGCTTGAAGCAACGCGCTCTCTCAGGTGGTCGGCATGCGCCATCACATTCAGCTCAGCAGATCAACTCAAGTGTGCGGCCACAGCCGGAGTCCTCCCGATGCTTTGCTCCCCAGTCATCAGCAATGTACTAGTCACCAGGACCCTCATCAATGGTGGGGCAGGGCTCAACGTCCTGTTCGTGGAAATGTTCAACAATCTCCAAGTGCCCTACGACCAGCTTCAGCCAACCAAGCCCTTCTCCGGAGTCATCGACGGCTCCACGGTCCCGATTGGGCAGGTCTGCCTCCCAGTCACCTTCGGGGCACACAACAGCTACCGCACCGAGCTCATCGACTTCGACGTCGCCCACATCCGCCTTCCGTACAACGCCATCCTCAGGTACCCAGCGCTGGCCAAGTTCATGGCCGTAACTCACCATGGCTACAACGTCCTCAAGATGCCAGGAAGTGGCGGAGTCATCACGGTGCCCTATGAAGAGAAGGATGCAGTGTGTTCCCTAGAGCGAGCCTTTCAGGCCGCATCACTGGAAGACCCAGATCGCGGAAGCGGGAGGCTTCCCGAGACCACCCCCAAGAAGAAGAAGACATCGTCCGGACCGGCCCCTCGGGAGGCGGGTCCCTCAGGGCCCGCATCTGCCCAGGGGGAACCTCCTTCCATCGCATAGGAAAGCGCGCCCGGCGCCCTCCTCAGGCAGGGCTCGGGGGCTCTCCCCTGGAGGGCCACCGACCTGGCCAGGGTCACGAGGGAGGCGCTTGCGCACCACATGGAGGCGTGTTTCGAAGCACGTTTCCCTCAAGAAGGAGCAAGGCAAGGAAGGTCAGACCCACAGGAGTTCGTCGACAAGGCCATTCAAGAACTACAGGAATCAAGAGTCATGAGGGGTTGCCGCCATCTACCGGCTGTGGCTCCCCATCCAGGCGAGGATGGTGGGCTGCGCGTCTGCATCGACGTACCAGGGGTCAACCAAGTCGTTATGATGGAGCGCCTCTGGCCCTCGCGAGTGGGGCGCCGCGGGGGTCCACCCCACAGCTACGTTCGCATGCCTTACGGCTTGCCGAGCACGGTTGCTACGTGTCAGCGCCTCATGAGAGGCATCATGGAGGCTCGAGAAGACAGGCGTCCCGCAGCCTTGGCGGAGATGGAGATGATTCGCGAAGAGCTACCAGTGCCTCCGGAGCCTCCCGAGGCCCCTGGGCCTGGGGGCTTGTGAGGATCGGCTTCCGCAGCCCACCGAGTCTGCTGCACCAGCACCCCTTCGCCCTCGACACCTTCAGATGACATCTTACCAGTTTCATTTCCAGCTGGGAGCGCCCTCCCAGGGCTGCATCGTTCCCAGGCCGCGTGGGTCCGTCCCTGCGGTATGTATCCCTTTTATTTCATGTCGTTAGCTTGCTTTGTTGGGGGCGCCCCTCGGGCTGCATCATCCCCAAGTCGCTCGGGCCCGACCCAGCGATGTCTATCTTCCCAGCATCTATTTGAGTGAATCCCCTCCTTCGCGGCTAACATGTTTGATCTAGTTGCCTACTCAACTGACGGCAACTGACGGAATTGCTCCCATAACGGCACGACGCTTGTGCATGGTTCCGTCCCTACAATGCCGACAAACCTGTATGGCTGAGCTCTGGCCGCGGCAGCCCCGCATGGCGCCACCTCGTCAAGCCTCCAGTGCCTCACCTCCCCTCGGAAGCAACTAACGGCAGACTGATAATTGTCATGGCAACCTCTTCTTCCTTCTATGATGAGTTTACATGATCCACTAAGGGATTTGCGCCAGGCGAGGCCCTCATGGCGTTCCTTTCACTCTCGTCCGCGCGAACCGCTTGCACGTTAAAGGGGGGGTGCCTGAGCATCGCGACTCAGGGCTCCTACTGGCTCTCCAGCCCTCACCTTCTGGCCTTGACCACGGCATCGCGACCTGGCATACCAGCGACGGCTGAGACTAGCTCGAGGGCCGGGACCCGAGGACGTAGAGCAGAAAGGGGAGCAAAGGCGGGGGAGAAGGGGCGCGCGAGGACCTCGCCGAGCGATTCCGCTCCTACCGACGCGCGGACCCGACAACACACCAGGAATAATCCCCGACTCTCGAGATAAGTCACCGCCCGAAAGCACCGGCTATCGTAGCACTACCCCCGCACCTAATGCAATTCCATGTCAGCGACGCCGCTCTCCTTTCTCGCCGAGCGACGGCTGCTTGGGCGCCAAAGGGGACCTCTTGAGCATCGCGACTCAGGGGCTCTTACCGGACCCCGGGTCGCTCACCTCCTGGCCTTGACCACGGCATCGTGACCTGGCATACCAGCGACGGCTGACGCCGCCTTGGGACTGGGACCTGTCGACGCAGAGCACCAAGCCCTCGCGAGGTTCGAAAGGGATAACTGAGCTAAGACGGAATCAGCAACTCGCACAGCTCTACAGCAAGGGTTGTGTATTAACAAACAGGATTACAGACACCTTACAAGCCCCCATGGGGCGCATTTTGATTCCTTGCAGGGAACGGATCCTAAGGGATGCTAACTACACGCGCTCCTGCAAAAGATGTCGTCATCAACAGTGGGCCATCAAGCGCCGGCGCCAACCCCATCCAGATCAGAGTCGGCGACGGCCAGACGAGCCCGCCCTGCTCCAAGAGCGGCGCCGGCTCGTGGGCTCATAGCTGTCGTCACTCGTCTCCGGAGTCGCGAAGATCTTGCTGGAGTCGTTGGATCCTCCGGCGCCTCCATCACCTACAGAGCCGCCAAGGGAGCGGTCGACGGGCCTAGCCCTCACCATGGCGAGGTCCTGGCCACCTCTCCCGGGGCAACACTCCAGCCGGTGCCCGTTCGCGTTGAAGACCTTGAAGAACATCACCGAAGCGCCATCGTACTCCAAGTGGACCGCGAAGACGCCCCTCACCCTGCAAACCCGGGCGATCTCTCTCCAGCCACGAGTCATGTAGACCTCGCCCGGGGCAACGACCGCGACCTCTGCCTCGGTCGCGAGGGTGCTGCAGCCGGCGTGCTGCAGCCAGAGCTCCAGAGGCTCGCCCCGCGGGATGATGGAGGCGAAGAAGGGAGGCAGGCGGATCCAAGACTGGAGAGGAATGGCGACGTGGAGCACGAATTCTTGGGAGGAGCCCTCGGCGTGGACCCTAGGAGGGACAACCCACACCTTCGTGGCCCGTCGGCACCGACGACGGCGCTGACCGCGGGGATCGGCATCGACCCCTTCAAGGCCCTCGGCGTGGGCATACAAGGGAAGCGGGAACCCCGGCGGATCCCGCTCGCACCGAGGCCTCGACACCACCTGACGGTCCTCCTCGTCCCGGCCACGAAGAGCGAGCCGTTTCTTCGGCAGAGCGGGCCAGGTCCCTCTCGAGGGGCCTTTCCCTTCTCCGCTGCAGAGAACCGGCGAATCGGAGCCATCGCGGCAAGACGGAGCAAGGATCAGGAAGAAGGAGAAGCAAGGAGGGATGGACTGGAAGGGCACGCACAGTTCCGTACTTATAGCCGGCGAAGGCCAACCGCCGGCCTCCATGATCGCAGGTAATCATGACACGATTTGCATGCAGGGACTTGTCCAACCCGCGCGATCACCAAGGCATCGTGGGGAAGCGGAGACGCCCACGTCCCATCAACCGCCACACGGCGCCCAAGGCCGCAGGCTGTTAGGGCCCGCGGCGCCTCGCCCTTTCCCTTTCGCCTCTCAGCACGGCCAAGTCCGGGCGCGCCTTGGGCCCGGAGGCTACTGTCGGCGTTCTGGGAAAGGGGGTCCCCAGACTTGCCTGCCTGCGTCCTGCGGCGTGGCTCAAAGGGGGCCCAGCACGGCCCATCTTCATCAACACAAGACTCAAGACCCTCACGAGGGGCCAAGCCTCGCGGGGCGGACGACGTGGAGCTTCCTCAGGCGCGGCCTCATCAGGCTCGCTCACGAGGAGGCGGAGAAATCAAGGCGGGGTACCTCGCGAAGTGCCCGTGATGCAAGCCATGACGACTCAGGGCGCCAGGTGGGTGCCAGCCCGTGCAGCGTCCTCCTTTTCCTCTTTGGTGCAAAGGGGGCAAGCGCAGCCGCGGAGTACCGAGGCACCAGGCAAAGGTTGCCATTTCGGTGCAATGAGACCAAGACCAGGAGGACTATGAGACGGAGGTCACCGTGGAGCCCAAGACGGCGTCATCACCAGAGCTTTGCGCAGGCGAAGACTACTTTTGTCAGGATAGTTGATAGTTGATGTCCCCTTTCAAATTAGCCCGCCATTGTTGGCTCCCTTCCCGCTCGATATTTGGGAAGAGGGCCAGGGCCTCTTTAAATAGGACCAGCCACCCGCAAGGGAGAGAGGAATCGATCGAAGGATCAAGAGAGAAAGAGAGAGAGAGAGAGAGAGAAAGGTGGTTGAACTCCCCCAGCAGTTCATCACCCCAGCCAAGAGCAAACCCTCGCGAGGCTGTTCTTCCTTGTACTGTTCATCATCATCAGCCCAAGAGGCAATCCACCACACCACACACTGGAGTAGGGTATTACACCACAATGGTGGCCCGAACCAGTATAAACCTTGTGTCTCTTGTGCAGTTCTTTCAGTAGTCTACATCTTTGCGAGACGGAGAGGTAGAAGGCGTAATCTTCGCGCGCACCCCAAAGTTCGAACCTTAAGGGTCTACTGGAACCCGAAATCCGACAACCTGCGCATCCGCCAGAGTGCGGTTGGTCATGTCCCTCTCCTCTGTCAGCCCCAAGATCTTCTTCTTTAGCTCCTCCCGCTCTAGTTCTAGCTCCTTCACCTTGCTGGCGTGGTCCTGAGCCAGAGCACTGAGTGTGTCCTTGTGCTTCTGCTCCAGCTCCTGGGTCTGCTGCGCAACAATCTTCCCAACCTCCTCGTCCTTACCGCAGAGCATGGCGGCAAGCGCCTGCGTGCGCGCAACGAGGTATTCCTCCTGGATTTCTAGCAAAGCTTGCTGCTGCCAGGCAGCTTCATCCTTGGCGGCATGCTCCTTCGCCGCCTCTTGGACCTTCTCGATGTCGGACTGCTTCAGGACGAGCTCTCGCTTGCGCTCATCTAGCTCATCATGTGCAGTCCTCAGCTCTTCCAGGGCCTCGGCGAACCAGACCTGCGTCTGGGCGACGCGCTCCCCAAAATCCGCCTCCGCCTTGTCCACCACCATCCTGGACTTCACCTTGTACTGGCAGGCACAGTGGAGCGCTTGTAGCTTCTGGAAGTTGGCGCTCATGGCCCAAAGAAGCTGCTCCTCCTGGGAATCGACGTTGCCGGCACTCGGTTCATCGACAACCTGGAGCCCGGCGGTGGCGAGCACCTCATCATCGAACACCTCCCCTTTGGCTGGTGCTCTGGTGCTCGCCGTCCCTGGGAGGCAGACGAACAGGTCGTCGCCCACCCTCAAGTACTTGCCCGGGGCAGGGACTGCAGGCGAGGAAGGTTGGTCGTTGGCCACCTCCTCCTTGGCGGGCCCCTCGGCAGCCTCCCCGGCAGGCCCCTTGCCGGCCTCCTCGGTAGTGGCCTTGCCGGCCTCCTTGGCAGTGGCCTTGCCGGCCTCCCCGGCAGCGGTCCCACTGGTCTCCCCGGCAGGCCCCTTGCCGACCTCCTTGGTGGCGGACTTGGCAGCTTCCTCAGCCATGATCTTGGCGGCCTGAGCTCCGGCGTCCTTGGTGACCTCCCCAATGACACTGTCGATGTCCTCATGGTCCATCGAGGGAGGGTCTGAAAACCAGAAGGGAGGACGGAATGAGGCCAAGATCAAGGTTCAGGACAAAAAAAGGGGGACGGGAGGCAGGCCGCTTACCTGTGCCAAGCTGAGAAGCGATTCCCTCCCCACCAACATTCGTTGCTGGGATGGAGCCACCAGCACCCAAGTTTGCCTCCTCCTCCATGTGTGTGGGCTCAGCGGAGGTTGCCCTTGCCGGGGACGCCCCTTTGGTCGGCGGCGTTGATGGGGGCGGCGTGCTGGGAGTGGCCCTCAGTGGCTCCTGCTGCTGCTGCTCTCCTCCTAGAAATCCGACACGGTCAGCACCAAGAATTCGTGCCCCAACGCCCATCAATGGGGGAGCGGGTAATGAACTTATGTTGGCGGCTGGAGTGGGGGCTGCATCGAGGGCTGGTATCCGGGCTGATCTCCACCACCACCAGTGTGCGCGAAGTGCTCGCCGGGGGCTTGTCACCCGTCGAAGCCTTGGCCCTCTTTGCTGCCCTCTCGGCTAGCGTCTCCGTGTCGTTGCAAAGACAAGATCATGTCAAGGGAGATAGCACAGGCTAAAGGGTCAGAAATGATGAAGGGCGCGATGCTTATTCCTCCTCCCCCTCTAGCCTTCTCTTCCTCTTCGGGATGAAGGAACCGAGGTCGAAATCGGCCTCTGGGTCGATGTCCGAAGGGGGGAGAAGGGGATGGGGTCCTGTGCCGCTTGGACGAGGAAGAAGCGGCGGTTGCTGCCTTCTTCTTCACTGTCGTGGCCCTCGTCTGGCACACGGGCTGCCTGGGCCCGTTGCCTCTGCATGGTCCTGCCGGGCCGGACCGGCTCGCTAGAGCTAGCCCACCGCAGGATGCGTTTCCTCCCCGGGGCCGAGGAGTCATCCGCCTTGGCCTCCTCTTCGGTCGACTCCTCGACCACGTCTTCAACAGGGGAGCCCCGGTGCCGGCGCCACTGGCCTCCCCGGCAGACCCCGCCCACTCGGTGAGTTCCTTCTCTTCTATGGCTGTGTCGGCCTCGTCCTCCATGGTGTCGACGCTGCCGGCCTCCTTGGCGAGTTTTGCCTCCTCCGCCTTGGCGGCAATATACGCCAGCTCCGCCTTGGTGGTGTCGCGAATGAGCAGTGGCTCGTCACGGACATACCTCTCTGACAGGTTGTCAAAGAAGGCATGCACCCACTCCGCTTCTGGCTCAGCCCAGCTTGGATCGAGGCCGTGTGCGTTGAAGTCCGGCATCATAGCGATGATGGCGGTCTGGCAAGAGTTGTTGCTCAACGGGACCACTCCCGCTGGCAACCGAAACAAGGACCCACCGGCCTTGACGGCCTTGCCAGTCTTGCCAGCCTTCTAGGCCTTGTCGGTCCTCTCGACTCCGTCAGCCTCGTCGACCTTGAGCTGAAACAGCCTCTAGCAGAGGTGGGCATGCTGCATCACTGTGAAATTGTGCTTCAAGCCAGAGCGGAGCCTCATGACGCCGGCCGCATTCCTGAAGTCCCAGGCCGGTCTCCCCTTGTTGTGCAGTGGGGCAATACGACGGCGGATGAAGTCAACCCCAATCATCTCGGGGATGAGCCCGGCCGAAGTGAGGCGGTCGATCCTGGTGGTGGCCACCGTGAGCTTTTCGTCGTTGGCGTCGACATCGCCCCAGTCTTTTCTGCGGACCGGCGGCGCCCGACGGACCCGGCAGAACTCCTGCAGATCTGCCTCCTCAATCCAGCACCACTGGCCCCACCACTCTTTGCACCGCTCCTTCTGGGCACCCTCAGGGTACATTCCCCTGCCCCGTGTCCTCGGGATCCAGGTGACGCAGCCAGAGATGGCACCCCCTAGCTGGATGCAAGGATAGAAGTAGTGGCAGAAGAGCGCCATGCTGCGGAGCACCCCGGCGAAGCCCTCGTAGAGATGGGCGAAGAAGGCCATGCACGCCACGGCATTCTGCGCAAAGTCCAGAAGGTGAAAGCCGTAGGTATGCATGATGTCGTTGAAAGAAATCAGAGAAAGGGGGTAGAGCCCGCAGGAGAAGTAATCAACGAAGAAGGGGTACCGATTTGGGCCGTCCTTGGCGAAGGCGGCGGGAATGATACGCGTGGCGGGGTGCCCCGGCGTATCCCTTCCCCACAGGGGCCTGAACATGTCCTTGAGGATGAGCGTGTCCACCGTCGAGGTGAAGAAGGTGTGTTGCGTCCGAAGCTCCACCAACTCGGTCTCCGGCGCCTCCTTCCCTCTGTCGTCTTTGGCCGCTCCCTTACCATTGCCGGTCTTGGGTGCCATGGCGGCTGGGAGGGGATGAGGGGTCAAAGGCAATGGGGGCACGGTGGCGGCAAGCAGAGGCGAGGGCTCCGATTTGTGCTTGAGGAAGAAGAGGGGAATGGCGGTTCCAAGATTGGAAGAAGGCGCGGAGGGTAAATGAGCAGTGCCCCTGCGGTTTCCACTTTTTTATGGGGAAGACATGGGCCGCTTCTTTACTATTCACCGTGTAGTGATGCAAGCGCACTGCAACCGCCCCACGCACGACCCCCACGTCACGCACTCAATGCGGGTCGTGGGGAAGCGCAACTGGCGAAGGAGTTACCGCAGTAAAAACTCTGCCATGCGTGCCCACACACCGTTCTGGGCCTGGCCCAACAATGCTCCGCGCTTATGTATGGCCCAGGCCCAGGGCTCCTTTCGATGTACAAAAGTAGGGGCCCTTTTGTACTACTTTACTTGTGCACGGGCAGTCATAGCCACACATGCGGCCAGGCTCGTTGGGGCAGAGGAAGCAAAGATACAAAGCTGCCGAGGCAGCACCCAAGCCAGAAGCATAAAGAGCAAAGGGACAAGATGGGCTTCCCCCGGCAAGAGCCTTGCCGGGGTGGCCTACATGGCCCCGGCAAGAGCCTTGCCGGGGCAACTTGCCCAACACCAGCAAGACCGCCACCCGTGAGCCTGAGTGTTATGGAGCCATCGACAAACGTCAAGACTGAGGCTCAGGAGCGCCTGCATGGTGGCATGCAGATCTTTGTGGAGACTGAAGGCCTGTAAGACTAGATGAGAACCGAAAGACAAAGACCCCCCGGCAAGACCCTTGCCGGGGACGCCCACAAGACCCCCGCAAGATCCTTGCCGGGGCCCTGGAAGACTCTTGCTGGGGACATCTGCGGGGCCACAACCAGGCCTGCACTTACCAAGGTTTCGCTGCCCCATGGCCGTTCCGAAGCAGTAGCCAGCCTGCCCACTAGGCACGCACCTACGTGGCAGCATGCAGCTTCTAGGCCAACCAGGCAAGAACCTGCGTGGTGGCATGCAGATCTTCATGAAGACCCTGCCACCACACCAACTCAGCAGCCAGCCAGCATGGCGCCGCATGCCTCGTCACCCTAGATGCGTGTCGAAGCAAAGCGAGGCGGCGACGAATGGAACGAGGTTCTCTGCCGTCCCCGATAAAGCAAGAGGACACATAGGCGGCGCATTAAATGCGTTTTTCCTATGATGTCAGGAGATAAATTTGTAGACTGTAGACACTTTCCACCTCCTGTGTGCCGCTGTGGCAGCCCCTTTGACATATAAAAGGAGCCCCGAGGCGTACTAAGGAAGGATTCGGACTCTTTGGACTAGGCATGCACCACAGCTAGTTCAAGATCTCAGGAACACCAAATATACACCAAAGCAGGACTAGGGTATTACGCATCATTTGCGGCCCAAACCTGGATAAAATCCCATCCACCCCCCCCCCTCGCACGTTGATATTCTAAACCCGCTCTTTCCACAGCCCCGCGCCCTGTCAACCGTAGTAGGGATTCCCTGTGATCCCAAAGGTGTCGTTTGCCCGACAAAGAATACTTCATCTATTTCCCTTCTTTCATTCATAAACATATCATTTTCATGGTCTAGCAAATATTGTTCTAACAGATCAGTAGGAGGCACGGCAATAGAAGCGCCTTACTAGGCAATTCTTCATCACGGGGTTGTCTATGAAATTTATAGAAATTAAAATCATGAGACATATCCCCTAAACCAATAGTAACAACATCTTCCTTGCAGTCTATCTTAGCATTGACAGTATTCAGGAAAGTTCTAGCAAATATAATGGGACAAAAATCATCTTGTGGGGAAGCAAGAACAAGAAAATCTGTAGGGTATTTTATTTTCCCACACAATACATCAACATCTCTAACAATCCCAATTGGTGATATAGTATCTCTATTGGCAAGCTTAATAGTAACATCAATATCTTCTATCTCAGCAGGTGCAATATCATTCATAATCTCTTTATATAAGGAATAAGGAATTACACTCACACTAGCACCCACATCACATAAGCCATGATAACAATGATCTCCTATTTTAACAAAAACAACAGGCATGCCAACAACAGGTCTATGTTTATCTTTAGTATCAGGTTTAGCTATTCTAGCAGCTTCATCAGAGAAATAAATAACATGCCCTTCAATATTATCGACCAAGAGATCTTTAATCATAGCAATACTAGGTTCAACTTTAATTTGCTCAGGGGGAGTAGGTGTTCTGCTATAACTCTTACGAACCATAGTTGAATCTTTAGCATGATCCTTTATTCTAACAGGAAAAGGTGGTTTCTCAATATAAGTGGTAGGAACAATAGGATCAACATTATAAGTAATAGTTTCTTCTTCAACTTTAATAGGGTCTACTACTTTAACTTCAATGGGAGGTTATATTTAAATCACTTCTCCTTAGGGAGATCAACATGAGTAGCAAATGATTCATAGAAAGAAGCTACTATCTCAGAGTCAAGTCCATATTTAGTGCTAACTTCACGAAAAGCATCGATCATAAAAGATTTAACACAATCAAACTTAATATTTATACCTGACTCCTTACCTTTGTTGAGTTCCCAATCTTCAGAGTTGCATTTAATTCTCTCCAATAAATCCCATTTGAATTCAATATCCTTCCTCATAAAAGAACCAGTACAAGAAGTATCGAGATGGATCGATCATTATGAGAAAGCCAAGCATAAAAAATGTGAATAATAATTTTCCTTGAGAGCTCATGATTGGGGCATGAGTATAACATTGACTTAAGCCTCCCCCAAGCTTGAGAGATACTTTATCCTTCACGAGGCCGAAAATTATATATATAATTCCGATCATGATTAACCAGATGCATAGGATAAAACTTCTGATGAAATTCCTATTTCAATCGGTCGTAGTTCCATGATCCAATATCATCACATAGCCTATGCCATGTCAATGCCTTTCCCTTAAAAGATAAAGGGAATACATTCTTCTTAACAACAACCTTGGGCATACCTGCAAGCTTAAATAATCCACAAACTTCATCCACATAGATTAGGTGCATATCGGGATGTAATGTTCCATCTCCTGCATAAGGATTAGCTAGCAGTTTCTCTATCATACCCGAAGGAATTTCATAATAAATATTTTCAGTAGGTTGAGGAGCAACTCTTTGCTCTTCTGTCGAGGCGAAGATACCCTGAATAAGCCCCCCAAAGGATTATTTTCCATAGTAACAAGTGACAGTAAATTTCAGCACACTATATAAATGTTTCCTTACCAAAGGAGCTTCACTCCCTGGCAACAGCGCCAAAAAAGAGTCTTGATGACCCACAAGTATAGGGGATCTATCGTAGTCCTTTCGATAAGTAAGATTGTCAAATCCAATGAGGAGCAGAAGGAACTAACAATAGGTTTTCAATAAGGTATTCTCTGCAAGCACTGAAATTATCGATAACAGGTAGTTTGGTACTAAGATAATTCGTAATGGGTAACAAGTAACAAAAGTAAACATGGTTCAGCAAGGTGGCCCAATCATTTTTGTAGCAATGGACAAGCCTGGACAAACTCTTATATAAAGCAAAGCGCTCCCGAGGACACATGGGAATTGTTGTCAAGTTAGTTGTCGTCATGCTCATATGATTCGCGTCCGTTACTTTGATAATTTGATATGTGGGTGGACCGGTGCTTGGGTGCTGCCCTTCCTTGGACAAGCCTCCCACTTATGATTAATCCCTCTCGCAAGCATCCGCAACTATGAAAGAAGAATAAGGTAAACCTAACCATAGCATGAAACATATGGATCCAAATCAGCCCCTTACGAAGCAACGCATAAACTAGGGTTTAAGCTTCTGTCACTCTAGCAACCCATAATCTACTTATTACTTCCCAATGCCTTCCCCTAGGCCCAAATATTGGTGAAGTGTCATGTAGTCGACGTTCACATAACACCACTAGAGGAGAGACAACATACATCTTATCAAAATATCAAACGAATACCGAATTCACATGATTACTTATAACAAGACTTCTCCCATGTCCTCAGGAACAAATGTAACTACTCACAAAGCATATTCATGATCAAGATCAGAGGAGTATTAATTATCATTAAGGATCTAAAAATATAATCTTCCACCAAATAAACCAACTAGCATCAACTACAAGGTGTAATCAACACTACTAGCAACCCATAGGTACCAATATGAAGTTTTGAGACAGAGATCGGATACAAGAGATGAACAAGGGTTTAAGAGGAGATGGTGTTGCAGAAGATGTTGATGGCGATTGACCCCCTCTCGATGAGAGGATCATTGGTGATGACGATGGCTTCGATTTCCCCCTTCCGGAGGGAAGTTTCCCTGGCAGAACAGCTCCGTCGGAGCCCTAGATTGGTTCTGCCCAGGTTCCACCTCAAGACGGCGGCGCTTCGTCCCGAAATCTTCCTTCTTATTTTTTTCCAGGTCAAAACACACCATATAGTAGAAGATGGGCGTCGGAGGCTGATAGGTCTTTGTCGCATCTACTTTTCCTAACGCTTTTCCTCTTGTTTTGGACTCTAATTTGCATGATTTGAATGAAACTAACCTGGTCCGACGCCGTTTTCAGCAGAACTATCATGGTGTTGTTTTTTGTGCATAAATAAAAGTTCTCGGAATGGAATGAAACTTTGTGAGGAATTTTTATACAATAAAAGAGAATTTCTAGAGCCAAGAACCACCGGAGGGGGGCACCTGGGTGGGCACAACCCACCAGGGCACACTTGCCCCCCCCCCACGTGCGCCCAGGTGGGTTATCCCCACCTGGTGGCCCCACAGACGCTGAAACCTATGCTATAAAATCCTATTTTCCAGAAAAAATCAGGGAGAAAGGATTATCGCATTCCATGAGACGGAGCCGCCGTCACCTCCTATTCTTCGTCGGGGGGCGGATCTGGAGTCCGTTTGGGGCTCCGGAGAGGGGGATCTTTGATCTTCGTCATCACCAACCCTTCTCCATCGCTAGTTCCATGATGCTCCCCATCGGGAGTGAGTAATTCCTTCGTAGGCTTGCTGGTCGGTGAGGAGTTGGATGAGATTCATCATGTAATCTAGTCAGTTTTGTTAGGGCTTGATCCCTAGTATCCACTATGTTCTAAGATTGATGTTGTTATGACTTTGCTATGCTTAATGCTTATCACTTTGGGCCCAGGTGCCATGATTTCAGATCTGAACCATTTATGTTATCACCATTATAACCATGTTCTAGATCCGATCTTGCAAGTTATAGTCACCTACTACGTGTTATGATCCGGCAACCCCGGAGTGACAATAGTCGGGACCACTCCCGGTGATGACCATAGTTTGAGGAGTTCATGTATTCACCATGTGTTAATGCTTTGTTCTGGTTCTCTATTAAAAGGAGGCCTTAATATCCCTTAGTTTCCAATAGGACCCTTCTGCCACGGGAGGGTAGGACAAAAGATGTCATGCAAGATCTTTCCATAAGCATGTATGACTACTTACGGAATACATGCCTACATTATATTTATGAACTAGAGCTAGTGCCGTATCGCCCTAGGTTATGACCGTCACATGATGAATATCATCCAACAAATCATCGATCCAATGCCTACGAATTTCTCTTATATTGTTCTTGCTAAGTTACCACTGCTATCGTTACTATTGCACTTGCTACAAAATTATTGTCATCACTGTTACCGTTAT
The DNA here is from genome assembly GCF_056163025.1 of Triticum urartu. Classification (NCBI taxonomy): domain Eukaryota; kingdom Viridiplantae; phylum Streptophyta; class Magnoliopsida; order Poales; family Poaceae; genus Triticum; species Triticum urartu. The sequence goes on from NC_141875.1 coordinate 332,276,797, forward strand.
TATTGCTGCTACTACTAGTATCAAAACTATCATACTACTTTACTACTAATCACTTTGTTGTGGATAATTAATCTCCAGGTGTGGTCGAATTGACAACTCAGCTGCTAATACTTACAAATATTCTTTGGCTCCCCTTGTGTCGAATCTAGAAATTTGGGTTGAATACTCTACCCTCGAAAACTATTGCGATCCACTATACTTGTGGGTTATCAAGACCTTTTTTGGCACCGTTACCGGGGAGCATAGTTATATTTGTTGAGTCACTTGGGATTATTATCAATTTATCACTATGAAGAATCTGAAGGAAGCTAAGACTAAGATTTTTTTTCCTCTAAGACGAGGGGAGGTAAGGAACTGCCATCTAGCTTTGCTTTAGATCCACCTTCTGTTATAATTAAACTTGCAACACCACCACATGCTATTAATTCTGATATGTCGCAAGTTATTGATGATGCTACTTCTGCTATGAATGCTACTCATGATGATGCTAGTACCTTGCTTGATGATAATGTGCCACTAGGTGAATTTCTTGATGAACAAATTGCTAGAGTAAGGCATCATGATATTGTTGAAACTGATGATGAGCTTCAAACTGAAAATCTTCAAACACCTACTAGAACTAGCCCTCCTAGATATGAATTGCCAAAGGTACCGGAAGGTTATGTTATGGGTGAAGAGGAAACTAGACATATTCTTGCTTGTAAGGATAGAGATGATCTAGGGAAATTATTATGCAAGTGTAAAGAGAAATCTTTGAATGCTAGAATGAAATGTGATCCTATGTTTGGTACTTCACCTATCTTTACTGATGATAAGGATTATGAATTCGGTGTCGACCCAGAGTTAATTACTCTGGTTGAATCTGATCCTTTCCATGGTTATGAAACTGAAACTGTTGTGGCACATCTTACTAAGTTGAATGACATAGCCACCCTTTTTGCTCATGATGCGAAAATTCATTATTACTATATCCTCAAATTATTTCCATTCTCATTAAAGGGTGATGCTAAAGCTTGGTACAATATTCTTGCTCCTGGTTGTGTGTATAGTCCCCAAGATATGATTTATTACTTCTCTGAAAAATATTTTCCTACTCATAAGAAACAAGCTACCTTGCAGGAAATATTTAACTATCCGCAAATTGAAGAAGAGAGTCTCCCACAAGCTTGGGGGAGGCTTCTCCAATTGCTTAATGTGTTGCCTAATCATCCTCTTAAGAAAATGAAATACTTGATATCTTTTATAATGGACTAACCGATGCTTCTAGGGATTTCCTAGATAGTTGTGCTGGTTGTGTTTTCAGGGAGCGAACTATTGGGCAAGCTGAAGAATTATTGAATAACATATTGAAAAACTATGATGATTGGAGTCTTCTTGAACCACAGCTTAAACCCACTCCGAACAAGAGGGGTATTTTATATCTCAGTCCTGAAGATATGCAAGAGGAAAAGAAATCTATGAAGGAAAAAGGTATTAAAGCTGAGGATGTCAAAATTTTACCTCCTATTGAAGAAATACATGGGCTTGATACACCACCACTGCCTAAGGTGGTAGAGGTACATTCTCTAATGAAATTCAATGATAATGATAATCCTCACAATATGCACCCTAGCCAATGCCTTTATGAGTTTGAAAATTACATTAGAAAGCAAGATCACTTCAATGCAAATGTTATAAAACAATTGAAATACAATTCTAATATGATTTCTCGCTTGAGTGACTTGTTATTTAGAATCTCAAATGATGTTAGAGGTGTTGGGAAGCATGCTTTCTATGGTTCAAACCTAGTTAGAACAAGTTGCTAAATCTCAAAGAGAGTTGCTAGATGAAATGAATAATAATATAAGTGACTTTGTTGTTAGGGTAGCAACTAGGGGAGGTAAAATGACTCAGGAACCACTTTATCCTGAGGGACACCCAAAAAGAATTGAACAAGACTCTCAAAGAGCTAACACTGATGCACGTAGTCCTTCTAAAAAGAAAAAGAAAAATTATAGGACTTTGCATGCCTCTAGCGAACCTAAAATAGAAAAACCTCCTGATAATAAAGTTTCTACCTCTGATGCTGAAACTCAACCTAGTAGTGAACACTCACCTTCTAATAATGAAAAAGATAATGATGAGGTTCATGAAGACACTCAAACAAATAATAAAGAATCAGACAACGATGTTGAGATAGAACCTGCAGTTGATCTTGATAACCCACAACCTAAGAATAAAAGATATGATAAAAGAGACTTTGTTGCTAGAAAACATGGTAAGGAAAGAGAACCATGGGTTCAAAAACCTATGCCCTTTCCACCTAAGTCAACTAAAAAGAAAGATGATGAAGAATTTGAACGCTTTGCTGAAATGTTGACGCCAGTCTTTTTGCGTACTCGCTTGACTGATATCTTAAAAATGCCTCCTTATGCAAAGTACATGAAAGACATCATCACCAATAAGAGAAAAATACTGGAAGCTGAAATCTCCACCATGCTTGCTAATTATACTTTTAAAGATGGAGTACCTACGAAACTTGGAGATTCAGGAATACCAACTATACCTTGCTCCATCAAAAGAAACTATGTGAAAACTGCTTTATGTGATTTGGGAGCTGGTGTTAGTGTTATGCCTTTGTCTTTATATAAAAGACTTGATTTGAATAAACTCACACCTACTGAAATATCTTTGAAAATGGATGAAAAATCTACTGCCATACCTATTGGTATTTGTGAGGATGTGCCCGTTGTTGTTGCTAATGTTACTATTTTGACTGACTTTGTTATACTTGAGATGCCCGAGGATGACAACATGTTGATTATCCTTGGTATACCCTTCTTGAATACTGCAGGGGTTGTTATTGATTGCAATAAAAGCAATGTCACTTTTCATATAAATGGTAATGAGCATACGGTGCACTTTTCAAAGAAACAATTCCAAGTGAATGGTATTAATGTCATTGAAAAATCTCCGACAATCACTATTGGAAGTTTTCAAGTACCTCCACCTACCGTTAAAAATAAATATGAAATGCTTATTGTGGGGGGCATGCATATCCTCATTGAGGTAACTTAGTGATTGACGAAAGTTCTTTGGTTTCATGCTAATCGAAAGTGGTTGTTAATAAGACCTAATCAACCTTATTAATGAATCTTTTTTGAAAGGTATGAAGTTGATGAATTTAGTAGGCACTACCTTCTGTCCCTACCTTTTATTTTCTATTTTTATTAGTTAAGTAAAATAAAATGCCATGTTTTGTTTGTTTTCTGAATTTTCCGTGCAACAAAAAATGACCTAATAATAAAAGTTCTCAGAATGCTCTGAAATTTTAATACAATTTTTTCTGAATATTTAAGAATTTTTTGTGCAAATAACATCAGAGGGAGGTGCACCAGGTGAGCACAACCCACCTGGGCGCGCCAGGACCCCCAGGCGCGCCCTGGTGGGTTGTGGTCCCCACGTGGGCCCCCTCACTTATCTCTTCATACCACATCACCACCTACCTCTAAGAAATCACCATTGCTCTCTCTCTCTCGTGTTCTTGCTCTCAAACCCGCGGATTTCAATCTCTTTGCTCGAAGCTCCATTTCTGAAACTGTTTCGGGGGATAGTTTCTTGGTATGTGACTCCTCCATTTGTCCAATTAGTTTTTTGCTTTAGTTGTTTATATTTTGAATAATTAGCTACTCTTGGTGCTGCTGTAGCTAAGCTTGCATGCTGAATTCTTAGAGATTTATGTTGTTTGAATGCTTGCTATGGCCTCTATGCATCCCTATGAGTAGTTGCTACCATTCTTGTGAAGTTTTCTTAACAAATTTTTATGGCCAAAAAATTTCAGAAAATTGTATGAGAATATAATGAACCTCTCTAGAAGGAGTTCTTCGAGGAGGAGATCCTCGGAGGCATCTTCTAGTAGCAGCTCCGTTCGTCGGTCTTATGTTGAACCAAGTGAAAGTTCCATACGAGATACCGCCACCAAAACATGCTTATGGCCATGTGATGATTATATGGCGAGTGTGGGCATTAAGGAGGAATTTGAGCAATATGTTCACAATGCCGACCTCGGTCCCTACATTTTAGATAAATGCAACCAACACCACACTCTCACTGAATAATTTCTCAAAGGATTTAAATTCCATCCCCGTGAGTCTAGGGTGTCATTTAAATTATATGGAAATCCATTCACCATATCTCCATTCTGGGGTTCGCTTGACGAACATCCAAAGTCTAAGTTTGAGTTGTTCTTGACTAGTCTATGCTATGGTGAGACTAGGGGAGTGACGCAAGGTAGAATAAAAAGCATTCATTTTCCTGTATCCAATACTTTGCATTATTTAATGGAAAATGTATTGTAGGCAAACAAGTTTGTAGTACACTTTGTGCTCTAGACTTGAGCGTCATACGCACCGCTCTCACCAGTCACAGAAGTTATAATCTTGGAGCGATTATTGCATGTAGGTTGCAACACGACGCTAATAGTGGTTGTTTCTATGGTGGAATTTATGCCACATGTTTACCACAAGAGCTGGGTGTTTCACCTTTGCCCTATGACCCTATTTTACCCATGTAGTATTTAGACTTTGATGCTATGAAACATCATAAGATCCTTAAGGGTGATCCACATAATTTCACCTATAAATTATTGTTTAATCAAAGTTCCGTTGTGTACACATATTTTCCTGCGCCTGCTCTATTTGATTATCACAACAGGGGAAGATATTTTGTTCTTGAGAGCGAGGCCCGAGCTCATAACGCGGCGGTTGTGGCCGCATGGCAGGCTGAGGGATCCGCACAGAGAGCCTTTGTGAGCTATCACTCCGACCACTATGCAGGCTACTGACTGATTACCAAGTTAGGCCAAAAGCCTATGCTTGGGGGAGTACGTATTTCCACCGACATTACATTCATGTTCACACATTACATTCCAGTTGTCGGTGTTCACACTTTTTCATTGTATTATCCATGCTAAATTTATTTTCTCGCTTTCTTATTGTGTGTTTAAAAACTTTGAGAAAATCCAAAAATATTTCCTACTTCCTTTTGATTTTTCTTTCTAGAGTAGTTAGCTATAGCACCAAAAAGAAAACCCAAAAAGATTTCCTTGTTCTTCTTTTGCTTGTTGGGAGCTTTCCCATGTAAATATTTTTTCTCATTTTTGCTTTTCCTTTCTATTTGCTTGTTCAAGAAAACCAAAAGCTTCAAAAAATATTTCAGTGTGTTTCTCTGAATTTCTTTTCTTTTTATTGAGTCGTACCGAGGAGAAGGCCACGATGAAAATGTCGAGTGGCTCTCATATGCATTACTGTCGATCTAACAGAGAGCCCATTTTACCTTGTATTCTCCTGTTGAATAAAATGTTTGCAGATTCCAGCTTAGTCCATGGCACTCTTGCACTATTATTATTTTCATATCGTTCGGTCGTGCAAGTGAAAGGCAATAATGACGATATTTGATGAACTGGCCGTGGCAGAGAGAAACAGGTATGAACTCGACATGTTCTATTTTTGTAAATATGTTTAACCTAGTATCCATGGTTTAGCCCATTATGATTAAACATGTTTGCAATGACAATTAGAGATTGTAGTTTCTCATGCCATGCATAAGTAGCTAGGAGTGGATAATGATTTATCTTGGATGTCAACATTGCATTAAAATGATTGTGATGTAGTATGATGATATGGTATCCTCCTCTAAATGTTTGAGTGGCTTGACTTGGCACATGTTCATGCATTTAGTTGAATCAAAACCAACATAGCCTGTATGATATTTATGTTCATGGTGTTCATATCCTACTCATGCTAGTGTCCAATGTTACTTATGCATAATGCATGTTCATGATCGTTGTTGCTCTCTAGTTGGCCCCTTCTCAACCTATTTGCTAGCCTTCACCTGTACTAAGTGGGAACTTTGCTTGTACATCCGAAACCTTGAACCCAAGTTATTCCAGATGAGTCCACCATACCTACCTATATGTGGTATTACCCTACCGTCCTAAGTAAATTTGCATGTGCCACCTCTAAAAACTTCAAATAAATATCCTTTTTGTGTGCCTAGATTGTTCATGGAACGACAGGAGGTAGTCAGTATCTTCCATGCTAAGCGGGTTATTCTCAGGATGAGTGTTTATTCACTCACCATCGGACGAGAAAAGGGAGGTAACAGGGATGCCCAGTCCAAAACTGTAAAAGAATTGATCTTTCAAATAATCAAACAAAAACTCCTACGAAGTCATAACCTTTACTTTATCGCTTGGGAACCGCCACTAGCGTGTTTAGCATGGAAGATATAGATAACTGATGGTCGCGAAGTAAACAAGAAGGATGCATTTATCAAAATATCATTTACCTCTATTTTAAAAAACTTGAGCTCTGGCACCTCTACAAATCACTGCTTCCCTCTGTGAAGGGACTGTCTATTTACTTTTATGTTGTGTAATCACCTTCTAAAATAAGCGCCAGAACCTGAGAGCACTGTTGTCATGCTGATGCATTGTGTGTAGCTAATGTTGGGTGCATCATGACTGGATATTTTCTACCATGAATTACAATGTTTAGTCGCTGCTTGAACTTTGTAGGTGCTCTACATTTATGTTTTGTGGTCTCGGAAAGGGCTAGCGAGATACCACTATTGTCATATTATATCATGGTTGTTTTGATAACGTGTTGTTGTTTGAGATATCTTATTATTGCTTGCTAGCTAATTATGTCATTGATATGAGTTAATATAATTTTTAAGAGTTATTATCGGCATGGTTAGTTATAATGTTGGCTGGAAACCTGGGTGTTGTTTAAGCTTATTTATGCAAACAAGAGCAAAAGAGTGTGTAAAAGTTTTTCTTTCTCACTTTCAGTTTATCAACTGAATTGCTTGAGGACAAGCAAAGGTTTAAACTTGGGGGAGTTGATATGTCTCTGTCGTATCTACTTTTCCTAACGCTTTTCCTCTTGTTTTGGACTCTAATTTGCATGATTTGAATGAAACTAACCCGAACTGACGATGTTTTCAGCAGAACTACCATGGTGTTGTTTTTGTGCAGAAATAAAAGTTCTCGAAATGGAACGAAACTTTGCGAGGAATTTTTATACAATAAAAGAGAATTTCTAGATCCAAGAACCACCGGAGGGGGCACCAGGGTGGGCACAACCCACCAGGGCGCGCCTGCCCCCCCCCCCAGGCACGCCTAGGTGGGTTGTCCCCACCTGGTGGCCCCGCAGACCCTGAAAACTACGCTATACAATCCTATTTTCCAAAAAAATCAAGGAGAAAGAATTATCGTGTTCCACGAGACGGAGCTGCTGTCACCTCCTATTCTTCATCGGGAGGCCAGATCTGGAGTCCATTTGGGGCTCCAGAGAGGGGGATCTTCGAGCTTCGTCATCACCAACCCTTCTCCATCGCTAATTCCATGATGCTCCCAACCGGGAGTGAGTAATTCCTTTGTATGCTCGCTCGTCGGTGAGGAGTTGGATGAGATTCATCATGTAATCTAGTTAGTTTTGTTAGGGCTTGATCCCTAGTATCCACTATGTTTTGAGATTGATGTTTCTATGACTTTGCTATGCTTAATGCTTGTCACTTTGGGCCCGGGTGCCATGATTTCAGATCTGAACCGTTTATGTTATCACCATTATATCCATGTTCTAGATTCCATCTTGCAAGTTATAGTCACCTACTATGTGTTATGATCCGGCAACCCCGGAGTGAAAATAGTCGGGGCCACTCCTAGTGATTACCGTAGTTTGAGGAGTTCATTATTCACTGTGTGTTAATGCTTTGTTCCGATTCTCTATTAAAAGGAGGACTTAATATCCCTTAGTTTCCAATAGGACCCCGCTGCCACGGGAGGGTAGGACAAAAGATGGCATGCAAGTTCTTTCCATAACCACGTATGACTATTTACGGAATACCTGCCTACATTATATTTATGAACTAGAGCAAGTGCCGTATCGCCCTGGGTTATGACTGTCACAAGATGAATATCATCCAACAAATCATCGATCCAATGCCTATGAATTTCTCTTATATTGTTCTTGCTAAGTTACCCATGCTATCGTTACTGTTGCACCTGCTATAAAATTACCGCTATCATTGTTACCGTTACTATTGCTGCTGCTACTATTATTAAAACTATCATACTACTTTGCTACTGATCACTTTGTTGTAGATAATTAATCTCCGGGTGTGGTTGAATTGACAACTCAGCTGCTAATACTTACCAATATTCTTTGGCTCCCCTTCGGTTGAATCTATATATTTGGGTTGAATACTCTACCCTCAAAGACTGTTGCGATCCCCTATACTTGTGGGTTATCAGAGGCCTGCCAGGGGCCCACAAGGATGGGGGTGCGCCCTCCACCCTTGTGGCTGGCTGATGGCCTCCCTCTGGTGCTTTCTTCGCCCAATATTTTTTATATATTCCAAAAATATTCTCCGTGAAGTTTCAGGACTTTTGGAGTTGTACAAAATAGGTCGCTAATATTTGCTCCTTTTCCAGTCCAGAATCCCAGCTGCCGACATTCTCCCTCTTCATGTAAATCTTATAAAATAAGAGAGAATAGGCATAAGTATTGTGATATAATGTGTAATAACAACCCATAATGCAATAAATATCAATATAAAAGCATGATGCAAAATGGATGTATCAATATGCTTGAGAGGTTCATTATATTTTTGCAACTCGACCATATGTTTATGCAAAACACTCAACTTGTCTAAAATTTGAACCCCTTCTCGAGTAAAAGAAATCCCCTTCTTGGTTGGTGGGATTCCCAAGATCCCCACTAAGATCTCATAAGCAGTATTAGCATCAAGTTCAATAAAATTCCCTTTAGCGGCAAAATCCAAAAGTTGTCTATGATGCAAAGCTAATCCTATATAAAAATTCGAAGCAAAATCCTTGCATCTCGTTTAAGATTGCTAATGCGATAAGATTCCATTAATCTATACCAACCATCTTTCACATTTTCTCCTTGTCTCTGCTTGAAGTATAAAACTTCAAAATCTAGAGATAAAGAAGGAGTAGTAGTGTGAGACATAGTGACAAGGTGGGTAAGCAAGATCACACACATAAACAAATCTGACGAGAAAACGGTGAACGATAAAGAGGGCCAATAAAACAGTAAATTTTTGTGAAGTGGGAGATGAAAACGAGAGATGGCAAATAATGTAAATTTCAAGGAGATGAGATCCGTGATTAGGAACTTGATAGATGTTGATGATCTCCCTGGCAACAGAACCAAGAATTCCTTTTAATGCGGCTTGAACTACGTCGGTATTTCCCCAAAGGGGAAGGTATGATGCAGCATAGCTACGGTAGGTATTTCCATAATGATGAGATCAAGGTTATCGAACCAGTAGGAGAACCAAGCAACACTTTGTAAATGGTACTTGCACAAAGAACAAATACTTGCAACCCGACGTGTAAGAGGGGTTGTCAATCCATCCCGGGTAAAAGATAGATTTGTTTTGTAGTAGATTGGATAAACAGATCTCGTAATAAAGCAAAATAAAACAACTAAAGGAAAATTGCAGCAAGGTTTTTTGGGGGTTTTGGAATAATAGATCTGAAAATAAAAGAGAATAAAAATAGATCTCGAAGGCAAATATGATAAAGAATAGACCTGGGGGCTGTAGATTTCACTAGTGGCTTCTCTCAAGAAAAATAGCACACGGTGGGTAAGCAAATTACTTTTGGGCAATTGATAGAACTTCAAATAATTATGATGATATCCAGGCAATGATCATTATATGGGCATCATGTCCAAGATTAGTAGACTGACTCATGTCTGCATCTACTACTATTACTCCACACGTCGACCGCTATCCAGCATGCATCTAGTGTATTAAGTTCATGGAGAAATGGAGTAATGCAATAAGAACGATGGCATGATGTAGACAAGTCTATTCATGTAGGAATAGACCCCATCTTGTTATCCTCAATAGCAATGATACATACATGTCATGTTCCCTTCTGTCACTGGGATTGAGCACCGTAGGATCGAACCCATCACAAAGCACCTCTTCCCATGGCAAGAAAAAACGATCTAGTTGGCCTAACTAAACCAAAGATTCGAAGAACAAATACGAGGCTATAAGTAACCATGCATATAAGAGATCAAAGGAAGACTCAAATAACTTTCATGGATAAAATAGATTTTCTCATAAACTCAAAGTTCATCGGATCCCAACAAACACACCGCAAAAAGAGTTACATCAAATAGATCTCTAAGGGACCATTGTATTGAGAATCAAAAGAGAGAGGGGAAGCCATCTAGCTACAAACTATGGACCCGAAGGTCTACAATGAACTACTCACGCATCATCGGAGAGGCACCAATGAGGATGATGAACCCCTCCGTGATGGTGTCTAGATTAGATCTGGTGTTTCTGGAACTTGCGGTGGCTGGAATTGTGTTTCGCCGACTCCCCTAGGGTTTTTGGATTTTCGGGGTATTTATAGAGCAAAGAGGCGGTGCGGGAGGCGGTCGAGGTGGGCACAGCCCACCAGGACGCGCCTGGGCCCCCAGGCGCGCCCAGGTGGGTTGTGCTCCCCTCGAAGCCCCCCTCTGGTACTTCTTTAGCCCAACAGGTGTCTTCTGGTTTAGAAAAAATCTCCAAAAAATTTCGCTGCGTTTGGACTCTGTTTGGTATTGATATTCTGTGAAGTAAAAAAACAAGCAAAAAAACAAAAACTGGCACTGGGCACTATGTCAATTGGTTAGTCCCAAAAAATGATATAAAGTTGCTATAAAATAATTGTAAAACATCCAAGATTGATAATATAATAGCATGGAACAATCGAAAATTATAGATACGTTGGAAACGTATCATTAACCACAACAGAGCTCAATTTGTTGTTACTTTTACACATGACTACTAAGCGTGCACGTGCAACGCACGCCTCAATCAAACCATGTCAAATTCATGCGGATATAGAATTTTGAATTCATACTCTAGGATGGCCCATTATCTATAAACAAAAGGAGAAGTACAAACCCATCAATCATCTTTTGACGGTACCAAACACACCACATAAATCATAACTGTACAAAAAATGTCACAAATAAATGGCAATCAACTAGGTGGACAACTTCTCCACGGAGAATGTAAGGGCGTAGCCTATTTAGTCTATTGTATAGTGAAACTAGAATCAAATATCCCATAAAGATTTCAGAATGTTTATTTTGTTGGCGAAAATGAAAGGAACACATAAACATTGTCCAAGTGGTGTCAATGCAAAGTTGGAACAAAGATACCCAAAAAATAGTAGTCTTGGCAGAACTGAATTAGTTTTCTTCCTGGATTCAGGCTACTTGTTATCTTCAAAATTTGAAGGCTCAATAGTTGCGGTAATGCTACCCATGGGAGTCATACCAGGCCCACCTGCGAGCAGGAAGAGTCGGAATTTCTTTGCCCCATTCTTAGTTTATCTCAGCTTCTCATGGAGTTGAGCTATAGTTTAGACAGACAGTATCTATTGTGTATATAGTTGCAGAACATCTAGAAGCTAAAAACAGATCAAAAAACGTTAGATTCATGGTAAGGAAATGGAGAGAGGGGATTTAACATTTTCTCATTGACACTATTTATCCATTCTTGTAATAAGATTATTTTCTTACAAGTCCTACTTCCCATAACATTCTTTATGTTTTGACGCCATTGCTTCAACAAACTCCGTTGAATGTCATAGATCTATGGAGTAGGGCAACAACTGCTCTAAATTAACGTCATCATTTTGATCCTAATTAGCAATAATATACTTAAATAGAATCAACAACAAAAAATTAGTGGGTACACAAAATATTTATGGCCCCATTGCAATGTAGGTGAACATATTTATCACCTTGAGCACTCGTGTTGTTATCTTTTTCTAGCTAGAAAATAAAAATATCAAAGCTTGCCAATGGAGCAGTGTCCATATCCTTCTAGTTAGATATAATCCAAACCTGACCCGCAAAAAATATTATAATCCAAAACTGCAAATCAATTGTTATCATCAGGCAAATAATGCATGCTCAATGCACACCTGAAGTAATGGACAGAGATGTACAGTCAAATCCCGTTGGACAGAATGCGCGCACCCTAATACAATTCACGCAAGCATCATGCCGCACTGTCCTCAAAACCCTTCGTTCATCTGCAACCTCTATGGTTGTGATCAGCGGATAAACATTGTACAGAAACACAAATTGTCAAACAAGTCTGATTACTTCTGTCATGGCCATACATAAAGTACATGGTTAGAGAACTGAAGTTGTACCTTGTTGCACCTTGAAGTGCATTTTGGATCACTTTTACAGGGTCGATGATACAAGCCTTGACCATATGAGCATACTCCTCTACAGTAACCAAAATGCAAGAGTTAAGTATGGAACCTCAAAACCGTTGGAGGAATATGAAACATGTCGATTTTTAGTGCACTTGAAAATGAATAGCTAAAACACGATTAAAAAGCACAGGCCTATTGCTGCAACAGAGCCCAAACTAAGATTGACCTGTTCTAATAGCTTCCAAATAAATATGGTGATCAGGGGAGCCTGTAGAAATTCAGGAACAATTAATATATGGATTAATAGGCCTGAGATAGTAATGAGAGAGCACAGACAACATATAACCAGGCTGCAAATAAAGTAACAAGAATGAAGTGGAGAAATATCTTTAAGATGCTAAAGGAAAATTTTATGTAGAACAGGGTAATACACAATAGTAAAATTATCACAATTCACTATCCTGCAATGTAACAACAGTGCATACACATCAATTCCTCCAAATCATCGTACCTTAATTTCAGAAAGTAATGACTAGTCCAAAAAGACATACAAATTATCGGAAAGTCTTCACCGGACTGGGAATTAGATAGAAGGGAGAAATCAATTGGTCATGCAGCTGGCCCTCATTGGTGAAAATAATATACAACACAGTGGGCTATGATCATGCTGAAAAGAAAACATACATGAGAGGAAGAGCTATCGAGAATCATTCTGCAGCGAACATACTTTAAAAGAAAAGTGGCGGCCAAGCAAAATTATGTACCCAACACTATACCTTCCCGATTCCCAATGAAAAGTATCGCGTCGGTACTCCACTATCGAGTTGTTGTTCTGCAGCTTGTCGTCATCTACCTGCGCCTTACCATGATGAAGAGCTTTTGTGGCTACGCGCGCTTGGATGGCGTATCGAGGAAATTGGCCAGGGGCACACGGCAGGGTGATGCGAGGAGGACGTCGGGATTATGGCCGGATAACGATGGTCGGCGGTGGTTGTGTGTGCCAATCGTGCGAGCAGACTGGATAATGACATGTGTTTCATTGTTGGACTAAATAGCTCCGAAAGTAAAATTATATTCAAAATTAAAGTCATTCCAGGCCTCGCAATGCATCACAGGATCTAGTGTAGGTGTAGTAGGAATTGATCGTCACAGGAAACAATGCATATGTAGCAGGTATTGATCTTCACAGGAAACATTGTCATCGCTACCGGTTTTTTATTCTGTGTGTGCACAAATTAGCATCCCGAAGATCAAATAGTTAGGTTGTACTACAGATAATTGAACACAAATTAAATGTCAGAGTTACAAAAAAGTGATACATGAAATTTTTTAAGCAATCTGCACCAACACACCTGTAACTTCCAAGTGATTTCTAGCATTGCCCGTCAGTCAACTCGAAGCATATATGATTCTTTCAGAAGAAGGAAAAAAACCATACATACACACAAAAAACAGTACAAAGACGGGTGCTTCAAACGACCATGTATTAAAAATGAATCTAGAAGTTTAGATGTATGCTAATGTGAGAACAGCCTATTGTCCTCAAACAAAGGGTAAATTGACAACGGAATATTTCACTCGGCAAGAGCTATACATGCACTGCATGTTCGTGCTTGGTGGTTATCACAAGAAAAAAATAGTGCTCCATGTTCAAATTAGAATTAGAATTCATGTGCCACCGAATTTCCAGAAAGCCAAATTGGCAATGGATGTTAGATTGCAAGTAGATTGGAGATAGGAGAAATCATCTTATTCTTATGACAGAGGTTCCGGTGGAGCTTTTCTCTACTGTGTGCGCCAATGTCCCTAACAGCGGCAACGCCCACATGCGTACACGTCCCCGGCGGCTGGGCGACGGAGGCCACGGCCACGTGCATCCACACCGGGCAGCAGGCCGGCGAAGGCCATGCCCGCCGCAGCGGCAACGGCCACGACCACGTGTGTCCAGGTTGGGCGGCAGAGGCTACGTGCCCAGTGGCGGCGACGGCCAGAGTCCACATCAGATGGCGGCGGCGACAACCACGGCTGCGTGCTTCCACGCCAGATGGTGGGGCAACGGAGGCCACGTGCCCGGCGGCGGCGACGGCGACGGCCGCGTGCGTCCACGTATGGCGGTAGGGCGGCGGAGCCCACATGCTCGGCGGCGGCAACAACTCCCGCGTGCACCTGTGAGAATGAAGGGATGCGAGGGGCGGTTGGATTGAAGACGGACGTGCGCGGGGCAGGACGTGCGGTGGCAGACCATCGAATGTGGGCCATCGAATTGTTTGGCAGACCATGGAGGCGAAATTGAACCTTAGATATCGTTAAGTGGAATAGATCCTAGGGTACTGATTGTCATGTGTACACTAATCCGGGTGGGTTTAGAATAAATAAAGTTTGCTCTTTTAATAGTAGTGTAGATTACAATGACAAATGTAGAATGATTTCTAAAGGAAATTTGGAGGATTTCAATGCATATATTTTTTGAGATGTTAATCATGAAAGATAGAAGGTGGCATTTCACTCTTTTCGTGTAATTTAGAAATCCTGCAAATCAAAGAGGTCCAAAGTGTTCAAATCTGCAACTAGGCACTAATATGTTGTCTCCGTTTGCAGATACTAGCAGACCTGAAAGTAGAAAATGTTGGGGAATATAACAATCCCATTTAATGCCTTGATCTTCATCTCATAGAAATTACTTTTAATGAGTATAGAGGCACCACACCAAAAATTAAATTCATCAGGCTCTTTGTTGAGAAGGCAAGGTTGCTCAAGGTAATGAGGTTTGCCCTATATATACTGCATAGAAGTGAATGGATTGCTAAAGAGCGCATGCATCTACAGCTGAATGGAAAAGGCTCTGCAGAAGCTGAATTTCAGTTTGTAAGTTCATATGACAGATTATTCGGAAGTCATTGTATCAAGCCGCTATATGACTTCTCGATGGCCGATCCTTCCACAGAAATAATGCATGAAAAAGATTATGAAGAAGATGAATTTTATTTGTAAAAATAGTTTGAACCTTGTAATCTTCGAATTTGGGCCTTGTAATGTTGGAATTTGAACCATGCAATATTTATCGTATTTGTTATCACTATTGTAGGATGTTGTTATCGCGACACTTCGATCGGAGACCCTTCGACGAAACTATGTGCGATGCAATAATCGCAAATGGTGGTGTAAAAAACCCGTCAAAAAAGGTGCAAAACGTTTGTGATGATGGATGCATCAAACACGGTTCAGATATTAGTTGCATGTGTGATGCAGGGAATACAGTTCAATTCAATTAACTATTTGCGATGAGGAGTAATAAAAGAAACGGTCAGCCAAATGAAGGTGTCTGCGGTATACAACATACGGCTCACTCGGATGAACTGTTTGTGATTAGGCAACACAAAGAAACGGCCAGCCAGATCAAGGTGTGCGTGATATACAACATAAGGTTCACTTGGATGAATTGTTTGCGTTGAGCCAAGAGAACAGAAATGGTTCAACTTAACAAGATGTGTGTGATACGTGGCAAACAGGTCTGTAATCGAAAACGTGTGGGAAGACCGATAACAACACAGACAATTCCCATTAACAAGCCATGCGTGTTGTCAGCAAACGATTGCTGGTATACAATTGCCAATGATTGATGAAATCATCACCGACATGTTTCATTGTTTAGTTTGTGTGCGATGTGATTTGCTCTGTCTATAGAGCACCAACATATATACTTAAAAAGACAGCATTGCAAAACCAAATTAAGCATACAATTACACAAGTGACTACACACATAACATTTCCACATACCAAAGTAAGCAATTACATGCATACTAAACTAGGAGAAACGAGGATCTAATCATCTACTTATTGTTGCGACGACGCTTGCCATAGCACTGCTTCCGGCGGGATCCCTAGCCGTTTTGGGGAAGGAGGCACTTCCTCATGTCAACGATCTGCATGTACATGTCGTAGCTCGTGTTCGCCTCCTTGGCCACGTACATGACATGAGCTTTGTCGAGTATCTCCATCCAGGCCGAGTGCCAGGCACGCTTGTCCTTGTTGCAGGAATCCTTCATGTTTCCGTAGTAGGGGTCGATGATGGCCTTGGCGAGGTGAACCAGTGAGTCCTTCTCATGCTCCTTGCTGCCCTAGATCTTGTATTGGCCATGGATGTCGACAAGATTCTGGCAGGCGATGCCCGAATTCTCGAGCGCCTTTACATCGTTGGTGATGTCCATCGTAGTGAACATGTAGTGGGGGCTTTTGACAAACCTGGCGAAATGCTCGCAAGGCCTTGTGGCCAGGCAGTAGTGGTAGATGAGGATGTGGTGGTGCATGCACATCTGGGCGACAGCGACCTTGGGACGAGACCCGGCATGAGAGCGGGTGTACTCGAGGTCGAACCCGACCACCTTGTACTTCTCACCAGCAAGCAACAGCTCCATGATGTCGATGGAGTGCTCCACCCAGACCGGGTCATTGGTGTACACCACTGAGAGGTCCGTGAACCTTCTTTGGGTGTCCACCATGGCATGCATGGTGAACTGCTTCTCGTCGTCGGCAGCCACTCGGAGCGCCATTGGAGCCGTGCAGGATACCCTCTAAGAATTTGTCATGGTGGGTGTGCTTCTTGCAATGGTGGGGCGCGATCGAAAGGTTGAAGAGACACAAGGGTTAAATGGCCGCTGTAATAAATGGGGGTCGGCCGACGTGTAATCGTCACGTCTTGTCACGGCGTTCATGCATAGCGGAGAATTCCAGTGCATGCTTGACAACACCGCACCGCACACATTTCGTTTAACCACGCATGGGCTCGAAGAGGCTCCAAATGTATCATCGGTTAGCCTGTTCCCGTGCTACCACGCAGTTTACCGCACAACCTTCCTGCCCGGCTAGTTTGGCCATGTGTCTGCTAGAAGAGGGACAAATCGTCGGCGTTTATTGGCAAAAAGCTTTGTAAAAACGAAGTGTGTGGAATGACTTAGGTCATAAGTTTACCCATGGGTGATGAGGTCAAAGTTACACATAAGGGTGATGATGGACACTCGAGTGCGATAATTAATTATGCGCTCTACAGGGCACACGGTTGAAGAAACCAACTGTGTGCAATAATGTCGAAGATCACAGTCCAGTTAGCTATACAGACCGTGTGCTGTGAGACCGACAAGGTAAACAAATTCGAGAATGGTTAATAAAATCTAAGACCATTGCATATGAAGGTCAAAATAGTGCTACCAATATACGAGTCTCATACGATGCCGTTTCAACGATTGTACCACAAAAGCTCGAAATATTACAAGGTTCAAATTCCAGAGTTATATAGCTTAAATTCGAAGATTACAAGGTTCAAATTGGTATTAGAAATGAAATTCAGCTCATCAGCTACAAACGCTTGCGTTGATCCGCTGAACATGGATATCAGATAGGTTCAAACTAATATTACCACTTCTAAGTCTGGTTTCAAAACCTCATAATTTTTGCAAAGGGGTCGGCCACTGACAAGTCATGTATGGGGTTGACACGATGACTTCCGATTATTCTTTCATCTGAAGTTCCAAAATGAAATTCAGCATTTTTGGAGCCTATTCCATTCCGCCACAGGCGCCGACGCTGGTCAAGACACCATTCATTTTTACGAAATATATGTAGGGAAAACCTCATTACCTTCAGCACCTTTGCTCTGAAAACAAAGAACCTAGCGAATATAATCTCTGGTAAGGTCCCACGGTAGGAGTTCAAAGTAATTTCTGAGAGATGCAGATCTAGGCATTCAATGTGATTGTTATATTGTATCACATTATGAAGGAAATATGCCCTAGAGGCAATAATAAAGTTATTATTTATTTCCTTGTATCATGATAAATGGTTATTATTCATGCTAGAAATGTATTAACCGGAAACATAATACATGTGTGAATACATAGACAAACAGAGTGTCACTAGTATGCCTCTACTTGACTAGCTCGTTGATCAAAGATGGTTATGTTTCCTAACCATAGTCATGAGTTGTCATTTGATTAACGGGATCACATCATTAGGAGAATGATGTGATTGACTTGACCCATTCCGTTAGCGTAGCACTTGATCGTTTAGTTTGTTGCTATTGCTTTCTTCATGACTTATACATGTTCCTATGACTATGAGATTATGCAACTCCCATTTACCGGAGGAACACTTTTTGTGCTACCAAACGTCACAACGTAACTGGGTGATTATAAAGGTGCTCTATAGGTGTCTCCGAAGGTACTTGTTGGGTTGGCGTATTTCGAGATTAGGATTTGTCACTCCGATTGTCGGAGAGGTATCTCTGGGCCCACTCGGTAGTGCACATCACTATAAGCCTTGCAAGCATTGCAACTAATGAGTAATTGCGGGATGATGTGTTACGGAACGAGTAAAGAGACTTGCCGGTAACGAGATTGAACTAGGTATTGAGATACCGACGATCGAATCTCGGGCAAGTAACATACCGATGACAAAGGGAACAACGTATGTTGTTATGCGGTTTGACCGATAAAGATCTTCGTAGAATATGTGGGAGCCAGTATGAGCATCCAGGTTCCGCTATTGTTTATTGACCAGAGATGTGTCTCGGTCATGTCTACATAGTTATCGAACCCGTAGGGTCCGCACGCTTAAAGTTCAATGACGGTTATATTGTGAGTTTATGTGCTTTGATGTACCGAAGGAGTTCGGAGTCCCGGATGAGATCGGGGACATGACGAGGAGTCTCGAAATGGTCGAGACGTAAAGATCGATATATTGGACGACTATATTCGGACTTCGGAAAGGTTCCGAGTGATTCGGGTATTTTTCGGAGTACCGGAGAGTTACGGGAATTCGCCGGGGAGTATATGGGCCTTATTGGGCCATACGGGAATAGAGGAGAGAGGCCAAAAGGAAGGAGGCCTGCGCCCCCCTCTGGTCCGAATTGGACAAGGGGTGCAGCCCGCTTTTCCTTCTCCTTCTCCTCCTCTTTCCTTCTCTCCTACTCCAACAAGGAAAGGAGGAGTCCTACTCCCGGTAGGAGTAGGACTCCCCCCTTGGCGCGCCCTTCTCCTAGGCCGTCCGCCTCCCGCTTGCTCCTTTATATACAGGGGCAGGGGGGCACCTCTAGACACAACAATTGATCCCTTGGATCTCTTAGCCGTGTGCGGTGCCCCCCTCCACCATAATCCACCTTGGTCATATCGTAGCGGTGCTTAGGCGAAGCCCTGCTTCGGTAGAACATCATAATCGTCACTACGCCATCGTGCTGACGAAACTCTCCCTCAACACTCGGCTAGATCGGAGTTCGAGGGACGTCATCAGGCTGAACGTGTGTAGAACTCGGAGGTGCCGTGCGTTCGGTACTTGATCGGTCGGATCGTGAAGACGTATGACTACATCAACCGCGTTGTGCTAACGCTTCCGCTTTCGATCTACGAGGGTACGTGGACACACTCTCCCCTCTCATTGCTATGCATCACCATGATCTTGCTTGTGCGTAGGAATTTTTTTGAAATTACTATGTTCCCCAACAGTGGCATCCGAGCCTAGGTTTTATGCGTTGATGTTGTGCACGAGTAGAACACAAGTGAGTTGTGGGCGATATAAGTCATGCTGCTTACCAGCATGTCATACTTTGGTTCGGCGGTATAGTTGGATGAAGCGGCCCGGACCGACATTACACGTACGCTTACACGAGACTGGTTCTACCGACGTGCTTTGCACATAGGTGGCTGACGGGTGTCAGTTTCTCCAATTTTAGTTGAACCGAGTGTGGCTACGCCCGGTCCTTGCGAAGGTTAAAACAGCACCAACTTGACAAACTATCGTTGTGGTTTTGATGCGTAGGTAAGAACGGTTCTTGCTCAGCCCGTATCAGCCACGTAAAACTTGCAACAAGAAAGTAGAGGACGTCTAACTTGTTTTTGCAGGGCATGTTGTGATGTGATTTGGTCAAGACGTGATGAGATATAAGTTGTTGTATGAGATGATCATGTTTTGTTGAAGTTATCGGCAACTGGCAAAAGCCTTATGGTTATCTCTCTATTGCATAAGATGCAAGCGCCAAATAATTGCTTTACTTTATCGCTATGCGATAGCAATAGTTGCAAAAGCAATTGTTGGCGAGACAACCATGTGATGACACATTGATATAGATCAGTATGATGGAGATCATGGTGTCATGCCGGTGACGATGGAGATCATGATGATACTTTGGAGGTGGAGATCAAAGGCACAAGATGATGATGGCCATATCATGTCACATATTTTGATTGCATGTGATGTTTATCTTTTATACATCTTATTTTGCTTAGTTCGACGGTAGCTTTATAAGATGATCTCTCACTAATTATCAAGGTACAAGTGTTGTCCCTGAGTATGCACCATTGCGAAAGTTCTTCGTGCTGAGGCACCACGTGATGATCGGGTGTGATAGGCTCTACGTTCAAATACAACGGGTGCAAAACAGTTGCACACGCGGAATACTCAGGTTAAACTTGACGAGCCTGGCATATAACAGATATGGCCTCGAAACACGGAGACCGAAAGGCCGAGCGTGAATCATATAGTAGATATGATCAACATAGTGTTGTTCACCATTGAAACTACTCCATCTCACGTGATGATCGGACATGGTTTAGTTGATTTGGATCACGTGATCACTTAGAGGATTAGAGGGATGTCTATCTAAGTGAGAGTTCTTAAGTAATATGATTAATTGAACTTAAATTTATCATGAACTTAGTCCTGGTAGTATTAGCATATCTATGTTGTAGATCAAAAGCTCACGTTTAGCTCCCCTGTTTTATTTTGATATGTTCCTAGAGAAAATTAAGTTGAAAGATGTTAGTAGCAATGATGCGGATTGGATCCGTGATCTGAGGATTATCCTCATTGTTGCACAGAAGAATTATGTCCTTAATGCACCGCTAGGTGACAGACCTATTACAGGAGCAGATGCAGACGTTATGAACATTTGGCTAGCTCAATATGATGACTACTTGATAGTTTAGTGCACCATGCTTAAACGGCTTATAATCGGGACTTCAAAGACGTTTTGAACGTCATGGACCATATGAGATGTTCCAGGAGTTGAAGTTAATATTTCAAGCAAATACCCGAGTTGAGAGATATGAAGTCTCCAACAAGTTCTATAGCTAAAAGATGGAGGAGAATAGCTCAAGCAGTGAGCATGTGCTCAGATTGTCTGGGTACTACAATCGCTTGAATCAAGTGGGAGTTAATCTTCCAGATAAGATTGTGATTGACCGAATTCTCTAGTCACCATCACCAAGTTAGTAGAACTTCGTGATGAACTATGATATGCAAGGGATAACGGAAACGATTCCCAAGCTCTTCGTAATGCTGAAATCAACAAAGGTAGAAATCAAGAAAAATATCAAGTGTTGATGGTAGACAAGACCACTAGTTTCAAGAAAAGGGCAAAGGGAAGAAGGGGAACTTCGAAGAACGGCAAGCAAGTTGCTGCTCAAGTGAAGAATCCCAAGTCTGGTCCTAAGCCTAAGACTAAGTGCTTCTACTGCAAAGGGACTGGTCACTGGAAGCAGAACTGCCCCAAGTATTTGGTGGATAAGAAGGATGGCAAAGTGAACAAAGGTATATTTGATATATAGATTATTGATGCGTATTTTACCAGTGTTCGTAGAAACCCCTCGGTATTTGATACTAGTTCAGTTGCTAAGAGAAGTAACTCGAAACGGGAGTTGCAGAATGAACATAGACTAGTTAAGGGTGAAGTGACGATGTGTGTTGGAAGTGGTTCCAAGAAAGATATGATCATCATCACACACTCCCTATACTTTCAGGATTAGTGTTGAACCTAAATAAGTGTTATTTGGTGTTTGCGTTGAGCATGAATATGATTTGATCATGTTTATTGTAGTACGGTTATTAATTTAAGTAAGAGAATAAATTGTTGTTCTGTTTACATGAATAAAACCTTATATGGTTACACACCCAATGAAAATGGTTTGTTGGATCTCGATCGTAGTGATACACATATTCATAATATTGAAACCAAAAGATGCAAAGTTAATAATGATAGTGCACTTATTTGTGGCACTGCCGTTTAGGTCATATTGGTATAAAGCGCATGAAGAAACTCCATGCTGATGGACTTTTGGAATCACTTGATTATGAATCAGTTGATGCTTGCGAACCATGCCTCATGGGCAAGATGACTAAGACTCCGTTCTCCGGAACAATGCAGCAAGCAACAGATTTGTTGGAAATCATGCATACTGATGTATGTGGTCCGATGAATATTGAAGCTCGTGGCAAGTATCATTATTTTCTGATCTTCACAGATGATTTGAGCAGATATGAGTATATCTACTTGATGAAACACAAGTCTGAAACATTTGAAAAGTTCAAAGAATTTCAGAGTGAAGTGGAGAATCATCGTAACAAAATAAAAGTTTCTACGATATGATCGCAGAAGTAAAATATTTGAGTTACGAGTTTGGCCTTCAGTTAAAACAATGTGAAATAGTTTCACTACTCACGCCACCTGGAACACCAAAGTGTAATGGTGTGTCCGAACATCGTAACCGTGCTTTATTAGATATGGTGCGATCTATGACGTCTCTTACTGATTTACCGCTATCGTTTTGGGGTTATGCATTAGAGACAGCTACATTCACGTTAAATAGGGTACCATCTAAATCCGTTGAGACGACACCGTATGAACTATGGTTTGGCAAGAAACCTAAGCTGTCGTTTCTTAAAGTTTGAGGTTGCAATGCTTATTTGAAAAAGTTTCAACCTGATAAGCTCAAACCCAAATCGGAGAAGTGCGTCTTCATAGGATACCCAAAAGAAAATGTTGGGTACACCTTCTGTCACAGATCCAAAGGCAAGATATTCGTTGCTGAGAATGGATCCTTTCTAGAGAAGGAGTTTCTCTCGAAAGAAGTGAGTGGGAGGAAAGTAGAACTTGATGAGGTAACTTTACCTGCTCCCTTATTGGAAAGTAGTTCATCACAGAAATATGTTCCTGTGACTACTACACCAATTAGTGAGGAAGCTAATGATGATGATCATGTAACTTCCGATCAAGTTACTACCAAACCTTGTAGGTAAACCAGAGTGAGATCCGCACCAGAGTGGTACGGTAATCCTATTCTGGAGGTCATGTTATTTGACCATGACGAACCTACGAACTATGAGGAAGCGATGATGAGCCCAGATTCCGCGAAATGGCTTGAGGCCATGAAATCTGAGATGAGATCCATGTATGAGAACAAAGTATGGACTTTGATTGACTTGCCCATTGATCGGCAAGCCATTGAGATTAAATGGATCTTCAAGAGGAAGACGGACGCTGATAGTAGTGTTACCATCTACGAAGCTAGAATTGCCGCAAAAGGGTTTTCGACAAGTTCAAGGTGTTGACTACGATGAGAGTTTCTCACTCATATCTATGCTTAAGTCTGTCCGAATCATGTTAGCTATTGCTGCATTTTATGAAATCTGGCAAATGGATAAACAAAACTGCATTCCTTAATGGAATTATTAAAGAAGAGTTGTATATGATGCAACCAGAAGGTTTTGTCAATCCTAAAGGTACTAACAAAATATGCAAGCTCCAGCGATCCATCTATGGACTGGTGCAAGCATCTCGGAGTTGGAATATACGCTTTGATAAGTTGATCAAAGCATATAGTTTTATACAGACTTGCGGTGAAGCCTGTATTTACAATAAAGTGAGTGGGAGCACTACAACATTTCTGATAAGTATATGTGAATGACATATTGTTGATCGGAGATAATGTAGAATTATTCTGCAAAGCATAAAGGAAGTTTTGAAAGGAGTTTTTCAAAGAAAGACCTTGGTGAAGCTGCTTACATATTGAGCATCAAGATCTATAGAGATAGATCAAGACGCTTGATAAGTTTTTTCAATGAGTACATACCTTGACAAGATTTTGAAGTAGTTCAAAATGGAACAGTCAAAGAAGGAGTTCTTGCCTATGTTACAAGGTGTGAAGTTGAGTAAGACTCAAAACCCGACCACGGCAGAAGATAGAGAGAGAATGAAAGTCATTCCCTATGCCTCAGCCATAGGTTCTATAAAGTATGACATGCTGTGTACCAGACCTATTGTATACCCTGCCCTGAGTTTAGCAAGGGAGTACAATAGTGATCTAGGAGTAGATCACTAGACATCGGTCAAAATTATCCTTAGTGGAATAAGGATATGTTTCTCGATTATGGAGGTGACAAAAAGGTTCGTCGTAAAGGGTTACGTCGATGCAAATTTTGACACTGATCCAGATGACTCTAAATCTCAATCTGGATACATGTTGAAAGTGGGAGCAATTAGCTAGAGTAGCTCCGTGCAGATCATTGTTGACCTAGAAATTTGCAAAATACTTACGGATCTCAATGTGGCAGACCCGTTGACTAAACTTCTCTCACAAGCAAAACATGATCACACCTTAGTACTCTTTGGGTGTTAATCACATAGCGATGTGAACTAGATTATTGACTCTAGTAAACCCTTTGGGTGTTGGTCACATGTTGATGTGAACTATGGGTGTTAATCACATGGTGATGTGAACTATTGGTATTAAATCACATGGAGATGTGAACTAGATTATTGACTCTAGTGCAAGTGGGAGACTGAAGGAAATATGCCCTAGAGGCAATAATAAAGTTATTATTTATTTCCTTGTATCATGATAAATGTTTATTATTCATGCTAGAATTGTATTAACCGGAAACATAAATACATGTGTGAATACATAGACAAATAGAGTGTCACTAGTATGCCTCTACTTGACTAGCTCGTTGATCAAAGATGGTTATGTTTCCTAACCATAGGCATGAGTTGTCATTTGATTAACGGGATCACATAATTAGGAGAATGATGTGATTGACTTGACTCATTCCGTTAGCATAGCACTTGATCGTTTAGTTTGTTGCTATTGCTTTCTTCATGACTTATACATGTTCCTATGACTATGAGATTATGCAACTCCCATTTACCGGAGGAACACTTTTTGTGCTACCAAACGTCACAACGTAACTGGGTGATTATAAAGGTGCTCTATAGGTGTCTCCGAAGGTACTTGTTGGGTTGGCGTATTTCGAGATTAGGATTTGTCACTCCGATTGTCGGAGAGGTATCTCTGGGCCCACTCGGTAGTGCACATCACTATAAGCCTTGCAAGCATTGCAACTAATGAGTAATTGCGGGATGATGTGTTACGGAACGAGTAAAGAGACTTGCCGGTAACGAGATTGAACTAGGTATTGAGATACCGACGATCGAATCTCGGGCAAGTAACATACCGATGAAAAGGGAACAACGTATGTTGTTATGCGGTTTGACCGATAAAGATCTTCATAGAATATGTGGGAGCCAATATGAGCATCCAGGTTCCGCTATTTTTTATTGACCAGAGATGTGTCTCGGTCATGTCTACATAGTTATCGAACCCGTAGGGTCCGCACGCTTAAAGTTCAATGACGGTTATATTATGAGTTTATGTTCTTTGATGTACCGAAGGAGTTCGGAGTCCCGGATGAGATCGGGGACATGACGAGGAGTCTCGAAATGGTCGAGACGTAAAGATCGATATATTGGACGACTATATTCGTACTTCGGAAAGGTTTCGAGTGATTCGGGTATTTTTCGGAGTACCGGAGAGTTACGGGAATTCGCCGGGGAGAATATGGGCCTTATTGGGCCATACGGGAATAGAGGAGAGAGGCCAAAAGGAAGGAGGCCTGCTCCCCCCTCTGGTCCGAATTGGACAAGGGGTGCAGCCCCCTTTTCCTTCTCCCTCTCCTCCTCTTTCCTTCTCTCCTACTCCAACAAGGAAAGGAGGAGTCCTACTCCCGGTAGGAGTAGGACTCCCCCCTTGGCGCGCCCTTCTCCTAGGCCGGCCGCCTCCCCCCTTGCTCCTTTATATACAGGGGTAGGGGGCACCTCTAGACACAACAATTGATCCCTTGGATCTCTTAGCCGTGTGCGGTGCCCCCCTCCACCATAATCCACCTCGGTCATATCGTAGCGTTGCTTAGGCGAAGCCCTACGTCGGTAGAACATCATAATTGTCACTACACCATCGTGCTGACAAAACTCTCCCTCAACACTCGGCTGGATTGGAGTTCGAGGGATGTCATCGGGCTGAACGTGTGTAGAACTCGGAGGTGCCGTGCGTTCGGTACTTGATCGGTCGGATCGTGAAGACGTACGACTACATCAACCGCGTTGTGCTAACGCTTCCGCTTTCGGTCTACGAGGGTACGTGGACACACTCTCCCCTCTCGTTGCTATGCATCACCATGATCTTGCATGTGCGTAGGAATTTTTTTGAAATTACTACGTTCCCCAACACATTATCCACCACTGGTCCTAATCTTATCTGGAAAAGAAGAAAACGTGTTAGTGCCTACATGCAGTTTTGAACACTACTACAAGCCTATTTGGTTTGCAGGATCTGTAAAATGCACTAACATGCCATCTTCGATCTGACATGATTAACATGGGCATTTGATTACATTCTAGAAAAATGTAGCCTTCTTCACAAGAGGTTGGAGTGGATGAAAAGTTCCCTGAGAAAACTAGTACAGATGAATCCAAAGGAGAATGCTTATGGATTGTAACCATATGGATCAAGCAACCAATATGGGGGGGGACATGTATGTACTGATACCCTCCAAAAGAATCCTTCAGAAATCGTAGTACATTGTCATTGTAAACTTGGAAAAAGGTGTCACAAATTGAACTCCCTTATGGTTAACATTTAACAGGAAAGGAACATCACCTCGATATATAGCTTCTCCAGGCACGGAAAGCATCTCAGGAAACTGACAACTTGCTCCAGGTTGGGGCCGATAGATTCTAGTGCCAAGACCTTCACTGTGCGCAGTTTCGGGGTCAAGCTTGTCGGAATCATTTTCTGGATGACAAGCGAACAAACATTTTCAAAATTAGAAATAATGTTAATTTGTAGAAGGAGAGGTAGAAGGCAGCTATTGTACTTGAACGGGTGTGGATCCAATAACAAGTTCAGAGTATTTGTTAGACAAGTAGCCCACCACTGTCAATTTTGGCGTAGAAATGACATTGATTCTTGTTGGACCTTATTGATCAACTACAAGTAATTGATGTCTACTGCGCAACCCTTCTTGTAGACTCGTGTTGGGCCTCCAAGCGCAGAGTTTTGTAGGACAGTATCAACTTTCCCTCAAGTGGATGACATAGGTTTATCAATCCGTGGGAGGCGTAGGATGAAGATGGTCTCTCTCAAACAACCCTACAACCAAATAACAAAGAGTCTCTTGTGTACCCAATACACCCAATACAATGGTAAATTTTATAGGTGCACTAGTTCGGCGAAGAGATAGTGATACAAGTGTAATATGGATGGTAGATAATGGTTTTTGTAATTTGAAAATATAAAAACAGCAAGGTAACTAATAGCAAAAGTGAGCGAAAACGGCCCTAGTGAAACCACCTCAAATTATTGTAGGGTACGAAACCACCTCAAAGTTATTCTTTTTGATTGATCTATTGGTCTATTCATATAAGTGTCACAAACAGCCCTAGAGTTCGTACTATAATAACACCTTAAGACACACATCAACCAAAACCCTAATGTCACCTAGATACTCCAATGTCACCACAAGTATCCACGGGTTCGATTATACGATATGCATCACACAATCTCATATTCATCCATTCAAACCAACACAAAGAACTTCAAAGAGTTCCCCAAAGTTTCAACCGGAGAGTCAAGACAAAAATGTGTGCCAACCCCTATGCATAAATTCACAAGGTCACAGAACCCGCAAGTTGATCACCAAAACATACATCAAGTAGATCACGTGAATATCCCATTGTCACCACAGATAAGCACATGCAAGACACACATCAAGTGTTCTCAAACCCTTAAAGACTCAATCCAATAAGATAACTTCAATGGGAAAACTCAATCATTACAAGGAGGTAGAGGGGGAAAACATCATAAGATCCAACTATAATAGCAAAGCTTGTGGTACATCATACCCTCGGCCCCTTGTGTGCCAAATCAAGAACGAGAGAGAGAGAGAGATCATACACATAGCCACTGGTACATACCCTCGGCCCCGAGGGTGAACTACTCCCTCCTCTTCATGGAGAGCGCCAAGATAATGAAGATGGCCACCGGTGATGATTCCCCCTCCGGTAGGGTGCCAGAACAGGGTCTCGATTGGTTTTTGGTGCCTACAGAGGCTTCCGGTGGCGGAACTCCCGGTCTAGGTTTATTTTCGTGTCACACCCTGCATTTTGTAACATTTCATTTGCATTAAGAAAGCATGAAAATTTGGACCAACAAAAACTTTTGCATTATTTGGCTTTTATTTGGAGTTGGTTTTCCCTCTGTGTTTTTCAAGTGCTCTTTAAAGTCAACACAACTCCCCCTCCCATACTTCACCTCCTTGCTCCAAACTTCTGCCCAATGGTCATGCCACGTTTATAGTGTAATATAGTATTTTCTTACAAAAATAATTTGGCCAAATAGTATTTTCAAAAATTAGTTTTCCAAAAACCCCTGAATTGAGGTTTGCACTACAAACACTTGATTTGGGGTATGAAAAAAATTTCAAAGAGTATATTTGAAACCTATTAGATATAGGATTCCCATGAACCACAAAAACATAATTTTAAAAGCTATTTACCTATTTTATTTAAAAGATTTTTATTAAGGCCAGAAAAGGTCTTTAATAGGGAAAAATTATTTTATTGTTTCAAAAATATTTGACAAAAATCAGGGAAACTCAGTGGACATATATCTTCCATATATAAGAGTTTCAGCACATGGTCATGTTCAAAATATTGGACAAAACCTTCCAAAACCATTTCTGCCCATTTCAAGGATTTGAAATATTTCTATAAGAAATATTTTCATAAAAATCCAAGGAAAATCCAGAAAGTCACAAATGCATATTTTGATCACCTTGCAAAGCCTCATGTCAATCAAGGTTTATTTTGGTTCACCAAAATGCCCCAAAACCCTCTCTGACCAGAATCAAATTTGAACAAGTTTGTACTACCAACTTTCTCTCCTTGACCCCAACTTTTGTGAGGATGTTCACATGACCAAATGAGTCCACTACACCAAGTGGTGAATCAAGGGGAAGTGATTTGCTCAACTAGATCTACACAAGTTCATTTCTGCTAATTTATAGGGTTTACAAAAGTTGCATTAGCAACTTTGCCCAAATAAGCTCCAAATTGGTGGAAGGTCCTAATTATATGTGTCATTTCACCCTGTGGAGTCTCATGGCAGTTGGAAATCATCTGCTGGCCCAAACCCTTATCAAACACCTTCTGCCACTTTTCAAAAACAACCATTTGGACCACTAACACTATTCTCCTTGAGCTCAACTTTTTACCACAGCTCCTCCTAGTCCTCTCCTACCTCCAGTAACTCTTCCCTGGCCTCAGCTCAATGATTGAAGAGTGAAACATCCCCATTTACCCTTCTAGACAGCAGCATTCTTCTCCTTTCTCACCTCCCTCCTCACCCCAGTGGCCACCCAGGGCATCCAATGCCCCTCCCCCATTCTTTACTCCCCCCGAGAGCCACCAGACACCTTTGGCTGAGCCCACAATGCATAGAAAATGGCCATGCCGGCCATTTGGGCGCTCTGGAGCGCGCTACAGTGCGCTCCCGCACTGTAGCCGCCCCCTTCCAACCGCCCCCGGCCACCTCGGGCCTCCCCAGCGCGCCCGACGAGACGCCTCGACGCCCGCAACACGGCAACTGGTCGGCCCCCTCCTCCTTCTCCCTCCTGTGGCCTCCCTCGCACGCGCGCCGGCCGCCTGGAAGCTCCAATGCACGGCCACATACGCGCGAGCTCTCTAGAGCCTTCCCCGCTCCTTCCCTACCCTCCTCTAGGTGTGGACCTGATCCACGAACGGTCTGGACTCGTTCACGAGTGCCCTCACGGCCTCTGGCCTCGCCGGTGCACGAGTCCACGGTGGGCCTGTGCCCGGCTATATAAGCCGCCCCGGGCCGCTCCAGTAGCATCCGCCTCCTCCTCACACCCCCAAGAGCACGCCCGCACCACCCAAACGTCCTCAAGGGGCTTCTGTGCTCGGGATCGACCGGAGCTCCATCGCCTCGGGTCGCCGTCGATCCAGAGGTATACGCCTTCTCCGCTACCACTCTCACTCGATCTAGAACCGCAGGAGCCCACTAACCATTTCCCCCCTGTTTCCCCTCTCTTTAGCTGCCGAAAACGGCCGGAACCGCCGCCACCTGAAGCAACTCCGCTGTGCCTCCTCATCGCCGGCGAACCAGGCCACCCCGCGACAAACTCCACCTCCATCCGAATGGCGGCTCCTCCCTGAGCACAACGGTACCACCCATGCATCCTCCCGTGCCCTATATCGCCGCCGGTGAGCTCGCCATCGCCTCTGGATGGAGGTAGACGACAACGGCAGTGGGCCCTGTCCGTCAGCCTCACACCCTGACGGGTGGGACCCACTCGTCGGGTTTAAAAATGCACGCGCGCGCACCGGTTCACCGTCGGTCGAAGGCGTACTTCGCCTTTACGCCTTCGACGTGGCAGCCTTGCGCGGGCTGATTTTCCTCTGGGCCTGCTGCACTGTGACCTTTCTGGCCTAGTGGCACGGTGCCACTTTTCTTTTTCTGTCTGTTTTATAAAAATTCCACAGGATAAAACATTTATCCAAATGGAATAATTCCAACTCCTAAAATCTTAGAATAATCCCACCTATTTATTGATGTAACTTTCATACACATCCATTGCACTTTTCTGCACTGTTCAAATTTAAATTCAAATTTGAACAATAAGATCTCTGTTTGAAAATCCACTACTCTGTCCCCCTAACTCCAAATCCAAAACTAGGAATTTTCCCCTTCTTAGTTTTCACCCTAGTATTTAACAAAAATAAGTTGACATTTTTTTGAGCACTTTGGGTTTTCTGTTTTATTATTGCCTTATTTTTCTCGTTATTATTTTGCGACGATAGGTTGCGTTGCTGACGAAGGAGTTGGACCAGAAGACTTTGAAGACCCAGAAGACTTTGTTGAGCCAGGTAAGCAGCCCTTTGACCATATCTATGAAACCCCTTTTTATGCATGACATATAGCACCATATTTTTGTTGCAACGGAATCATGATAAGGTGGAACCACTTTGATGGTTTGCCTCCGTTACTTCCTCGTTGATACTTGCATTGTGCATGACCCTACCTCCTTATGAGGGTTATGCCGGTGGGAGTAGATAGGATGCTAAAGTAGTTGCTACGCAAAAAGGGACATGAATATGCATGGTGATGGAGACAAAGTATTTTCAAAGGACTTTTCGAAAACCCCGTCGGGTGCCACTTATGCCCGAGGGAGATAATGAGATGGTTAACCGCTTGATGACGAAGTGGTGTACTGAGGCAAGTGTGTGTGTTGCTTTCAAAAACAGATTGGTTTAAGTTGCAACCGTTATTCCAACCTTACACGTGCGACCACTCTACCCTTATATGGGAAAGGGCATTATTGATTACCTAGGCCGATACTAGCTTGGAGCCCGCATTACTAGTGATGGGGGAGAGTTGGTGCTCTCTCTCGGGACGGGGTCGTGCCAGGTAGGGCGGCCAAGAACATTTTTATGGGGCACCGGACACACCGTTGGTACCCCGTGCCAGTGGTATGTGATGAATATGGGAGCGAGGCTCCACAATTTTAAGTTGTGAAATGTTGGGCACGGGGGTTACTACCAATCAAGTGGACTCCATGTTAGTGTCGTCTAGGGAAAGATAGTGGTTGGGTGCTTACCCCGGGTACTTGAGGTACCGCGGGTCGTGGATGACACGGAAGTTCCCCATATCTTGTGGGTAAAGTGTGCAACCTCTACAGAGTGTAAAACTATTCGAATAGCCGTGTCCACGGTCAAGGACAGTTGGGTAACCGCTCTTGGGCTACGTCCACATGTTTACAAACCAGTGTATGTGTTTGGATAAGTGGGAAGAACTACTTGGGTCAAGTCAAAGGACTTGACATGATTGAGTTGGGTTGATGCCCACTCTATTTATGTTGATATCTGTTACCTGTCCTCATGGTTACTTGAATTCTCCTGATGCATGTCTTACAAGTTGTTGAACATGTCATTGCACTCAAAACTAGATTTTTCCTGCAAAAATTTACCTATATCATGCATTGTTGTATCTTGAGCGGAAACATGGGTTGCTTGCGAGTACATTCAAAGTACTCATTGGCTTGCCACTGGGTATTTAATTGGCCAGACATGGAAGAACAAGAGTTCGAAGAAGAGTTCTTTGGAGACGAACATGCGAACTAGGACGTTTCCTAGTCAGAATGCCTGTAGGGTTAAGGCAGATGGCATGGGTTCTACTTATTGATGAAGATTTCCGCTGCTTAAGTTTATTTGGCATTCATCCCTTGTGGCTTTATCTATGTAAGACTTGACCATAATGGTCATAATTTGTGTAAGACGATATGTATGGATGTAAGACTCTTGTTATTCAGCTTCTGTGTGTTCGGTGAGCATTGATCTCTGGGATCACTGTATACGTGCATTCGGTGATGATGACTTATGAGTTGGGGTCCCCACAGAGCTGGTATCAGAGCCATCCTGACTGTAGGAAGTCTTAGTTAGCATGGGCGTTAGTTAGGATAAAACCTGCTTTGCAAAAACCCTCTATACTCCTCTTCTTTTCTAAGCTTACCAAACCCAAGATATAATTCCATATTGACCTCTCCCATTCCACCTTTGTGGATGGCTGTCGTACCCGAAGACTTCCTGACCACCGGATTTCCCGTGCTTCTCGAGGATAGCCTCAAGAAGTGCCAGTTTTACCGAGCCCCCATTTTCACCTACCATGAGCATTGGATCAATGACACCGAGATGGAGTATCATGTGGAAGTGATCGTGAAGGCTAATGACTCTCCAACAAGCTGGTTCTTCGAGGGACCCCAGATGGCAACACTGGTTCTTGCCGTCGAGACGGCAACCCTCAAGGAACTCACCCGCCTCCGATACCTTCTTCTAGAGATGGTAGACGAGTTGGCAACCCGCTTCTTGCCTTATCGGAAGGAAGGTGAGGATGAGAGCAGTGCACCAGCTCCACCATTAGAAGAAGGACTTCCACTCCGATTCCAGACCTACTTCAGCCTTTGTGCCGATAGTTTGGCACAACACTTGGCCTCAGAATAAATGGAGCTCCGAAAGGAACTTCATGAGACCAAGGCACTTATTATCCAAGCATAAGGGAAGATGGATAGGATCAAGAAGGAAGGTGCTCCCCCAGGACAGCCCGCAATCGCATACCGAGGTGGAAGACCCCCAAAGGATGGGGAACCACCACATCAGCACCGCATGAGCACAAGGGATTACTGCAAGCTCTTCACACCACTGGCAAAGCAACGCCGTGTTGAGGTCCTCCACTCCCCCACCCCTTTGAGCAATGAAGGAAGTCAGGCCACAGATGATGAGGAGGAGGACCCATAAGGGCCAGACTACGCGACCGAGCATTCCACCACTTAGGCATCATTCGCAACCCGGATATGCCCGTTAGTAACCCCTACGATAGGATAGGTCGTGTACCCCTATGCGAAGTCGAGTCCTTGTCATGGTTCATATGAAACCATGTAGTGTTGTGTTTGCTTTTGATGTGTTTGATGGATGTCATGCTTTCCTTCGGGAACTTGTAAGCGACTACATCACCCATTTGGATTTTAATGTATGTGTTTGGCCTTTTGGCCCTTGCATGAAAATAATTAGTGTCATACCGACCCCCTTACTAGGCATCCCATCTATATTGCTCTCCCTCATCTTTCCCAATCATGAGACCTTGACCGCTCCAACAGGATGCCTGTTTGTAACACGTACTGGTACCTCTACCCAGCAGCAAGAAGCCGGAGCAGGAGCCAGTCAGGACCAAACCCAAGGACAAGCTCCACCACCGCCACCACCTCCAAACATGGACATGGCTCAGCTTCTCCAAGCCTTCCGAGAGGAACGCCAAGCCAACACTGCAGCCCTCCAGATGATTGCTCAAGATGTCAATCGCCAGCCGGCAGGAAACGGCAATGGACGTTCCACGTTGGTGGAGTTCAAGAAGCATGCACCACCCACCTTCATCGAGACTACTGAACCCCTGGATGCAGACGACTGGGTCTGCACCATTGAGGATCTGCTGGAACTAGTCGGATGCACTAAGGACCATGAGAAGGTGGCGTATGCTGCTCACTGCCTCGGGGGAACTGCTAGAGCTTGGTGGGATGGATTCAAGGCCATGCATGCTGAGCAAAACATCACTTGGAATGACTTCAAGGAAGAATTCCGCAAGGCCCACATTCCTTCCAGAATCATGGCCATCAAGAAGCGTGAATTTCGAGCCCTGAAGCAAGGTAGTAGCACTGTCAAGGAGTACATGCAGAAGTTCAGTGATCTGTCAAGATACGCTCCTGAAGATGTCAGCACTGATGCTGCCAAAAGAGAGCGCTTCATGGAAGGCCTTAACCAGACTCTGCAGTACTCACTTGTTGTGTGTGACTACCCAACCTTTCCTGATCTGGTGAACAAGGCACTCATGCTTGAGGACAAGCGACGTGCTTTGGACGATACTCGTAAGCGCAAGATGATCAGCAAGGGTAGCTCGAGCAACAAGAAGCCTCGCCCGTGGCAGCCAGCCTCGGTCAAGCCAACCTATCAGCAGCCAAGAGCCCCTGCACCTCGCACCAACTATCAGCCTCAGCAGTATGCCAACCCCAGGCCAGCTTTCAACAACCCCAATAACAATGCCGGCAAGAGCAGCAACCCCAATCAAGTCACTTCCTTCGGATGTGGTCAGCCAGGACACTACTCCAAGAATTGCCCCAACAAGAAGCCCGACGCCCCGCGCCCCAATGCACAGAACCCAGGGCAAGGCCGTGGAATGCCACCAAGGAACCAAGCTCCCCGCAACCCACCCAACAACGGCAAGGGTCGTGTGAATCATGTCACTGCAGAAGAAGCCTAGGAAGACCCGGACGTCGTGCTGGGTACGTTCCTTGTTAACTCAGCACCTGCAACTGTCTTGTTTGATTCTGGAGCCACGTTTTCATTTTTCACCCAAGAGTTTGCATTAAAAAGTGGCATGACCCCTACACCCCTGAATAACCCTATGGTGGTACAAACCCCCGGAGCAGAGATGAGAGCCAAGGTAGGCTGTAAGGGAGTCGGAATTGTCATTAATGGGGTAGACTTCCTAGCAGACCTTATCGTCTTAAGATCACAAGGCTTGGATGTGATCTTAGGAATGAATTGGCTCTTCAAGCACCAAGGCTTGTTAGATTGCGCCAACCGGACCGTCACTATGACCAATGACCAAGGAGTTGAAGTTAAATTTGCCTCCAACCCCTCCTCTGCTCAAGCCAACCAAGTCAACTGTCTGACTGAAGTTGGATTGGAACAAGTGTCGGTAGTATGCGAATACCCTGATGTATTTCCTGATGAGCTACCGAGAATGGCTCCTGACCGAGACATTGAGTTCATCATCGAGCTCATACCCAGAGCAGGACCCATCTATAAGAAGCCTTATAGAATGGAATCGGAAGAGTTAGCAGAGTTGAAGAAGCAACTGGAAGAGCAGTTGAGGAAGGGATTTATCCGCCCTAGTGCCTCCCCTTGGGGATCACCTGTTCTGTTTGTGGCAAAGAAGGACGGTACCATCCGCTTGTGCATTGACTACCGCTCCCTCAATGAAGTTACAGTCAAGAACAAGTATCCACTTCCCAAGATTGAAGATCTGTTTGATCAACTCAATGGGGCCAAGGTGTTCTCCAAGATCGACCTCAGATCTGGGTACTACCAGCTGAAAATCAGACCCCAAGATATTCCAAAGACGGCATTTGTAACCAGATATGGCCTGTATGAGTGCACGGTCATGTCCTTTGGACTGACCAATGACCCAGCTTACTTCATGTATCTCATGAATAAGGTCTTCATGGAATATTTGGACAAGTTTGTCGTTGTCTTCATTGATGACATTCTTGTCTTCTCGAAGACGGAAGAAGAGCATGAGCAACACTTAAGGATGGTCCTAGACAAGCTTCGAGAGCACCAACTGTATGCCAAGTTCAGCAAGTGCGAATTTTGGCTGCGTAAAGTTGGATTCTTGGGTCATGTTTTGACCGAAGAAGGATTATCGGTCGATCCCGCTAAGATTGAAGCCGTGACTGAATGGCAATCCCCAAGCAATGTGAAGGAAGTCAGAAGCTTCCTCGGATTCGTAGGATATTATCGCAAGTTCGTTGAAGGATTCTCAAGCATTGCCCGACCCATGACCCAGCTCTTGAAGAAGGACAAGAAGTTTGAATGGACGCCGAAGTGCGAAGAAAGCTTCCAGGAGCTGAAGAAGATACTGACCACCGCCCCAGTTCTGGCCACACCAGATATACACAAGGAATTTGTGATATATTGTGATGCGTTAAGAACCAGACTGGGAGGTGTCCTGATGCAAGAGGGCCCAGTCGTAGCTTACCTTTCAAGGCAACTATGGCCTCATGAAGAGAACTATGCTACTCATGATCTTGAATTAGCAGCAGTGGTTCATGCCCTGAAGACATGGCGACATTACCTCCTAGGGAAGCAGTGTGAGATATACACGGATCACAAAAGTCTGAAGTATATTTTCACTCAGAAGGAATTGAACATGAGGCAAAGAAGGTGGCTAGAGTTGATCAAGGATTATGACCCCAGTGTTCAATACCACCCTGGGAAGGCTAATGTGGTAGCAGATGCATTAAGCAGGAAGGCTTGTTCCTTGAATGTTATGCTTAAGGAAAGGCTACCCGCCTTGTATGAAGAACTTGAAAGCTTCGGGTTGAAACTGGTTGCACCAGGATTCTTGGCCAACCTTGAAGTTAGGCCTACCCTGATGGATGGTGTTAAGGAATCTCAGAAGGGACACGAGAGTATTAAAGGCATTATGAGGAAGATCAAGGCAGGCAAGGACCCAGGATTCTCAGAGGATGAGCAAGGAATTGTGTGGTTTGGGAATCGCATTTGCGTACCCAATAAGATTGAGCTCAAGAATTTGATCTTGTAAGAAGCTCATGACACCCCATATTCCATCCACCCCGGAGGAACCAAGATGTATCAAGACCTAAAGGAGAGATTCTGGTGGCATGGCATGGAGAGAGAGATAGCCACTTTCGTCGCTAAGTGTGACATATGCCAAAGGGTCAAAGCTGAACATCAGCGACCCGCTGGATTGTTACAGCCTCTCAAGGTGCCTGAATGGAAATGGGATAAAGTCGGAATGCACTTTATCACTGGGTTATCCAGGTCAAATAAGGGACATGACTCCATCTGGGCCATAGTCGACCATTTGACCAAAGTAGCCCATTTCATTCCTGTCAAAACGACTTACAAGGGGAACCAGCTAGCCAGCCTCTACATCAACAGAATCGTAAGCCTTCATGGTGTTCCCAAGGAGATTGTGTCAGATCGAGGAACCCAGTTTACCTCAAGGTTCTGGAAGAAGTTCCAAGAGGCCATGGGGACCAAGTTGTCCTTCAGCACTGCTTTCCACCCACAGACCGGAGGTCAGATAGAACGAGTGAATCAGATACTCGAAGACATGCTCTGAGCCTGTGTCTTAGCGTATGGAGCTAGGTGGGAAGATTGCCTCCCTTTCGCTGAGTTCTCCTTCAACAATAGTTATCTCAAGCCTCCAGATGGCACCATTTGAGGTGTTTTACAGACGCAAGTGTCGCACACCCCTCAATTGGCCAGAGACCGGAGAAGGACTAGTCTTTTGGCCCGATATCCTCCGTGAAGCAGAAGAACAAGTCCAGCTTGTCAAAGAGCGTTTGGAGACTGCCAAGTCAAGGCAGAAGAGCTACGCTGACTCATGCCGTAGAGACATGATCCTCCAAGTTGGAGACCATGTCTATCTCCGGGTCACACCTCTCAAGGGAACCCAGCGCTTCCATGTCAAAGGAAAACTCGCACCAAGATACATCAGCCCCTTCAAGATCACTGAACGACAAGGAGAAGTGGCTTACCAGTTGGAACTGCCACCTGAACTATCAGATGTGCACAACGTATTCCACGTGTCACAACTCAGGATGTGTCTCCAAGTTCCAGACAAGCCTGATCTTTACAAGGACGTCGATCACCAAGCCATTGACCTTCAGCCCGATTTGACCTACCGCGAGAGACCCATCTGCATTTTGGACGAGGCTGAATGACACACTCGAAGCCACACTATCAAGTACTTCAAGGTCCAGTGGAGCAACAACACTGAAGCAGAAGCAACCTGGGAACGAGAAGACTACCTTAGATCCGAGTTTCCGTATCTCTTTAAAGCCTAGTTTAGGAATCTCGGGGACAATATTCTTGTAAGGGGGTAGGTCTGTCACACCCTGCATTTTGTAACATTTCATTTGCATTAAGAAAGCATGAAAATTTCGACCAACAAAAACTTTTGCATTATTTGGCTTTTATTTGGAGTTGGTTTTCCCTCTGTGTTTTTCAAGTGCTCTTTAAAGTCAACACATCTCCCCCTCCCATACTTCATCTCCTTGCTCCAAACTTCTGCCCAATGATCATGCCATGTGTATAGTGAAATATAGTATTTTCTTACAAAAATAATTTGGCCAAATAGTATTTTTCAAAAATTAGTTTTCCAAAAACCCCTGAATTGAGGTTTGCACTACAAGCACTTGATTTGGGGTATGAAAAATATTTCAAAGAGTATATTTGAAACCTATTAGATATAGGATTCCCATAAACCACAAAAACATAATTTTAAAAGCTATTTTCCTATTTTATTTAAAAGCTTTTTCTTAAGGCCGGAAATGGTCTTTAATAGGGAAAAAATATTTTATTATTTCAAAAATATTTGACAAAAATCAGGGAAACTCAGTGGACATATATCTTCCATATATAAGAGTTCCAGCACATGGTCATGTTCAAAATATTGGTCAAAACCTTCCAAAACCATTTCTGCCCATTTCAAGGATTTGAAATATTTCTATAAGAAATATTTTCATAAAAATCCAAGGAAAATCCAGCAAGTCACAAATTCATATTTTGATCACCTTGCAAAGCCTCATGTCAATCAAGGTCATTTTGGTTCACCAAAATGCCCCAAAACCCTCTTTGACCAGAATCAAATTTGAACAAGTTTGTACTACCAACTTTATCTCCTTGACCCCAACTTTTGTGAGCATGTTCACATGACCAAATGAGGCCACTACACCAAGTGGTGAATCAAGGGGAAGTGATTTGCTCAACTAGATCTACACAAGTTCATTTCTGCTAATTTATAGGGTTTACAAAAGTTGCATTAGCAACTTTGCCCAAGTAAGCTCCAAATTGGTGGAAGGTCCTAATTATATGTGTCATTTCACCCTGTGGAGTCTCATGGCAGTTGGAAATCATCTGCTGGCCCAAACCCTTATCAAACACCTTCTGCCACTTTTCAAAAACAACCATTTTGACCACTAACACTATTCTCCTTGAGCTCAACTTTTTACCACAGCTCCTCCTAGTCCTCTCCTACCTCCAGTAACTCTTCCCTGGCCTCAGCTCAATGATTGAAGAGTGAAACATCCCCATTTACCCTTCTAGACAGCAGCATTCTTCTCCTTTCTCACCTCCCTCCTCACCCCAGTGGCCACCCAGGGCATCCAATGCCCCTCCCCCATTCTTTACTCCCCCCTAGAGCCACCAGACACCTTTGGCCGTGCCCACACTGCATAGAAAATGGCCATGCCAGCAATTTGGGCGCTCTGGAGCGCGCTACAGTGCGCTCCCGCACTGTAGCCGCCCCCTTCCAACCGCCCCAGGCCACCTCAGGCCTCCCCAGCGCGCCCGACGGGACGCCTCGACGTCCGCAACATGGTAGCTGGTCGGCCCCCTCCTCCTTCTCCCTCCTGTGGCCTCCATCGCACGCGCGCCAGCCGCCTGCAAGCTCCAATGCACGGCCTCACACGCGCGAACTCTCTGGAGCCTTCCCCGCTCCTTCCCTGCCCTCCTCTGGATGTGGACCTGATCCACGAACGGTCTGGACTCGTTCACGAGTGCCCTCACGGCCTCTGGCCTCGCCCGTGACCTCGCCGGCGCACGAGTCCATGGTGGACCGGTGCCCGCTATATAAGCCGCCCCGGACCGCTCCAGTAGCATCCGCCTCCTCCTCACACCCCCAAGAGCATGCCCGCACCACCCAAATGTCCTCAAGGGGATTCTGTGCTCGGGGTCGACCGGAGCTCCGCCGCCTCGGGTTGCCGTCGATCCAGAGGTATATGCCTTCTCCGCTACCTCTCTCACTCGATCTAGAACCGCAGGAGCCCACTGACCATTTCCCCCTGTTT
This sequence comes from Triticum urartu, assembly GCF_056163025.1. Taxonomy (NCBI): domain Eukaryota; kingdom Viridiplantae; phylum Streptophyta; class Magnoliopsida; order Poales; family Poaceae; genus Triticum; species Triticum urartu. The sequence continues at coordinate 332,317,370 of NC_141875.1, forward strand.
CCCCTCTCTTTAGCTGTCGAAAACGGCCGGAACCGCCGCCACCCGAAGCAACTCCGCCGTGCCTCCTCGTTGCCGGCGAACCAGGCCACCCCGACGACCAACTCCACCTCCATCCAAACAGCGGCTCCTTCCTGAGCACAACGGTACCACCCACGCATCCTCCCGTCCCCTATATCGCCGCCGGCGAGCTCGCCGTCGCCTTTGGACGTAGGTAGACGACGATGGCCATGGGCCCTGTCCGTCAGGCTCACGCCCTGACGGGTGGGACCCACCCATCGGGTTTTAAAATGCACGCGCGCGCACACCTGTTTGCCGTCAGTCGAAGGCGTAATTCGCCTTTACGCCTTCGACGTGGCAGCCTTGCTCGGGCTGATTTTCCTCTGGGCCTGCTGCACTGTGGCCTTTCTGGCCCAGTGGCACAGTGCCACTTTTCTTTTTCTTTTTCTGTCTGTTTTATAAAAATTCCACAGGATAAAACATTTATCCAAATGGAATAATTCCAACTCCTAAAATCTTAGAATAATCCCACCTATTTATTGATGTAACTTTCATACACATCCATTACACTTTTCTGCACTGTTCAAATTTAAATTCAAATTTGAACAATAAGATCTCTGTTTGAAAATCCACTGCTCTGTCCCCCTAACTCCAAATCCAAAACTAGGAATTTTCCCCTTCTTAGTTTTCACCCTAGTATTTAACAAAAATAAGTTGACATTTTTCTGAGCACTTTGGGTTTTCTGTTGTATTATTGCCTTATTTTTCTCGTTATTATTTTGCGACGATAGATTGCGTTGCTGACGAAGGAGTTGTACTAGAAGACTTTGAAGACCCAGGAGACTTTGTTGAGCCAGGCAAGCAGCCCTTTGACCATGTCTATGAAACTCCTTTTTATGCATGACATATAGCACGATATTGTTGTTGCAACGGAATCATGATGAGGTGGAACCACTTTGATGGTTTGCCTCCGTTACTTCCTCGTTGATACTTGCATTGTGCATGACCCTACCTCCTTATGAGGGTCATGCCGGTGGGATTAGATAGGATGCTAAAGTAGTTGCTACGCAAAAAGGGACGAGAATATGCATGGTGATGGAGACAAAGTATTTTCAAAGGACTTTTCGAAAACCCCGTCGGGTGCCACTTATGCCCGAGGGAGATAATGAGATGGGTAACCGCTTGATGACGAAGTGGTGTACCAAGGCAAGTGTGTGTGTGTGTTGCTTTCAAAAACGGATTGGTTTAAGTTGCGACCGTTATTCCAACCTTACATGTGCAACCACTCCACCCTTATATGGGAAAGGGCATTATTGATTACCTAGGCCGATACTAGCTTGGAGCCCGCATGACTAGTGATGGGGGAGAGTTGGTGCTCTCTCTTGGGACGGGGTCGTGCCAGGTAGGGCGGCCAAGAACATTTTTGTGGGGCACCGGACACACCGTTGGTACCCCGTGCCAGTGGTATGTGATGAATATGGGAGCGAGGCTCCACTTAAGTTGTGAAATGTTGGGCACGGGGGTTACTACCAATCGAGTGGACTCCATGTTAGTGTTGTCTAGGGAAAGATAGTGATCGGGTGCTTACCCCAGGTACTTGAGGTACCGCGGGTCGTGGATGACACGGAAGTTCCCCGGATCTTGTGGGTAAAGTGTGCAACCTCTGCAGAGTGTAAAACTATTCGAATAGCCGTGTCCACGGTCAAGGATAGTTGGGTAACCGCTCTTGGGCTATGTCCAGATGTTTACAAACTAGTGTATGTGTTAGGATAAGTGGGAAGAACTACTTGGGTCAAGTCAAATCACTTGACATGATTGAGTTGGGTTGATGCCCACTCTATTTATGTTGATATCGGTAACCTGTCCTCATGGTTACTTGAATTCTCCTGACGCATGTCTTACAAGTTGTTGAACATGTCATTGCACTCAAAACTAGCTTTCTGCAAAAATTTACCTATATCATGCATTGTTGTATCTTGAGCCGAAACATGGGTTGCTTGCGAGTACATTCAAAGTACCCATTGGCTTGCCACTGGTTATTTAATTGGCCAGACATGGAAGAACAGGAGTTCGAAGAAGAGTTCTGTGGAGACGAACATGCGAACTAGGACATTTCCCAGTCAAAATGCCTGTAGGGTTAAGGCATATGGCATGGGTTCTACTTATCGACGAAGATTTCCACTGCTTAAGTTTATTTGGCATTCAGCCCTCGTGGCTTTATCTATGTAACACTTGACCATAATGGTCATAATTTGTGTAAGACGATATGTATGGATGTAAGACTCTTTGTTATTCAGCTTCTGTGTGTTTAGTGAGCATTGATTTCTGGGATCACTATACACGTGCATTCGGTGATGACGACTTATGTGTCGGGGTCCCCACATTTCAGGGTTTTCCCTATTTATAAGAATTTTTGCATCGGGGACAAGTCAGGGTGAGCCACGAGGGCCACAAGGTCGGGGGGCGCCCCCACCCTTGTGGTGGCCTCGGTACTCCTCTGGTGCATCTCCGGTGCTCCGTGGGCTTCTGTTGGTCCATAAAAAATCGTCGTAATGTTTTGGCTCGATTGGACTCCGTTTGATATTCCTTTTCTGCGAAACTCAAAAACAAGGAAAAAACAGAAACTGGTACTGGGCTCTAGGTGAATAGGTTAGTCCCAAAAATCATGTAAAATAGCATATAAATGCATATAAAACATCCAACATAGATAATATAATAGCATGGAACAATCAAAAATTATAGATACATTGGAGACGTATCAAGCGTCCCCAAGCTTAATTCCTGCTCGTCCTCAAGTAGGTAAATGATAAAAACAGAAATTTTGATGTGGTATGCTACCTAACATATTTATCCATGTAATTTTATTTATTGTGGCAAGAATATTCAGATCCATAAGATTCAAAACAAAAGTCTAATATTGACATGAAAACAATAATACTTCAAGCATAATAATAAAGCAATCATGTCTTCTCAAAATAACATGACCAAAGAAAGTTATCCCTACAATATCATATAGTCTGGCTATGCTTCATCTTCATCACACAAAATATTCAAATGATGCACAACCCCAATGACAAGCCAAGCAATTGTTTCATACTTTTGATGTTCTCAAACCTTTTCAACTTTCACACAATACATGAGTGTGAGCCATGGACATAGCACTATAGGTGGAATAGAAGGTGGTTGTGGAGAAGACAAAAATAAGGAGATAGTCTCACATCAACTAGGCGTATCAGCGGGCTATGGAGATGCCCATCAATAGATATCAATGTGAGTGAGTAGGGATTGCCATGCAACGGATGAAGTAGAGCTATAAGTTTATGAAAGCTCAAAAAGAAACTAAGTTGCACGGTACTAGAGAGGCTAGCAATGGTGGAAGGGTGAGAGTGCGTATAATCCATGGACTCAACATTAGTCATAAAGAACTCACATACTTATTGCAAAAATATATTAGTCATCAAAACAAAGTACTATGCGCATGCTCCTAGGGGATAGATTGGTAGGAAAAGACCATCGCTCGTCCTCGGCCGCCACTCATAAGGAAGACAATCCATAAATAAATCATGCTCTGACTTCATCACATAACTGTTCACCATACGTGCATGCTACGGGAATTACAAACTTGAACACAAGTATTTCTACAATCCACAATTACTCACTAGCATGACTCTAATATCACCATCTTTATATCTCAAAACAATCATAAGGAATCAAACTTCTCCTAGTATTCAATGCACTTTATATGAAAGTTTTTATTATATCCCTCCTGGATGCCCATCATATTAGGACTAAATTCATAACCAAAGCAAATTACCATCCTGTTTAAAGAATCTCAGAATAATATAAGTGAAGCATGAGAGTTCATATATTTCTATAAAATAAAACCACTGACGTGCTCTAAAAATATATAAGTGAAGCACTAGAGCAAATGACAAACTACTCCAAAAGATATAAGTGAAGATCAATGAGTTGTCGAATAATTATGTGACTATGTGAAGACTCTCTAACATTTAAGAATTTCAGATCTTATGTCACACCCTAGCTAGTCTATGCATTAGAGTGTGCATCATGATTACTTTCATCAGAAACTTGAAATGGGGAAGGCAGAACCCCCAGCACCCCTCTTGAAATCAACTAGGGTTTACTAAAAATAATTTCAATGAACCTGAAATGCCCTTCTAAAATGTTCACCCTCTTTGTCTTAGGTTAGAATCTCTGGCAAATTTGGTGCACAATTTTCTAGGTCAATAGAAGGTCATTGAATTAAATCATAAGTATTTGAATTTGGGCATTTAAATGCTATAAAATAATTTAAATGCTCAAATAATTCTGGGAGTAAATGTTTCCTATTGGAAATAATCTAAACAGAGGCCACATTTATTTTCAGGATTTTTGGAAATGTTTTAGTATTTTTAATAAAGCCCTAAAGCTACAGAAAAATAGAAAAAGAAAACAAAATCAAAAAAAGGAGAAAGAAGCTCACCTGGCGCCACCCACCAGGCCCACCTGCCGGCCCAGCCCAGCCAGCGAGCAGCTTGGCTTGGCCAGGCAGGCAGGTGCTGGACGGCGGCACCAACGCACGCCACGCAGTTGGCTGCCGTCCTGCTTCCTCCCCTCGCCGCCCTGCTGGCCTGGACAGGCTCCACATCGCTGCCTCGACCCCCTCGACACGCTCACTCGCCCCCTGCCTCTCTCTTTCGCTCCCCTCCACCATGGCCGACGCTGCTGAGCTCGCGCCACCGTGAAACCCCCGTCCACCGACGTCCCCGTGATGCACCACCGTGTCCATCCTCTCCGCCATCGTCGACTCCTTCAAGCAGCCAAGCCCCGAGCGCTCACACGCTCTGCAACGTCTTCTTCGACCTCGTCTTCACCGAGCATCGCCGGAGATCCCCTTCGACGTCGCTGCCGCATTGACTCGTCCCCGACCGCGCCGTCTACTTCTTCGTGATCGCCGTGAGCTGCTGCACCTCCCCAACCTCTCCGTTCCTCTTCTCGTGCACCACAACGAGCACATGAAGCTCACCCGCACCCGCCGCCGTGGAGCTCGTCGCCGACGTGTCTCCGGCCAAACTCCGGCCACGCCACCTAGTCTAATCACTCCACCGCATCCCTAGGGGCACAACGCACCTCACCACACGCCTTGCCGTGCCCCGTAGCCTCGCGCTCGTTTTCACCCGACTTCGGCGACCGCAAGGCTCGTCGCCCGCGACGTTCCCGGCCACCCCGAGCCCAACCACCACCACCACCAAACGCCGCGGTTTGTCCCCAGCTACCCGTAGCTGCTCTCCGCACACCAAATGGTGCCCTGTGGGCGATTTCCTCAGTGCGCCACCGCGTCTGGCCTCGCCGGCGGCTAAACGCCGGTAGGCTTTGACCCGCTGACCGGCGAGGTTGACCTGCTGACGTGGGTTGACCTCCCCCCCTCTCTCTCACCGACATGCGGGCCCCGCCCGACTAATTACCCTGTTAGTGCTAACTAAATAGGTTAGTTTAATTAGTATAGTCACTGACTAGTGGGCCCTGCCAGTTAATTAGGCTAACTAAGCATGGTTAGTGCACAGAGACACTGACCAGGGGGCCCCACCAGTCAGGTTTGACCTGGCTGGCGCCTTTGACCTGCTAACGTCACCCAGACGCTTTGCTGACGCAGTAATTGATTTTCTGGCTTTATTCTTATTCAGGAAATTCCAGAAAATAGTTCAAACTTCAAAAATTCATAGAAATTCAACCATAACTCCAAATGAGATAAATTATATATGAAAAATTATCAGAAAAATTCAATCTATCCATCTGTAATGGTTTCATGCATGACAAAACAAGTTTACCTTGCTGTTTAAGCAGAATAAGGAAATGCACTATTAAGACCATATTTAATGAGCTAATATTTGAATCTTTGATTCAAATGAGTTCATCCCTTTCTATTCTAGCTTGCATTAGGCCAAAACACATCCATATTGCCATGTCATAGCATGCATCATATTGTTGCATATCGTCATGTGTTGATTGTGTTCGGTTGTGTTCTTCGTGGTAGGTTCTGCCTCCGAGGATATTCACGAGTATCCAACTGAAGGGCAGTATCCCGTTACCACTCCATCAGGCAAGCAACCATTGATCATTCCGATACAACCCATGTTCTCGCTCCTGCTCTTGTTTACTGCATTAAGACAACGCGATTTAAACTGCTGTGTGCTACGGTAGTTGAACCCTTATCCTCTGCATGACCTGTCATTGCCACAGTAACTAGATGAAACCCACTAGCATGTGTAGGAGTTGATTGAGCCATGTTTTGTGATTCCTACCTTGCTATGCCTGCTATGCTTAGAGTTGTGTCAGGTCTGGTTCATCTAGGTGATGGGCTGGAGTGAAATGCTTATGCGGGTAACGTGAGGGATGTGTTGAACATGTTTTGGTAAAGGTATCGATGAGAGGCCATGTAGGAGTACATGGTGGGTTGTTTCATTGAGGCCGTCCATAAGAACTGAGATATGTATGTGTGATTTAAGATGCAGTTACTACCGTACATTGGGCCCGAAACCAATGGACCCTCTCGGCTTCTTAATCACCCTAGTACTCTGTCCAGGAGTTGCAATTAGTTTCTGGTGTTTGTAGGTTATGTGTTGGCGGCCGTGCGTAGCGCTGACCCTAGGGGTGGGCTATGTTGCGGTAGATACACCATGGCCGGGTGTACCAAGTCACCCGTTTGGTGTCTCGGGAACCCTGTTCACATCGTTCGGGGCCGTATGTGGAAACCTCGGCCGGACTCCCTGCGGATGGAACCTGGATAGGCGATAAACCTGGACTAGAGACTTAAGTGTTTAGGTAGGCCGTGGCCGACACCCTCGCTGGGCTTCCGCTTGAAGGTTGCCGAGTACATGTCGTTTAAACGGCGGTAAGTGGTGAAAGCGTGTATGACGAAGTACACCCCTGCAGGGTATAAACTATTCGAATAGCCGCGTCCGCGATAAAGGACTTGGTTACCTATACAGTTCATAGACAAGTTAATGGATACTACTAAAAGACTCAAGATAAGTGTGAGTACCGAGGATGGCCCTCTCGTAGGATGACGAGGGAGGATCCTCGGTGGAGTATTGTGTTGGTGAGTAGTGGACTCGTGTGCGAAAACTATTTTATTGGTGAAGTTCCGTAGGATAGCTTAGCCAAGAGTCAAAGCTGGCTTGCTGCATCAACCCCACCGCCTTCTTGAGAATAAGCATGTATAGTAGGTTCTGATGTAAGACTTGCTGAGTACCTTTGTACTCATGTTTGCTTATTTATTGTTTTCAGACGACAACACTGCCCCCTCCGATGGATTTTATGTAGACCTTGACGTCGACGAGTGACTAGCCACCCAGGTGGTGATCTTGGCCATGGAGGACCCTATGTAGATAGACGGGCTTCGAGGAGCCTTCTTTCTTTTTAAAGTCTGTACTCAGACTAGTTGCTCCCGCATGTGCTTGTATGATTGTATGACTTGAGTGTCGGGTCATGTGACCCCTATCTGTATGATATGTTATGAATGGCTCTCTGGAGCCTTTAAATGAAGTACTTAAGTTGTAGAGTTTTGTTGTGATGCCATGTTGTATGTACTCATATTGGGCATATTGTGTGTATGATTGAAATGCTTGGTATGAGTGGGATCCGACAATCTAGTTGTTTATCCTTGGCAGCCTTTCTTATGGGGAAATGTAGTCTAGTGTTCCCCGAGCCATAGTAGTCCGCTACAGCCCGGTTCACCGGAGTCCTGCTAGCCCAGCACTACTGTTCAGGACACTTGACTGGCCGGCATGTGTTTCACCTCGTTCCTATGTCTGTCCCTTGGGGGAAATGTCACGCGGTGACTTCCGAAGTCCTGCCTAGCCTGCTACAGCCCGGGGTTCCCCGGAGTCCTGTTAGCCCAGTGCTACAGCCCGGATTCACTCGTTGATGACCGACATGCTCGATGTGATTCATGTATGCCTGTCTCCATAGGTCTGCGCCACTTTGGGTTCACGACTAGCCATGTCGGCCCGGGTTCTATGTCATATGGATGCTAGCGACACTATCATATACGTGAGCCAAAAGGCACAAACGGTCCCGGGCCATGGTAAGGCGACACCCGTGGGTTACCGTGCGTGAGGCCGCAAAGTGATATGAGGTGTTACCGGCTAGATCGATGTGACTATGGAATCGGGGTCCTGACATCTTAAGTACTTTATTCAAACAGCAAGCAAAACAAAATAAAATGACATTGCAAGGATAACACATATCATGTGAAGAAGCAAAAACTTAGGTTCAACCAAAACTGATCGATAGTTGTTGAAGAAGAAAGGTGGGATGCCTACCGGGGCATCCCCACGCTTAGATGCTTGAGACTTCTTGGAATATTAACTAGGGATGCCTTGGGCATCCTCAAGATGGAGCTTTTGTGTCTCCTTAATTCCTTTCATATTGCGGTTTCCCTCAATCTTAAAAACTTCATCCACACAAAACTCAAAAAGAACTCGTGAGATAAGTTAGTATAAATCCATGCATAACCTTATTATTCTCCACTGTAGCATATCACTAAAATTATTATTTGACATTGCATACTAGATGCCTCTACATATTTAATACTCCTATCCTCAATTAGAATCATTAAACAAGCAAACATATACAAACAATGCAAACATAATAGCAATCTGTCTAAACAGAACAGCCTGTAAAGAATGCAAGAGGAATCATACTTGTTTAACTCCAAAAATTCTGAAAAATTACCACACTGTAGATAATTTGTTGCTACTCATTGTGTAAAAATTTCAGGATTTTATCATGCTCTGACTATTCACCAATATTCAAAACATAACAGCAAACTTTCTTTTTTTTAAATAGCAACATATAGACTTGAAAAATAAGCATGGTAAAGGCTATACTTGACCTTTTTATTGAAATAAAAGATGCAAAGCATTACTCTAAATAACAGCAAGCAAATTCTAATAAAAGAAAATGACGCTCCAAGTAAAACACATATCATGTGGTGAACAAAAATATAGCTCCAAGTAAAGTTACCGATGAACGAAGACGAAAGAGGGGATGCCATCCGGGGCATCCCAAGCTTAGGCTCTTGGTTGTCCTTTAATATTACCTTGGGGTGACTTGAGCATCCCCAAGCTTAGGCTCTTTCCACTCCTTACTCTGTAGTCCATCAAAACTTTACCCAAAACTTGAAAACTTCACAACACAAAACTCAACAGGAAACTTGTAAGCTCCGTTAGTATAAGAAAGCAAATCACCACTTAGGTACTGTGAAGACAAGATTCATATTTTTTCTCACATGATTACTACTGCACCCTATCATTTCTATAATTTATATTAAGCAATATAAGCCATAGAAACTAGAAAACAAGCAAACTATGCATCCAAAACAGAATCTGTCAAAACAGGATAGTGTGTAGTAATCTATAACTCTCGACTACTTCTGTAACTCCAAAAATTCTGAAAAATTAGGACAACCTAAGAAATTTGTCTATTAGTATTCTTCAAAAATAATCAGTATTTTATCCTGCTTTTGTTAAAAATTAGAATTGTTTTCCTGAGTGCAAAAGTTTCTGTTTTTCAGCAAGATCAAATCAACTATCACCATAGATCATCCCAAAGGTCTTACTTGGCACTTTATTGAAACAAAAGCTATAAAACATGATTACTACGATAGCTTAATCACGTGAACACACAAAAATAGTAGGTATAAATATTGGTTTGTCTCCCAACAAGCACTTTTCTTTAATGCCTTTTTAGCTAGGCATGATGATTTCAATGATGCTCATATAAAAGATAGGAATTGAAACACAAAGAGAGCATGATTAAGTAGATGACTAGCACACTTAAGTCTAACCCACTTCCTATGCATAGGGATTTTGTGATCAAAAAATTTGTGGGAGCAAGAATCAACTAGTATAGGAAGGTAAAGCAAGCAAAACTTCAAGATTTTCAACACATAGAGAGGAAACTTGATATTATTGAGATACCTACAAGCATATGTTCCTCTCTCATAATAATTTTCAGTAGCATCATGAATGAATTGAAAAATATAACCATCACATAAAGCATTATTTTCATGATGCACAAGCATAGAAATCTTATTACTCTCCACATAAGCAAAATTCTTCTCATTCATAATAGTGGGAGCAAGTTCAACAAAATAACTATCATGCGAGGCATAACCCAATTGAAAATTAAAATCATGATGACAAGTTTCATGGTTATAAGTATTCTTTATAGCATACATGTCATCACAATAATCATCATAGATAACAACTTTATTCTCATAATCAATTGAAACCTCTTCCGAAATAGCGTATTCATCACTAAATAAAGTCATGACCTCTCCGAAACCACTTTCATCAACATAATCGTCATAAATAGGAGGCATGCTATCATCATAATAAATTTTCTCATCAAAAATTGGGGGAAAAAGTATCATCTTCATCAAACATAGCATCCCCAAGCATGTAGCTTTGCATATCATTAGCATCATGGATATTCAAAGAATTCATACTAACAACATTGCAATCATGCTCATCATTCAAAGATTTAGTGCCAAAAATTTTAACGCATTCTTCTTCTAACACTTTGGCACAATTATTGGAATCCTTATTTTCATGAAATACATTAAAAATATAAAGCATATGAGGCAACCTCAATTCCATTTTTGTTGTAATTTTCCTTTATAGACTAAACTAGTGATAAAACAAGAAACTGAAAGATTCAATTGCAAGATCTAAAGATATACCTTCAAGCACTAACCTCCCCAGCAACGGCGCCAGAAAAAAGCTTGATGTCTACTATGCAACCTTCTTCTTGTAGACTCATGTTGGGCCTCCAAGCACAGAGTTTTGTAGGACAGTAGCAAATTTCCCTCAAGTGGATGACCTAAGGTTTATCAATCCGTGGGAGGCGTAGGATGAATATCGTCTCTCTCAAACAACCATGCAACCAAATAACAAAGAGTCTCTTGTGTCCCCAACACACCCAATAGAATGGTAAATTCTATAGGTGCACTAGTTCGGTGAAGAGATGGTGATACAAGTGTAATATGGATGGTAGATAATGGTTTTTGTAATCTGAAAATATAAAAACAACAAGGTAACTAGTAACAAAAGTGAGCGAAAACGATATTGCAATGCTTAGAAACAAGGCGTAGGGTTCGTACTTTCACTAGTGCAAGTTCTCTCAACAATGATAACATAATTAGATCATATAACAATCCCTCAACGATCCAACTCTAATAGCAAAGCTTGCGGTACATCAGGATCGTGCCAAATCAAGAACATGAGAGAGAGAGAGAGATCAAACACATAACTACTGGTACATACCCTCAGCCCCGAGGGTGAACTACTCCCTCCTCGTCATGGAGAGCGCCGGGATGATGAAGATGGCCACCGGTGATGATTCCCGCCTCCGGCAGGGTGCCGGAACAGGGTCCCGATTGGTTTTTGGTGCCTACAGAGGCTTGCGGTAGAGGAATTACCAATCTAGGTTTATTTTCGGGGTTTTCCCTATTTATAAGAATTTTTGGCGTCGGGGACAAGTTAGGGAGAGCCATGAGGACCCACGAGGTGGGGGCGCGCACTAGGGGGGCCCCCACCCTTGTGGCGGCCTCGGGACTCTTCTGGTGCATCTCTGGTGCTCCTTGGGCTTCTATTGGTCCATAAAAAATCATCGTAAAGATTCAGCTCGATTAGACTCCATTTGATATTCCTTTTCTGCAAAACTCAAAATCAAGGAAAAAACATAAACTAGCATTGGGCTCTAGGTTAATAGGTTAGTCCTAAAAATCATATGAATGCATATAAAACATCCAAGATAGATAATATAATAGCATGGAACAATCAAAAATTATAGATATGTTGGAGACGTATCAGTAATCTCTCAAGTGCAAGTGTGTCCTCAATGACCTTACTATGGTACACATCTTGTGATCTCTTCCTGCCGCACCAGGAACACACATAAATAGTCCGGAGAGTCATGGAGGTAATGTGGAAGCTACCCAACCCATTGATGGCCTGAAGATGAAGGTACTCGAGTGCGGTACAGCCACAGAGCAGGCGCTCCGTGTCATTGTTTGGGAGGCAGACAACAACGAGCTCGAGGTGCTTCAGTTGTGGTAGAATAAGAGAGGGCGCGTCATTAAGGGGGATGGATGTTCCTGAACTTGGCGACGCGCAGCATGGGTGCGAGGCAGAGCGCAGACGTTGGCAGCGAGTGCATATGCCCATCATCAAAAGTGAGCTCCTCGAGCTGATCTAGGGCAGGGGATCGGAACTAGTCTTCAAGCTTGGCTCGATCCTTGCTGTTGGAACGAAACTTGCCCATTCTAAAGCCTCTGGTTGGGCCAAGGTGACTACCGAGGATCTTGGGGAATGCATCCAAGCTTTTGCGATAGCCATGGCAGAGCTCGTGGGTGTCGATGAGGTCGAGAAGGGTGAAGTTCCATAGGGGGGCGCCACCGCCAGGAAAGGGTGGTTGTCCGCGCCCCATATTTGATTGGGAGGAGGGAGATGATGACTATCGACATATCATCGGGGAGGTTGCTGATGAAGTCTAGGCCTACTGGAGTCGCTTGCGATTCTTGCTCGCCCCGCCTCCGCTTGTTGGCAGCCTCGTTCTCCACCTCTGGAGTCTCCTTGTCAGCGGCGCTTTCTGATAGAAGTGGGAGTACAAGGAATATTTAGTTAAAACATGGCAATAGAAAAGTGTATTGGTAAGTAGAAGTTATTAGGTAGGAATATAGTAAGAAAATGAAAGTGTACAAGAAATACTACACAATTCATTTGATATTGCTAGGTAAGTCAACATGCAGATACTTGAAAATAAAACTTACTTCGAACAAAGTCTGGATGGATGATATCGTCAGGGAAGTTAGCATATATCTCATGACCAGGCCCTTTATGTGTACTGCAATTATAGTGTCAGCTTTCAGTACATAAAACTTAGAAATTTCTTTCCAAAGGCCAGTGCCAAAATAGGAGTCACCACATTCATCAAGTCTTATAGTAGCAACGATTGTAAATCCATGGTTTGTGTTCAGTATGACATCCCTGCAGTCTTGATTTATGTAAAGGGAAAGATTGTGCACTACAGATTCTGTTGCATGGCAAGGGACGCGCTGTAGAAAATGGTAGGATTGTTAAAGAAAATATGGTAACATGCAAATATGGGCCCAAATTGAAAGAACTGTACAATAGTTGAAATCGAAGGACAAAAATTTATAATTAAACAGATAGGGTAAACATGATGTCATGGAAATATGAGAGTAATCGAAAGAACAATACATCATTAATTTGCCTAATATAGAAAGAAGAGGGGGAAATCCCCTTTGACGTATATGGTGCGTGTGGCACCTTTTATCAAAATGTAGCAATATTTAGAATATGTTCAGGAAAGTAGGCCATGCCAACCGATTTAGGGTGAGATTGAACATACCTTGCGCATCCTCAAGTCATCTGGTACGGTGAGATGGAATGTCTGGCGGAGGCCGCAAAGTCCTAATGTGTCCGCTCACTGTACACTCTATGAATGGAAGAAAATCCTCAAATCAGCTCGAATAAAAATGAATTCATGGCAATTTCGGCCGGGTGATTAATGGGGCAAATGAACTGGGATAAGAGATGAGATAATATCTCATTAAATTAGTTACATTGTTCTCCATGACAAAGAACCCTCAGTACGGTTGATTCCCCAACCTAGCGGAGCTGGGTTGACTGTGAGCGGCGTCGAGAAAGTCGATGGTAATAGGTGATATGTCTCTGTCGTATCTATAATTTTTCATTGTTCCATGCCAATATTATACAACTTTCATATACTTTTGGCAACTTTTTATACTATTTTTGGGACTAACATATTGATCCAGTGCCCACTGCTAGTTCCTGTTTGTTGCATGTTTTTGTTTCGCAGAAAAATCCATATCAAACGGAGTCCAAACGGGATAAAAACTAACGGAGATTTCTTTTGTAATATATGTGATTTTTGGGAAGAAGAATCAACATGAGACGATACCCGAGGGGGCCACGAGGCAGGGGGTGCGCCCTGGGCCCTCGTGGCCACCCTGTAGGGTGGTTGGTGCCCTTCTTTAGCCGCAACAAAGCCAATATACGGATAAAAATCATGTCCAAAATTCAGCCCAATCGGAGTTACGGATCTCCGGGAATTTAAGAAACGGTGAAAGGGCAGAATCAGGAAACGCAGAAACAGAGAGAGACATAGAGACAGGTCCAATCTCGGAGGGGCTCTCGCCCCTCCGCCGCCATGAAATCCATGGACCAGAGGGGAAACCCTTCTCCCATCTAGGGAGAAGGTTAAGGAAGAAGAAGAATAAGAAGAAGAAGAAGAAGAAGAAGAAGAAGAAGAAGGGAGGCTCTCTCCCCATCTCTCCCGGTGGCGCCGGAACGCCACCGGGGTCATCATCGTGTGACGGCGATCTACACCAACACCTTCGTCATCTTCACCAACATCTTCATCACCTTCCCCCATCTATCTACAGCGGTCCACTCTCCCGCAACCTGATGTACCCTCTACTTGAACATGGTGCTTTATACTTCATATTATTATCCAATGATGTGTTGCCATCCTATGATGTCTGAGTAGATTTTCGTTGTCCTATCGGTAATTGGTGAATTGCTATGATTGGTTTAATTTGCTTGTGGTTATTTTGATGTCCTTTGGTGCCCATCATATGAGCTCGCACGTGGATCACACCATAGGGTTAGTTGTATGTTGATAGGACTATGTATTGGAGGGCAAGAGTGACAGAAGCTTCAACCTAGCATAGAAATTGATGCATACGGGATTGAAGGGGGACAAATATATCTTAATGCTATGGTTGGGTTTTACCTTAACGAACATTAGTAGTTGCGGATGCTTTCTAATAGTTCCAATTATAAGTGCATAGAATTCCAAGTCAGGGATGACATGCTAGTAGTGGCCTCTCCCACATAAAACTTGCTATCGGTCTAGCAAAGTAGTCAATTGCTTAGGGACAATTTCGCAAATCCTACCACCACTTTTCCACACTCGCTATACTAACTTTATTGCTTCTTTACCTAAAACAGCCCCTAGTTTTTATTTACGTGCTCTTTATATTCTTGCAAACCTATCCCGTTACACCGACAAAGTACTGCTAGTTTCATATTCGTTCTAGGTAAAGCAAACATTAAGCGTGCATAGAGTTGTATCGGTGGTTGATAAAACTTGAGGGAATATTTGTTCGACCTTTAGATCCTTGTTGGGTTCGACACTCTTACTTATTGAAAGAGGCTACAATTGATCCCCTATACTTGTGGGTTATCAAGACCTTTTTCTGGCGCCATTGCCGGGGAGCAATAGCATGGGGTGAATATTATCGTGTGTGCTTGTTTTCTTTATCACTAAGTAATTTTTATTTTCTGTTCTAAGTTGTTCTCTATCTTTAGTTATGGATATGGAACACGAAATACCAAAAAAAAGTAGGTGTACTTGCTACTCATGGAGATGGGGAACCTCCTAAAACCCTCGATGCTCATTATGTGAAAGATATTATGTACTACTTTGATAATCCTGAGAAAACCCCATTCAATTATGTTATGGGAGACATGTTGGATCAACGTGAATACTTTAGGGATTATCACTTGACTCAAAAAAGGAAATTATTATGGGATCAAATTTATATGTTGCATTGGTATGCTCTACAACTATGCTTGAGATATGATTATACTTGTTGCTCTAGGATGAAGGCTCCACACCTTCCCTTTTCATGCAAATTTAATGATAATGAAACCTTAGCTTCTTATGTTAATGGTTGCTACCTCTTGAGCACTGCGTTGGATTTCCCCAAAGAGGATAGGATGATGCAGCAAAGTAGCGTAAGTATTTCCCTCAGTTTTTGAGAACCAAGGTATCAATCCAGTAGGAGGCTACGCGCGAGTCCCTCGTACCTACACAAAACAATAGCTCAACGCAACCAACAGCTTAGGGGTTGTCAATCCCTTCACGGTCACTTACGAAAGTGAGATCTGATAGAGATGATAAATAATATTTTTGGTATAGAGATGCAAAGTGAAAAGTAAAAGGCAAAGTAAAAAAGCAAGCAATAATAAAGTGATGGAGATTGATATGATGAGAAAGAGACCCGAGGGCCATAGGTTTCACTAGTGGCTTCTCTCAAGAGCATAAGTATTCCACGGTGGGTGAACAAATTACTGTTGAGCAATTGCCAGAATTGAGCATAGTTATGAGAATATCTTGGTATGATCATGTATATAGGCATCACGTCCGAGACAAGTAGACCGACTCCTGCCTGCATCTACTACTATTACTCCACTCATCGACCGCTATCCAGCATGCATCTAGAGTATTAAGTTAAAAACAAAGTAACGCCTTAAGCAAGATGACATTATGTAGAGGGATAGTTTCATGCAATATGATAAAAACCCCATCTTGTTATCCTCGATGGCAACAATACAATACGTGCCTTGCTGCCCCTTCTATCACTGGGAAAGGACACCGCAAGATCGAACCCAAAGCTAAGCACTTCTCCCATGGCAAGAAAAACCAATCTAGTAGGCCAAACCAAACTGATAATTCGAAGAGACTTGCAAAGATAACCAATCATACATAAAAGAATTCAGAGAAGATTCAAATATTATTCATAGATAGACTTGATCGTAAACCCACAGTTCATCGGTCTCAACAAACACACCGCAAAAAGAAGATTACATCGAATAGATCTCCACGAGAGAGGGGGAGAACATTGTATTGAGATCCAAAAAGAGAGAAGAAGCCATCTAGATACTAACTATGGACCCATAGGTCTGAAGTAAACTACTCACACTTCATCGGAGGGGCTTGGATGATGATGTAGAAGCCCTCCGTGATCGATGCCCCCTCCGGCGGTGCTCCGAAACAGGCCCCAAGATGGGATCTCGTGGATACAGAAAGTTGCGGTGGTGGAATTAGGTTTTTGGCTCCGTATCTGATCGTTTGGGGGTATGTGGGTATATATAGGAGGAAGAAGTACGTCCGTGGAGCAACAGGGGTCCCACGAGGGTGGAGGGCGCACCTGGGGGGGCAGGCGTGCCCCCTACCTCATGGCCTCCTGTTAATTGGCTTGACATAGGGTCCAAGTCTCCTAAGTTGTATTCGGTGAGAAAATCACATTCCCGAAGGTTTCATTCCGTTTGGACTCCGTTTGATATTCCTTTTCTTCGAAACCCTAAAACAGGCAAAAAACAGCAATTCTGGGCTGGGCCTCCGGTTAATAGGTTAGTCCCAAAAATAATATAAAATTGGATAATAAAGCCCAATAATGTCCAAAACAGTAGATAATATAGCATGGAGCAATGAAAAATTATAGATACGTTGGAGACGTATCAAGCATCCCCAAGCTTAATTCCTGCTCGTCCTCGAGTAGGTAAATCATAAAAACGGAATTTTTGATGCGGAGTGCTACTGGGCATAATTTTAATGTAATTCTTCTTAATTGTGGTATGAATATTCAGATCTGAAAGATTCAAGACCAAAGTTCATATTGACATAAAAATGATAATACTTCAAGCATACTAACCAAGCAATTATGTCTTCTCAAAATAACATGGCCAAAGAAAGTTCATTCCTACAAAATCATATAGTTTAGTCATGTTTCATTTTCGTCACACAAGAATGCTATCATCATGCACAACCCCGATGACAAGCCAAGCAATTGTTTCATACTTTAGTAATCTCAAACCTATAAACTTTCACGCAATATATGAGCGCGAGCCATGGACATAGCACTATAGGTGGAATAGAATATAATGAGGGGAGTTATGTGGAGAAGACAAAAAAAAGGAGAAAGTCTCACATCAACGAGGCTAATCAATGGGCTATGGAAATGCCCACCGATTGATGTTAATGCAAGGAGTAGGGATTGCCATGCAACGGATGCACTAGAGCTATAAATGTATGAAAGCTCAACAAAAGAAACTAGTGGGTGTGCATCCAACTTGCTTGCTCACGAAGACCTAGGGCACTTGAGGAGGCCCATTGTTGGAATATACAAGCCAAGTTCTATAATGAAAAACTCCCACTAGTATATGAAAGTGATAACATGAGAGACTCTCTACTATGAAGATCATGGTGCTACTTTGAAGCATAAGTGTGGAAAAAGGATAGTAACATTGTCCCTTCTCTCTTTTTCTCTCATTTTTTTGGCCTTCTCTTTTTTATGGCCTTTCACTTTTTTTATTCCTCACTTGGGACAATGCTCTAATAATGATGATCATCACACTTCTATTTATTTACAACTCAATGATTACAACTCGATACTAGAACAATGATGACTCTATATGAATGCCTCCGGCGGTGTACCGGGATATGCAATGAACCAAGAGTGACATGTATGAAAGAATTATGAACGGTGGCTTTGCCACAAATACTATGTCAACTACATGATCATGCTAAGCAATATGACAATGATGAATGTGTCATGATGAACGGAATGTTGGAAAGTTGCATGGCAATATATCTCGGAATGGCTATGGAAATGCCATAATAGGTAGGTATGGTGGCTGTTTTGAGGAAGATATAAGGAGGTTTATGTGTGAAAGAGTGTATCATATCACAGGGTTTGGATGCACCGGCGAAGTTTGCGCCAACTCTCAATGTGAGAAAGGGCAATGCACGGTACCGAAGAGGCTAGCAAGGACAGAAGGGTGAGAGTGCGTATAATCCATGGACTCAACATTAGTCATAAAGAAGTCACATACTTATTGCAAAAATCTACAAGTCATCAAAAACCTTGGTACTACGCGCATGCTCCTAGGGGGATAGATTGGTAGGAAAAGACCATCGCTCGTCCCCGACCGCCACTCATAAGGAAGATAATCAAATAACACCTTATGTTTCAAATTTGTTGCATAACGTTTACCATACGTGCATGCTACGTGACTTGCAAACCTCAACAGAAGTATTTCTCAATTTCACAACTACTCAACTAGCATGACTTTGATATTATTACCTCCATATCTTAAAACAATCATCAAGCATCAAACTTTTCTTAGTATTCAACACACTCATAAGAAAGTTTTATTATTAATCTTGCATACCAAGCATATTAGGATTTTAAGCAAATTACCATGCTATTAAGACTCTCAAAATAATCTAAGTGAATCATGAGAGATCAATAGTTTCTATAAAACAAATCCACCACCGTGCTCTAAAAGATATAAGTGAAGCACTAGAGCAAAGCTATAAAGCTCAAAAGATATAAGTGAAGCACATAGAGTATTCTATCAAATTCCAAATCATGTATGGCTCTCTCAAAAGGTGTGTACAGAAAGGATGATTGTGGTAGACTAACAAGCAAAGACTTAAATCATAAAAGACGCTCCAAGCAAAACACATATCATGTGGTGAATAAAAATATAGCTCCAAGTAAAGTTACCGATAGAAGTAGACGAAAGAGGGGATGCCTTCCGGGGCATCCCCAAGCTTTGGCTTTTAGGTGTCCTTAGATTATCTTGGGGGTGCCATGGGCATCCCCAAGCTTAGGCTCTTGCCACTCCTTGTTCCATAATCCATCAAATCTTTACCCAAAACTTGAAAACTTCACAACACAAAACTTAAAGTAGAAAATCTCGTGAGCTCCGTTAGCGAAAGAAAACAAAAGACCACTTCAAGGTACTGTAATGAACTCATTATTTATTTATATGGGTGTTATACCTACTGTATTCCAACTTATCTATGGTTCATAAACTATTTTACTAGCCATAGATTCATCAAAATAAGCTAACAACACACAAAAAACAGAATCTGTCAAAAACAGAACAGTCTGTAGTAATCTGTAGCTAGCGCAAGATCAGGAACCCCAAAAATTCTAAAATAAATTTATGGACGTGAGGAATTTATCTATTAATCATCTTCAAAAATAATTAACTAAATATCACTCTCCAAATAAAAATTACAGCAGTTCTCGTGAGCGCTAAAGTTTCTGTTTTTTACAGCAAGTTCAACAAGACTTTCCCCAAGTCTTCCCAACGGTTCTACTTGGCACAAACACTAATTAAACACAAAAAACACAACCAAAACAGAGTCTAAATAATTTATTTATTACTAAACAGTATCAGAAAACAGGGAATAAAAATAAAATTGGGTTGCCTCCCAACAAGCGCTATCGTTTAACGCCCCTAGCTAGGCATAACAAGCAAGAATAGATCTAGGTATTGCCATCTTTGGTAGGCAATCCATAAGTGGCTCTCATGATAGATTCATATGGTAATTTTATTTTCTTTCTAGGGAAGTGTTTCATGCCTTTCCTTAACGGAAATTGGAATCTAATATTTCCTTCCTTCATATCAATAATTGCACCAATCGTTCTAAGGAAAGGTCTACCAAGAATAATAGGACATGAAGGATTGCAATCTATGTCAAGAACGATAAAATCTACGGGCACATAATTCCTATTTGCAACAATAATAACATCACTAATTCTTCCCATAGGTTTCTTAATAGTGGAATCCGCAAGATGCAAGTTTAGACAGCAATCATCAAAATCACGGAAATCTAGCAAATCACGCAAAGTTTTGGGAATAGTAGAGACACTGGCACCCAAATCACACAAAGCATAAAAATCATAATCTTTAATTTTAATTTTAATAGTAGGTTCCCACTCATCATAAAGTTTTCTAGGGATAGAAACTTTCAACTCAAGTTTTTCTTCATAAGTTTGCATCAAGGCATCAACGATATGTTCGGTAAAGGCTTTATTTTGACTATAAGCATGAGGAGAATTTAGCAAGGATTGCAACAAGGAAATAAAATAAATTAAAGAGCAATTTTCATAATTAAATTCCTTGAAATCCAACATAGTGGGTTTAGCAGCATCTAGGGTTTTATTTCTTTTAATCCCACTTTTATCAATTTCACCATCAAGATCTAAACACTCCGAATTTTTAGAATGCCTTCTAGGTAAAGGTGGATCATATTCAGTACCATCATTATCAAGATTAATATTGCAAAACAAATATTTAATAGGGTACACATCAATAAATTTTAGATCTTCATCATTATTTTCATAGGAACTAGAAGAACACGCTTTAATAAAGGCATCTTTCATAGCACGCGTCCTAGTGGTTCTTTCCTTGCACTCATCAATGGAAATTCTCATGGCTTTGAGAGACTCATTGATATCATGCTTAGGAGGAATAGATCTAAGCTTTAAAGAATCAACATCAAGAGAAATTCTATCAACGTTCCTAGCCAAATCATCAATCTTAAGCAATTTTTCTTCAATCATAGCATTAAAATTCTTTTGCAAAGAAATAAATTCTTTAATAGTAGATTCAAAATCAGAGGGCATCTTATTATAGTTTCCATAAGAATTGTTGTAGGAATTACCATAATTATTAGAGGGATTACTAGGATAAGGCCTAGGATTGAAATTTCCTCTATACGCGTTGTTACCAAAATTGTTCCTACCAACAAAATTCACATCCATAGATTCATTATTATTCTCAATTAAAGTAGACAAGGGCACATCATTAGGATCAGAAGAAACACTCTTATTAGCAAATAATTTCATAAGTTCATCCATCTTTCCACTCAAAACATTTATTTCTTCTATCGCATGCACCTTTTTATTAGTAGATCTTTCAGTATGCCATTGAGAATAATTAACCATAATATTATCTAGGAGTTTAGTAGCTTCTCCTAAAGTGATTTCCATAAAAGTGCCTCCTGCAGCTGAGTCTAAAAGATTTCTAGAACCAAAATTCAATCCGGCATAAAAATTTTGTATAATCATCCACAAATTCAAACCATGAGTAGGGCAATTACGTATCATTAATTTCATTCTCTCCCAAGCTTGTGAAACATGTTCATGATCAAGTTGCTTAAAATTCATAATATCGTTTCTAAGAGAGATGATCTTAGCGGGAGGAAAATATTAGAGATAAAAGCATCTTTGCACTTGTTCCATGAATCAATACTATTTTTAGGCAAAGATGACAACCAAGATTTAGCACGATCTCTAAGCGAAAAGGAAATAGCTTCAATTTAACCATATCATTATCGACATCTTTCTTCTTTTGCATGTCACACAAATCAATGAAGCTATTAAGATGGGTAGCGACATCTTCACTAGGAAGGCCGGAGAATGGATCTTTCATGACAAGATTCGGCAAAGCAGCATTAATTTCACAAGATTCAGCATCGGTAAGAGGAGCAATCGGAGTGCTAAGGAAATCATTATTGTTGGTATTGGTGAAGTCACACAATTTAGTGTTATCTTGAGCCATCACGACAAACAAGCAATCCAACACATGAGCAAACAAAAGGCAAACGGGCAAAAAGAGGCCAGCATCGGTAAGAGGAGCAATCGGAGTGCTAAGGAAATCATTATTGTTGGTATTGGTGAAGTCACACAATTTAGTGTTATCTTGAGCCATCACGACAAACAAGCAATCCAACACACGAGCAAACAAAAGGCAAACGGGCAAAAAGAGGCAAATAGAGAAAGAGAGGGAGGATAGAGAGAGAGGGGGCGAATAAAACGGCAAGGGTGAAGTGGGGGAAAGGAAAACGAGAGGCAAATGGCAAATAATGTAATGCGGAAGATAGGGATTGTGATGGGTACTTGGTATGTTGACATTTGCGCAGACTCCCCGGCAACGGCGCCAGAAATGGCTCGTTGTCGGGAGTCAAATCTTGACTTGCGCGAACCTCCCCGGCAACGGCGCCAGAAATTCTTCTTGCTGCCTCTTGAGCACTGCGTTGGATTTCGCCGAAGAGGAGAGGATGATGCAGCAAAGTAGCGTAAGTATTTCCCTCAGTTTTTGAGAACCAAGGTATCAATCCAGTAGGAGGCTACGTGTGAGTCCCTCATACCGACACAAAAACAATAGATCAACGCAACCAACGCGCTTAGGGGTTGTCAATCCCTTCACGGTCACTTACGAAAGTGAGATCTGATAGAGATGATAAATAATATTTTTGGTATTTTTGGTATAGAGATGCAAAGTGAAAAGTAAAAGGCAAAGTAAAAAGCAAGCAATAATAAAGTGATGGAGATTGATATGATGAGAAAGAGACCCGGGGGCCATAGGTTTCACTAGTGGATTCTCTCAAGAGCATAAGTATTCTACGCTGGGTGAACAAATTACTGTTGAGGAATTGAAAGAATTGAGCATAGTTATGAGAATATCTAGGTATGATCATGTATATAGGCATCACGTCCGAGACAAGTAGACCGACTCCTGCCTGCATCTACTACTATTACTCCACTCATCGACTGCTATCCATCATGCATCTAGAGTATTAAGTTAAAAATAGAGTAACGCCTTAAGCAAGATGACATGATGTAGAGGGATAGTTTCATGCAATATGATAAAAACCCCATCTTGTTATCCTCGATGGCAATAATACAATACGTGCCTTGCTACCCCTTCTGTCACTGGGAAAGGACACCGCAAGATCGAACCCAAAGCTAAGCACTTCTCCCATGGCGAGAAAAACCAATCTAGTAGGCCAAACCAAATTGATAATTCTAAGAGACTTGCAAAGATAACCAATCATACATAAAATAATTCAGAGAAGATTCAAATATTATTCATAGATAGACTTGATCATAAACCCACAATTCATCGGTCTCAACAAACACACCGCAAAAAGAAGATTACATCGAATAGATCTCCACGAGAGAGGGGGAGAACATTGTATTGAGATCCAAAAAGAGAGAAGAAGCCATCTAGCTACTAACTATGGACCCGTAGGTCTGAAGTAAACTACTCACACTTCATCGGAGGGGCTTGGATGATGATGTAGAAGCCCTCCGTGATCGATGCCCCCTCCGGCGGTGCTCCGAAACAGGCCCCAAGATGGGATCTCATGGATACAGAAAGTTGCGGTGGTGGAATTTGGTTTTTGGCTCCGTATCTGATCGTTTGGGGGTATGTGGGTATATAAAGGAGGAAGAAGTACGTCGGTGGAGCAACAGGGGGCCCACCAGGGTGGAGGGCGCGCCTGGGGGGGCAGGCGTGCCCCCTACCTCGTGGCCTCCCGTTAATTGGCTTGACATAGGGTCCAAGTCTCCTGAGTTGTATTCGGTGAGAAAATCACATTCCCGAAGGTTTCATTCCGTTTGGACTCCGTTTGATATTCCTTTTCTTCGAAACCCTAAAACAGGCAAAAAACAGCAATTCTGGGCTAGGCCTCCGGTTAATAGGTTAGTCCCAAAAATAATATAAAAGTGGATAATAAAGCCCAATAATGTCCAAAACTGTAGATAATATAGCATGGAGCAATCAAAAATTATAGATACGTTGGAGACGTATCAATGGTATATATGATTACTATGATGTGGAACGAATAGATGAATTCGTTGCTTTTATGGGTGCTTATGAAATTGAATCTTTGTTTAAAGAGTGTGAAAATCTTGATGATGCTGTTTACAGACCTGAAAATTTTGCTATACTTAGATATTTCTATGAGAATTATGAATTCAATTCCGATATTGATGATTTTATTGAGAGAGTCTCCGCTGTCCGAGAAGAGACTAATATTTTGTAGGAGTCTATGGAAGAAGAAATTGATGAAACTCTGAGCTCATTGGATGAAAAAGATGATGAGGAGAGCGAAGAACAAAAGGAGAAAGATCGGATTAGCTACCCGTGCCTACCTTCTAATGAGAGTAACTCTTCAACTCATACATTGTTTAATTTCCCTTTGTTCTTACCGAAGGATGAATGCTATGATGATTGTTATGATGCTGTTGATTCTTTTGAAATATCCCTTTTTGATGATGCTTGCTATGTTTGTGGCCACGGTGCCAATATGAATTATGCTTATGGAGATGAACATCCTATAGTTCCTTATGTTAAACATGAAATTGTTGCTATTGCACTCACGCATGATAGTCCTATTATCTTCTTGAATTCTCCCGACTACACTATATCGGAGAAGTTTGCCCTTATTAAGGATTATATTGATGGGTTGCATTTTAGCGTTGCACATCATGATTTTGATAGATATAATATGCATGTGCTTGCTGCTCCTACTTGCAATTATTATGAGAGAGGAACTACATCTCCGCCTCTCCATGTTTCCAATATGATAAAATTGCAAGAAACTGTTTATACTATGCATTGGTCTTTACTATGTGTGCACGAATTGTTTTTTATGACATGCCGATGCATAGAACAGAGTTAGACTTCGTTGTTGCATGATATATGTTACTTTGTGCTCACTACTAAATCAAAAATCATTGTTAATTAAAATTGGCTTTGATATACCTTGGGATCCGAGTGGATCCATTACTTGAGCAATATATGCCTAGCTTAATGGCTTTAAAGAAAGCGTTGCCAGGGAGACAACCCAGAAGTTTTAGAGAGTCATTTATTTCTGTTGTGTTCTTTTATAAAGTTTAAAAATAAAAATAATGTGCCAAGATTTGCCTTTAGGATGTTTACATTGCTTGTTGGTTTGTGCGGTGCAAGACAGAAACTTTGGCTGTAGTGCGCGATTTTACATTTTTTACTGGAACGTCAAACGGTTCTGAAACATTTTGCACTATCTTTCTATTAAAAAAATATTTTTCCTAATTTTTTCAAAAAATTGGAGTACCAGAAGTATGGTGAATGTTCAGATTACTACAGACTGACCTGTTTAAGACAGATTCTGTTGTTGATGCATAGTTTGCTTGTTTTTATGAAACTATCGGTTTCTATCAGTGGATAAGCCATGGAAAAGTTATATTACAGTATCTACAATGCAAAAACAAAATATGAATTGGTTTGCAACAATACTTAGAGTAGTGATTTGCTTTATTATACTAACGGATCTTACCGAGCTTTCTGTTGAGTTTTGTGTGGATGAAGTGTTCGAAGATCGAGGAGGTCTCGATGTGAGTAGAAGGAGGAGAGGAAAGAGCTCAAGCTTGGGGATGCCCAAGGCACCCCAAGTAAATATTCAAGGAGACTCAAGCGTCTAAGCTTGGGGATGCCCCGGAAGGCATCCCATCTTTCGTCAACAAGTATCGGTATGTTTTCAAATTCGTTTCGTTCATGTGATATGTGCAAATCTTGGAGCGTCTTTTGCATTTAGTTTTCACTTTTCTTTTATGCACCATGCTGGTATGAGATAGTACACGGTTGATTTATAGAATGCTCTCTGCACTTCACTTATATCTTTTGAGTATGGCTTTATAGAATGCTTCATGTGCTTCACTTATATCTTTTGAAGTTTGGATTGCATGTTTCTCTTCACATTGAAAACCGCCATTTGTAGAATGATCTTTTGCTTTCACTTATATTTGTTAGAGCGTGGGCATATATTTTTTAGAAAGAATTAAACTCTCTTGCTTCACTTATATCTATTTAGAGAGATGACGGGAATTGGTCATTCACATGGTTAGTCATAAAATCCTACATAAAACTTGTAGATCATTGAATATGATATGTTTGATTCCTTGCAATAGTTTTGCAATATAAAGATGGTGATATTAGAGTCATGCTAGTGGGTAGTTGTGGATTGTAGAAATACTTGTGTTGAAGTTTGTGATTCCCGTAGCATGCACGTATGGTGAACCGTTATGTAACGAAGTTGGAGCATGAGGTATTTATTGATTGTCTTCCTTACGAGTGGCGGTCGGGGACAAGCGATGGTCTTTTCCTACCAATCTATCCCCCAAGGAGCATGCGCGTAGTACTTTGTTTCGGTGACTAATAGATTTTTGCAATAAGTATGTGAGTTCTTTATGACTGATGTTGAGTCCATGGATTATACGCACTCTCACCATTCCATCATTGCTAGCCTCTTCGGTACCGTGCATCGCCCTTTCTCACCTCAAGAGTTGGTGCAAACTTTGCTGGTGCATCCAAACCCCGTGATATGATACGCTCTATCACACATAAGTCTCCTTATATCTTCCTCAAAACAGCCACCATACCTACCTATCATGGCATTTCCATAGCCATTCTGAGATATATTGCCATGCAACTTCCATCATCTTCATATACATGACTTGAGCATCATTGTCATATTGCTTTGCATGATCATAAGATAGCTAGCATGATGTTTTCATGGCTTGTTCATTTTTTGATGTCATTGCTATGCTAGATCATTGCACATCCCAGTACACTGCCGGAGGCATTCATATAGAGTCATATTTTGTTCTAGTATCGAGTTGTAATGTTGAGTTGTAAGTAAATAAAAGTGTGATGATCATCATTATTAGAACATTGTCCCATGTGAGGTTATCAAAATAAAATTGGCCAAAGAAGCCCCCCCAAAAAAGATAGAGGCCAAAGAAGCCTAAAAAAGAAAAAAAAGAAAAAAAGAAAAAAATGAGAGAAAAGAGAGAAGGGACAATGTTACTATCCTTTTACCACACTTGTGCTTCAGAGTAGCACCATGTTCTTCATATAGAGAGTCCCTTGAGTTATCACTTTCATATACTAGTTGGCATTTTCATTTTAGAACTTGGCTTGTATATTCCGATGATGGGCTTCCTCAAATGCCCGAGGTCTTCATGAGCAAGCAAGTTGGATGCACACCCACTTAGTTTCCAGTTTGAGCTTTCATACACTTATAGCTTGCAGTGCATCTGTTGCATGGCAATCCCTACTCCTCACATTAACATCAATTGATGGGCATCTCCATAGCCCGTTGATTTGCCGCGTCGATGTGAGACTTTCTCCTTTTCGTCTTCTCCACACAACCTCCATCACCATATTCTATTCCACCTATAGTTCTATGTCCATGGCTCACGCTCATGTATTGCGTGAAAGTTGAAAAGGTTTGAGAACGTCAAAAGTATGAAACAATTGCTTGCCTTGTCATCGGGGTTGTGCATGACTTGAATATTTTGTGTGGTGAAGATGGAGCTTAGCCAGACCATATGATTTTGTAGGGATAACTTTCTTTGGCCATGTTATTTTGAAAAGACATGATTGCTTTATTAGTAAGCTTGAAGTATTATTGTCTTAATGTCAAATGATAGACTATTGCTTTGAATCACTCGTGTCTTAATATTCATGCCATTATTAGATTACATGATCAAGATTATGCTAGGTAGCATTGCAGATCAAAAGTTATCTTTTTTATCATTTACCTACTCGAGGACAAGCATGAATTAAGCTTGGGGGTGCTGATACGTCTCCGTCGTATCTATAATTTTTTATTGTTCCATGCCAATGTTATACAACTTTCATATACTTTTGGCAACTTTTTATACTATTTTTGGGACTAACATATTGATCCAGTGCCCAGTGCCAATTCCTGTTTGTTGCATGTTTTTTGTTTCGCAGAAAATCCATATCAAACGGAGTCCAAACGGGATAAAACTGATGGAGATTTTTTTTGGAATATATGTGATTTTTGGGAAGAAGAATCAACGCGAGACGATGACCGAGGGGGCCACGAGGCAGGGGGCGCGCCTAGGGGGTCAGGCGTGCCCTGGGCCCTCATGGCCACCCCGTAAGGTGGTTGGTGCCCTTATTTCGCGCAAGAAAGCCAATATCCAGATAAAAATCGTGTCCAAAATTCAGCCCAATCGGAGTTACGGATCTGCGGGAATTCAAGAAACGGTGAAAGCGCAGAATCAGGAAACGCAGAAACAGAGAGAGACAGATCCAATCTCGGAGGGGCTCTCGCCCCTCCGCCGCCATGGAGGCCATGGACCAGAGGGGAAACCCTTCTCCCATCTAGGGAGAAGGTCAAGGAAGAAGAAGAAGAAGAAGAAGAAGAAGGGGGGCTCTCTCCCTGTCGGTGTCAAAACCGGCGGATCTCGGGTAGGGGGTCCCGAACTGTGCATCTAAGGCGGATGGTAACAGGAGGCAGGGGACACGATGTTTACCCAGGTTTGGGCCCTCTTGATGGAGGTAATACCCTACGTCCTGCTTGATTGTTCTTGATGATATGAGTATTACAAGAGTTGATCTACCACGAGATCAAAGAGGCTAAACCCTAGAAGCTAGCCTATGGTATGATTGTATGTTGTCCTGTGGACTAAAACCCTCCGGTTTATATAGGCACCGGAGGGGGATAGGGTTACACAAGGTCGGTTACAAAGGAGGAGATATACATATCCGTATTGCCTAGCTTGACTTCCACACCAAGTAGAGTCCCATCTGGACACGGGACGTAGTCTTCAATCTCGTATCTTCATAGTCCAACAGTCCGGCCAAAGGATATAGTCCGGCTGCCCGAAGACCCCCTAATCTAGGACTCCCTCAGTAGCCCCTGAACCAGTCTTCAATGACGATGAGTCCGCCGAGCAGTGTTGTCTTCGGCATTGCAAGGCGGGTTCCTCCTCCGAATACACCATGGAAGAGTTCCAATACGAGGATAGTGTCCGACCCTGCAAAATAAGTTCCACATACCACCATAGAGAGAATAATATTTCCACAAATCTAATGTGCTGACACATTTTGACAGCATGACATCAAACGACGACCCGGTCATTATTGGAACCGTTTTTCTTAACCAGCTCCGCACATAACGCGAGGCGGTTTCCTTGATACGTCTTGTCAAAGCAGAGATCGTGTTCCCCTTATCACAGGATTCTCATCAATACAAACGTGGGTAACCCAACCGTGCCTGTTGGTATGACTCCTAGATCTTAGGTAAGTCTCAAACGGCCACGAGGAGGACGCCTGATATTCACCCTCTCTATAAAGGGGACAAGGCTTTTTCTTTTTTCCCTCCCGCGCTCAATCGAATCCTTCCCCCGCCTCGACTTCTAACACCCAAAGCTCAGGTCAGGTGCTTCGGACCTTCAACTATGTTCGGATCCAACCTTCAAGGTCGGTGGATGCCTTCCTCCGTCACAGAGGAGGACATCAAGAAGTTGAGAGAGGCCAGATATCCGACCGCCAAAATTTCGCATAGGCTGCCCGCCCAAGGGCAGGTCGTCCCTACTCCCGAACCCAACGAGAGCGTTGTGTTCATCTCCCACTTCCTCCGAGGACTAGGCCTCGCTCTGGATCCCTTTGTTAGGGGTCTTATGTACTATTACGGGCTGGATTTTCATGATCTGGCCCCGGATTCCCTTCTTCACATCTCGTCATTTATTGTCGTATGTGAGGCCTTCCTCCGCATTACCCCTCACTTCGGCCTGTGGCTCAAGACCTTTGAGGTGAAGCCAAAGATGATCGAGGGGCAGCACGCAGCGTGCGGAGGTGCTTTAATAAGCAAAATCGCTGACGCTCCATGGCCAGAGGGTTCCTTCTCAGAGGTGTCCAGATTGTGGCAGCGGAAGTGGTTTTACGTCATAGCTCCCCGAAGTACCAAGTGGGTAGCTGCCCCCACCTTTCGCTCGGGCCCCCACCGCAACTGATGTCATGGATCAGCAGGGGCTGAGTTGGGGTCCAGCCAAGGACGTGCCAATACTGCAAAGCCATATCCGAGATCTCTTTGAGAGAGATTTCATTCTAGTTACGGTAATGCAAGTTATGCTAGTTCGTCGAGTCCAGCCTTGCAAACGCCGGCCCCTCCGCATGTGGGAATTCAACCCGGAAGGACCGCGTGCTATTCAGCATTTCCTCGGCATGACGCATGAAGAGATGTACAAATCGTTCTTCGGACCCCAAATAGAGTGTTCGTACACCACCGAGGACGTGGGCCCGAGCTGCAACCTCCCCGTTGCCCAAGTAAGTAATCCCATGCCGAACCTGCTGTCCTTTTATTTATCATGGCATCATTCTAAAGAGCCGCCTTTTGACCAGGACTAGATAACAAAGGCGATGATGATCAGGTGTTCGGCCCCCCTTCCTGAGGGCTTGGACAATCCGGTACTGGACAAGATGCTCGAGTCGGCGCCTTATCCAGTGTCCTCAAAGGAAGATGATGGGGGAATAAAGAGGGCAAAAGCGGGCCTCACTCGCTACTTATTCCAGCCAGGGGAATGAGCACCTCCGCGAGGGAGGACAATCAAAGGGAAGAATCTGACATTCTCTCTCCCCGGGGAAGGAAGAGGACTACCTCTGAAGATCTGGAAACTAAGGTTTCCAAATGGGAGAAGAAATCTTCGTCAGAGGGTCCTGCCTCGAAGGGTAT
The DNA here is from genome assembly GCF_056163025.1 of Triticum urartu. Classification (NCBI taxonomy): domain Eukaryota; kingdom Viridiplantae; phylum Streptophyta; class Magnoliopsida; order Poales; family Poaceae; genus Triticum; species Triticum urartu. The sequence goes on from NC_141875.1 coordinate 332,348,384, forward strand.
TCTTGCCGCACAATGTCCGCGCGGGGATCTGCCCTCTACTGAGTTGTAAGTAATCGAAAAGTACTTAATAGTGAAAACATCCTACCTTACTTCCGAAGATAATAACCGATGATTATAAATTGTAGTTCGGGTCGTAGCCTTCTCGACAGAGTTCATCTTCGGGGGATCTTATTCCAGAGATGATTGAGAGCGAAACGCCTCCCCCAGACACCCCGCCTCAAGAAGCGGGCGACCTTGAAGTGTCGTCGCGAAGGGTATCTCTGGATCCACTAGGGCCAGAGGACAACCCTTTGGTTGCCCGAAATCCCCAGTATCCGGCTCCTAAGGAGAGCGATAGCAAGGGTCCGTACAGTGTGCAGTTGGACGCGCTGAAGGATCTTCTGGGGCAAGCGGCCGTCTCGGAAGTGCATCATACGCTAATGGGTACGGTAATTGAAAGGATTTCATCTGCTGAAAGCAGTTTGCATGAAGCCTTTATGAGTCTGCTTAAAGGCTTCGAGGTACGTGAAATAATGTATGTTTTTAATAGTGCCGCATACGTTAGGTATGCCCTATGCAGATAGTAGCCCCTGAGACTCTAGTTGTCGTTGAAAACGGCGGCAAACAGAGGATCATAGTCCCAGGTAATAACCAGACCACCTTTATGTGTAGGTGGCTGAAGCTCCAGTGGCTAGCCGAACTGATGGGTTTGCCGAGCTAAAGCGGAAACTTGATGCGACAGATGCCGACATCGTGCTTGTCAACAAGCGGCTTGACGAGGCACATGGTGAGTGATTTTTCTGGTGATTGTCACATAATAAGAGTAGCATGATGCTAGTATCTTTAATATGTTGTGACTGCAGGTGGAGCTGCCACCGTGGAGATCCTTCGGGCGGAGCTTGCCCGAGCCAAGGATCAAGCAAGGAGTAGCAATGCGGCCGAAGAGTAAAGGGCCGAACAGGCCGCGCATTGCGAGAGCAAGGAAAAAATAGCCAAGATGGCTGTAGAGTTAAAATATGTCGCTGACCGTTACAAGCTTCTTGAAGAAGAAAACCGGGCAAAGGCGACGGACCTGGAGAAGGCCCTGGTGGCTGCCAAGGAAGCCCGCTCCAAAATTAGAGCGACGAAGGAGGAGCTGAATCAAGCTGTAGATATCGTGTCTGGGAAGCCCTTCTTGTTGTGGACTAAGTTTGGAGATCCGAAGTATGCTCCTCTGGATCGGCTATGGAGTTCTGCGGACACGTACATGGATTTGGCTGCAAGTGATGCTGATGCGGCCGAGTACTTCAAGGATTAGAAAGGTCCCAAAGTGGAAAAGCTGTTCTGGTCACAGTTTCACGCTCCAGTACGTCCGCTACTGTTGAATGAGCGATTGGCCGAGTGGGCCGAGCTCCATAGCTTGTCGGACTTGCCATGTGGTCCGTTGTGGATCACCTGTGGCCGGGAGGGCCAAGGCCGAATAGCTACTTTAGCTTAGTGCAACAATTCCTCGGTGATGTGCCACACATTGATGCTATAAAGAGATTGGCGTGCATAGAAGGTGCGCGGATGGCCCTTGCCCGTGTCAAGACATACTGGGCGGAGATGGAGGCCACCACTGTTGCGACACAGGGTTCGACCGTAGGCCGAGTGGCTGCCGAGCACTACTTTGAAGAAGTTCTTGAAGGCGCTCGTTCGATAGAGGCTCAGTGCTCGAAGAATATTATGTTCCAGTGACATGTATTCCCATTGTACAAACAATGTTTTACTGAATTATCAAGGCTGTATTTATACTTTTGCCCGAAAGTACTATGATGCCTCCTGTGCGGCCGTTTATGTATATATGTATATAACCTGAAAGTTTGCAGTCGTTGGCTTCCACCCCCACGCATATAATGCGGGGGTGTTCGCAAAAAATGCATATCCACACTTGATCCAACGTCTTGGTCCATTAAGGAGGTGATAGCGCAGCGAACGAGGCAATCAGACTATATTGCTTTAACACTTTCACTTAGCCATAGGAGTTTGACAGTGGGGATACTATATAGCCCCTGGTACTTCTGCGCTTGTCCAAATACAGGGTGCATACGTACATGACTGGGAAACGGCCCTTCGTTAATGCGGAGGAATCCCGAAGATTCCAATGAGTCATCGAGTGGTTGACCAGTATCTCGCTACATCATGACAGTCAGTTTTCGGCTTTCTCTACTGAGGTGCTCATCCGGATGAACCAGGGCACAATCGCAGTAGTTCTCCCAGTGCTACCTTAGCCAATATAACGGAACGTAAGGTACCAAAACGTGGGAGCCGGGCAAACCCAACATTTGACCAAAGACATGATTCAGAGCTGATGCATATAGGGCCAAACTCGTGACGCCGAACACTCCCTGAGGTGTTCGGTCTTTATAACATATACCGGGCTAAACAATGCCCTTAATAAGAAACCCCATGTGTCCAGGTACATGCAAAATTCTGGCGTGGCCACATGTCAATAACGCCAGCATCCTTCTCGGTTGTGTGGAATATCTGGAGGATGTGAGCAACAAGAGATAGTAAAAAAGGTTTATGCAGGGTCTTAATCTAAAAAGAAACCTTTGGGTGGGTCCCTGCTGCTCGTCTGCGCCTGTGTCTCCGTTGTGCCGTGTCCTAGATGGGTGTAGCACGATTGTCATCTGCAAAAGGAAAGAACTTAGGTGAAAGTTGTCATGCCAAAAAGAAGAGTTGGTTATTATCAATGAACTATCAAAATTCAAGAGAATCCAAATTGAGCCGGGCTGGTCCTGGTTACACGCGGGAAGCCCCTGGTATCATTTTATGAGGGTTCGAAAACCAATCTCATGTATATATGATGGAACGCCGGATTCGTCTAACCATGTCTGTGGTCTTGACGACCTGCCATTTTTTCTGGTTGGTGAGGCCGTCTAGTTCGCGGCTGTTAGAGCAGCCGCGTCCTCTTCCGTACGTAAAAAACGTTCGGTATTTCCGCTAACTGTGATGATGCCACGTGGACCGGGCATCTCGAGCTTGAGAAAAGCATAATGCGGTATTGCGTTAAAACGAGCGAAAGCTGCCCTTCTGAGTAGTGCTTGATAATCACTTCGGAATGGAGCGATGTGAAAAGTTAACGTTTCGCTTCAGAAGTTATCGGGAGAACCGAATACCACCTCTAGTAGTAGAGAGCCCGTACAGCGGGCCTCTTGGCCTGGTATTACTCCCTTGAAGGTAGTATTACTGTGGCTTATTTGTGGCGGGTCTATCCCCATTTTGCGGACTGTGTCCTGATATATCAGATTTAGATCACTGCCGCCGTCCATGAGGACTCATGTGAAATGGTACCCATTTATGATTGGGTCTAACACCAAGGCCGTCAGTCCTTCGCGCCGGATATTTGTATCGTGATCCCTACAATCAAAAGTGATTGGGCAGTCCAACCAGGGGTTGAACCTAGGGGTGACGGGCTCTATGGCGCGTGTGCATCGGAGTGCATGATTGCTTCTCCTCTTTGTCACATGGATCACGTTTACTGTTTTAACCTCTGGTGGGAACTTTTTCTGTCCTCCGGTGTTTTGCTGGCGAGGTTCATCCTCATCTTCGCTTGGTGTCTCTTCCCCTTTGTGTTCGGCGTTTAGCTTACCGGCCTGCTTGAAGACCCAACATTCTCTGTGGGTATGATTTGTAGGTTTGTCTGGGGTGCCGTGAATCTGACAGAGTTTGTCAAGAATTTTGTTTAGGTCAGATTGTCCTTCTCTGCTGCCTTTGAAAGGTTTTTTCCGCTGACCTGATCGGGGGGCCCTGAATCTGGCGTTTACCGCCGTGTTATCTGGGCTACCTTCTTTATTTCGACGCTTGTTTTTGTTGCGTCGTGGTTTACCATTGCCATCCCTAACATCGGATGTGCTTGGGTCGCTGGTGCTGCTACAGGCCAACCAGCTGTCCTCGCCCGCACAAAAGCGGGTCATGAGGCTTGTTAGGGCTGCCATCGTTCTCGATTTTTCTTGGCCGAGGTGTCTGGCGAGCCATTCGTCTCGGACGCTGTGTTTAAAAGCTTCTAAGGCTTTGGCGTCCGAACAGTCGACGATTTGGTTCTTCTTGGTGAGGAACCTGTTCCAAAGCTTTCGGGCGGACTCTCCGGACTGTTGGACTATATGACTTAAATCGTCTGCATCCGGAGGTCGGACATAAGTCCCTTGAAAATTGGCCCGGAAAGCGTCCTCGAGCTCCTCCCAACTTCCAATTAAGTTTTCGGGGAGGCTTTTCAGCCAGTGCCGAGCTGGCCCTTTAAGCTTGAGGGGCAAGTATTTAATGGCATGGAGATCGTCTCCACGAGCCATATGAATATGGAGGATGAAGTCCTCTATCCAGACTCCAGGGTCTGTGGTCCCGTCGTACGCTTCTATGTTCACCAATTTGAATCCCTCTGGGAATTCATGATCCAGCACCTCATTAGTGAAACATAAGGGGTGTGCGGCACCCCTGTATTGGGATACGCCATGGTGTTCGGACGGTTGTAGTATTCGGTGTTTGTTTTGTATCATAGCGCGTTTCCTAGATCCATAGATAGATCTGGTCACGTCGGATTTTTGACGCAAGTTCTCACGTAGATCGTATGTTGACTTATGCGCGACTTTGTTAGCCGCTCTATCGCGTTCACAAGGTGGTGGATCCGGCCAGTTGGCCATATCACTCTTCGGTTGTATGGGATCTAAGGCCTCATCGTTGAATTCCAGTAATAGCTTGCGCTTTGGATAGCTATTTTTATGGTAGCTTCCACCATACTTTGTTACACTGTTCCACGTGCTGTTGAGCGTATCTTGTGCGAACTTGAGCCTTTGCTTCTATTTATTCAGGCTCCTTGCTGTGGCAATAAGCCTTCTGCGGAGGTTCTCTTACTCCAAGTGTGTTTCCGGGATGATGCGTGCATCTTCGTCCGGACTGTTTTCTTCCCTGGACGGGGATTGATGAGGCTTATCTTTGGCGTCATCGTGTTTAGACGTCGGATCCGTACTATGTTTGCAGTTTGCATCTTGATCATGCTCTGCCACCGGGGTGGTGCAGTTGTCGTTTCTTCCAGAGTCGAGTGGACTATT